>NC_068938.1:179030228-179397504 GCF_016801865.2 Culex pipiens pallens | reverse complement strand
TGATACAAGCTAAGAAAAATACTTTGAGCCATCAGGAAGAGTCAGAATCACAGGACGGCTTCGCAACCGTAGAGGAATCCAACGTTGGCAAGGTCCAGCTTTCTCGACCAATGACGGAAAGTGAAATGGTGGCGCAGTGTTTGATTTTCTTCGTTGCCGGGTTCGAAGCAGTCTCCACGACCGCCTTGTTTGCAGTCTACGAGTTGGTCCGTCATCCCGAAATTCAAGACAGGCTGTACCAAGAAGTATTGCAGACTAAGGAATCCCTCCAGGGAAAGCAAATCTCGTACGACGTGCTGCAACAAATGAAATACCTAGATATGGTCGTATCGGAAACCCTCCGCATCTGGGCACCTTCAACGGCCACCGATCGTTTATGTGTTCGTGACTACGAACTCGATGCTGGTGACGGTTTGAAGTTTACCATCGATAAAGGAACCTGTGTGTGGTTCCCGGTTTATGGATTGCACCATGATCCCAAGTACTACCCAAATCCGGAAAGATTCGATCCAGAGAGATTCAACGATGAAAACAAACGAAACATCAACCTAGGAGCGTACCTGCCGTTCGGCAGTGGTCCTCGGAACTGTATTGGATCCAGATTTGCCCTGATGGAAATCAAGGCCATTTTGTACCACATGTTGCTGAAGTTTTCGTTCGAGCAGAGTGAAAATACCCAGATACCACTGCAGCTGGAGAAGGGATTATCAAACCTGGCAACGGAGCGAGGGCTTCATGTTAATCTGCGTTTGAGAAGTGATGTAAAGTAGATACGAGTTCTTATCAGCAAATAATAAGCTAGGATTTAAATATTTTGTGTTTTCTGTGATGACGACCTACAACAATGAACTGAAGATGTGTAAATAGTTTTTTAAAGCAATGCTCTCCTGTTAAATACGATTAACGAATCGAATAGTTTGAAAGCATGATTCTTTGAATTTCTCACAAAATTATTTTCGCAAAACAAAGTCCAAGATATCTGAATGCTGTTACTGTTGTGGAATACTAAGTTGTGGGATGGGAACTAGAAACGTGGTTTGCTTATCATCCGAATAAATAAATTGATATGAAGTGGCAGAGTCAACTAACATGCCATATATCGCAGCCAATCAAGTGGTTATAATACGCAATTGTGGCTGTTTCTGGCTGCAGTTCCTCACAGCACTTTCACCAGAATGGAGATCGATCTGTTTCACCTAGCAGCAGTGATTACAATCTTCGCGTTGGTGTACCGTCACCTTACGAAGAACAATGATTACTTTCACGATAAGCCGATACCTTCGTTGGCGGTGAAGCCCGGCATCGGATCAACCGGATCGCTAATGTTCAAGCGTTGTTCCTTTTCGGATTACATCAAATCCATCTACGACAAGTTTCCATCCGTCAAGTGAGTATCCCGCGAGGTCATCAAATTCTAAAACATCTGATCATCAACGATTCCCACAGAGTGTTCGGACTGTTTGATACCACGATGCCATTCTTCGTGATACGCGACCCAGAGCTGATCAAACAGATTGCTGTGAAAGACTTTGACCACTTTGTGGATCACCGGACCATCATGGGCAACGACGACAGTGGAGATTCACCGAGGCTGTTTGGCAACTCACTGTTTTCGATGAACGGACAACGGTGGCGGGATATGCGGGCAACGCTGAGTCCGGCCTTCACCGGAAGCAAGATGAGGCAGATGTTCCAGCTGATGGTTGATTGCTGCGAAACGATGGTGCGGTATTATGATCGTGAGGTTGGAAATCATGGCGGTTCCATGGAGATTGAAGTGAAGGATATGCTTTCGCGGGTTGGAATCGATGTGATTGCTTCGTGTGCGTTTGGATTGAAGGTGGATTCGTTCAAGGAACAAGAGAATGAGTTCTTGAAACAGGGTAGGAAAATGGTGAACTTTGGACGAATTGGATTGGTGTTCAAGATGCTGGCGATCCGGATGTTTCCAAAGTTATTGGGTGGACTTGGGTTCGATATTATCGATAAGGATCAGACAGAGTACTTTACAAAGTTAATTAAAGACACTGTTAAGGCTCGTGAAAGTCAGGGTGTTGTACGGAATGATATGATCGATTTGTTGCTACAAGCTAAGAAAGGCGAATTGAAGCATCATCAGGAAAAGGAAGAACAGGAAGGATTCGCCACGGTGCAGGAGTCCGATTTAGGTAAAGGTTCAGTTATAAAACCAATGACAGAGAATGAGATGATCGCTCAGTGTTTCATATTTTTTATTGCTGGATTTGATTCCGTGTCCACGAGTGTTATGTTTGCTATTTACGAGCTTGTTCGAAATCCGGAAGTTCAAGACAAATTGTGCGTAGAGGTACTGAACACTAGAAAGTCCCTGAATGGTAAACCTCTCACCTACGACGCTTTGCAAAAGATGGAATACCTGGACATGGTAATCTCAGAAACGCTACGAATGTGGGCACCGGCCCCAGCTATTGATAGACTTTGCGTCCGCGACTACGAATTGGATGACGGTGAAGGGCTAAAGTTTACCATCGAAAAAGGTACTTGTGTGTGGTTTCCGGTTCACGGAATACACCTGGATCCCAAGTACTTTTCCGAGCCGGAAAAATTCGATCCAGAGCGGTTCAACGATGAGAACAAACAGAACATCGTGTCAGGTACATACTTGCCGTTTGGGGTTGGACCACGGAACTGCATCGGGTCGAGGTTTGCCCTCATGGAAGTGAAAGCGATTTTGTATCACATGCTTTTGAAGTTTTCTTTTGTAAAAAATGAAAACACTCAAATTCCACTTGGTTTGAGGAAGGGATTTACTAATATGGGTACCGAAAAGCCAATTTACGTACAACTGGTGAAGCGCAATTAAGTTTTTTGGAAAATTGTAACTTATAAACAATAGAATAAACAAAATTCAATGCACAAAAATGTCTATGTCATCTCATTACTACCATCGCCATCTGATATCTCTTATCTACAAATGAAACTGTTTGCTACTCTTGAAAGGTGCAAGTGCAGTTTGCATTGTACAAATGTTGCACAAACAAACACTTCTGCTAGGGCAGCATTTCCTCAATTGCGTTCCAGCTTGTCTCGAAGTTGATAGCACTTGAATCTTACAGTAGCATGGAGATCATCCTTTTCTACCTCGTCATCTTGCTAAATACCAACTACAACCAGCTTTCAACAGTCACTTATTTCACCAAAAAATGTCTTGAATGAACCAGTCTGTATAGATTAAGCGGATTTTTTTCTGCAATCTAGACTATAATCCTAAGGACCACAAAAATATTTTGAATATTTCCTCCCACATTTTCTAAATATTCAACTCCACCATGGTAACCCGTGATAAAGAAGGTTTTTATCATTTTGTAGATTATTTCTGGGAACTGTGTTGGAACCCATTAAATGAAAGCAATTTGTATCGTTGATTCGTTTTTGGTAGTGAATTAAGGTCAAATTGATACTAGACACGGGAAAGCCAATATAAAATAAGTTTTCTAAAACAAAATTGTTTAGTTTTCATATCTTCTAAATTGTAGAACCATCTAGTCATCACAGAGGTTCTACAAATGTCATTAAATGACAACACAACACAATGTTCAAAGATACTTTTTAGAACATAACTCAAAGATGTCCTCACTTGAATCTAAGATTGCATCCTTCCGATCGCGAAACCCACTTCAGCCCATACCTTTCGAGTTGTTTCCAGAGTTTTGTCAAAGTTGGATCGAGAACTATTACGAGGACAAGGAAGCAGTTCTCTCCCAGTTGAGCGATTTCAAGGCACAAACGAATCATTTGGGTGAAGAACCTGCAAAGGACGAATCAAAGATCGGCGAAACAAAGGTCAGAAAGCAGACCAAACCACATCCGGAGCAAGTGAATCTTTCCGGAGCGATGCGCTTGTACGGACGGATAAGTGAAGACTGCATTAAGTTGGATCGAGGTCTGAGAATGATCAGGAAGAAGCTGGAACGCCTGGAGCCGGATGTTAAGGAACTTGAGATCCTGGGTGAAGTACTGAGCAAGAATGCAGCCAAATTTGTCAGGCCAAGTGCAAAAAAGATGGGAATGAAAGTAACCGAGCTGGAGCAGATGGAGAAGGGATTGTTGAACGTTGAACTAGAAGATAACGAGGAAGAAGTGAAATAATTATGTAAATCTAGTTATTGGAAGTTACACCAAAAATTAAATAAAATCATCATCAAAAGAATCGATAGCTTTGGAACGTAATTTGAGCTCAACTAAATTCAAATCAAACGCAACTCTTGAAGACCTCCAAAGAGTGATCTTTTCTTATATGGTAAACTGAGCCAACTCGGTCGAATTAGTTGCATAGCAGACAAATCAATCTCATTGGTTTCGCTCCGCCGGCAACTTTCGCAACTTTGAAACCGATCTCGGGTTGAATATCCACCAATTTGAGCCAACGACGGCTATGTGCTAACAATTTAAACCAAACGCGGAGCACCCATATCTGCAACATGCTCCAAGGGCCAACGCGCTCTATTGTGCCACTGACACTGACAACCAACCCCCACCCTTCCCTCTTTTTAAATAATAAGCGACCATTTTCCGCTCAGTTTGCCGCTAAGACAACAATGCACGGCTTTCTCAATCGCCGCCAAACAACAAAACGATCGCATATTAGCGGCGAACTCCATTATTGGCTAATTATACATATTTTGCACCATTGACTTAGTCCGGCCGGTGGTCTGGACATCGCATGTACGAGGTCCGGGGTGCATATCGTTCGTTGGTGGCATTTTGGCTTTGGGTTAGCATAGAGTATTTAGAGTATTTAGAAAATGAAGCTGGTGGTCTTGCAAAACAAGTGATTCTTTCAAAAAGGTTGTCGGGACCTGGGAAATTTTAAGTTATTGACACTGTTGAAATTTCATGAAACGTAGTTATTGTGATTATTCGTTCATTATTTACACCAGGTTTTTATTTATTCTTTTATTATTTTTTCTACTTTTATCCTCGGTCCTAACCTGGTCGCAGCAGGTATTATTCGGTCGCAGACCGAATAAAAATAAGTTATGAAAAAAAAATACAACCGGGGTACCTGTTAGATACACAATTAACAATATTAACAATACAAGAACATTAGGGTGCCCAGAATATGGGACTTTTCCTCAAATGTTGCTCCACAGACAGAATATTGTTCCTTGAGCTATTTTAGGACTATGGGCAAAATATGATCAAAATCGGTCATCATTTACCCATTGATACTCGAAGGGGAAGTTTGTATGGGAAAAATTGAAAAAATGTATGGAAAACTCAACTTTCTTACGGTTTAGTCAGCACGATGCGCTTCTTCCATCCAAAAATGCCCAAAAGTGAGATTCTTATTGAACATTTTATGCTCTACAATTTTGTTGAACAGACCAAAGCTGTAAAACTTGATCCTGAAAAGTTATTGACGATTTAAAAAAGTCATTTTTGTATGGAAAACATTTTGTTCACTAACTTCAGGCTCGGGTATTAATGGGTTTATCTCACCCAATTTCGCTCAAAATTTGCACAGATGCTTAAAATAACCCAATGAACATTTGATCCATTGAATTTGATTTATCAATTTAAAATTCATAGAGTAGTTCTCTACGGCTTCGCCATCAATTACCGGAAAAATTACCTTTTTGCCTTCCTCACAGTACTGAGGAAAGGCTATAAAATCACTCGAAAAATGAACTTCTCAATTAGACCTCCTAGACCCACCTTCATGTATACCTATCGACTAAGAATCAAATTCTGAGCAAATGTCTGTGTGTGTGGTGGGATGTTGATAAAAAAATTGTCACTCGATTATCTCGACATTGCCTGAACCGATTTTGTCCGTTATGGCGTCATTCGATCCGTCTTGAGGTCCCATAAGTCGAAAAAAAAACGATTTTAGCAAAAGTCCGGAAGATTGTAAAAATGGTGGTTTTTGTAAGAAAACCCGTCATGCTATACATTTTCAGAAAGGTATTTAAAAGACCTTTCCAACGCGTCCAAGACATTGAAGATCTGACAAATCTATCAAAAGTTATAAGCACTTAAGTGTTATTTACGCACTTTTTGCATTTTGGATAGCACCCTTTAAATGTGAGGAAGGCGCCAACCACCTAAGGGTGGATTAAGTAACGTTTTTTTATTTAACATGTTATCATTGATAAATACACTCCCAAAATACGTATTTTTTTATTTTCGTTTTTTTGCGTGATGGTGCAAAATCTGGTATAGGAGATATGTTTTTTTATTCGTGTTTGTTGGAAAATATCGGATATCGAAACATAACAAGACAAAAAAAATTAAAAATCATTTTTCAAAGAAAAACCAAATTTGCAATCAAAAAGTGTCTCATATTTATTATAGTAAAATTTTTCGTTATAAAAAAAAGCACATTTGAAAAACATGTATGTATGTATGTATGTATGTATGTATGTATGTATGTATTAGTACCCCCGTCTTGGCAGGACTTCCCCATGACCATGACCATGTATGTTTCAACTAAGACGGTTTGGTTAGTAACCGACTTATATCTTAAAGACCTTAAAAGATTATCATTTCTCAATCCAACCATTTCTTATGAAATGATTAAATAGACAATGACATTCATGTGACTTGGGCCAGGCGACTCCCACGACTCCCTCATCCAGTCCATAAAATATATGAAGGCCCTGGGATCATTTTTTGAGAAGGGTTAGTATTTTGGGGGGGGGGGGGGGGGGGGGGGTTGTTAGGCGTTTGAAATATATGGTAATATGAATTATATCACATAATGAATACAATTAAAGATTATATAATGTATAACAAAGTACAAGTATCAATATATGCCATAAGAACTTTACAAGTTGTTTGGAAGCATTTATTCTTTTTAATCAACATAAATAAATGGAATAGCTTATTTTGGAATAAAAATTAAACAGATCAAAATAAAAAAAAAATTAAAAGAAAAAGGAAAATCAAGGTGCTCGTAAAATTTAATATACCAAAAGCTGAAAGAATTGTAATGGCTAGTTAACAAAAGCTTCGAAACAGGAAAAGCACACTTGAGAAACATGTTTAAAAATGCTTAAAAAATGTCCTACAATTTTTCCTCTGAATCTTTGAAAATCGGGCCGTTAAGTTTTGTCATATTCTTTATATTCGAAACAGTTGACAGATCGACCTATTTACAAAAAATCATGGAAAATGGATAGTTGTACATAATTATTCTCTTTTTTTGTTTGATTTTCAGAAATCAAATTCAATGTTACCTTAACCAAGCCCTGCAACAATACTGCTGTACAATTTGACCCCACTGCCGTGTCAATAATTGCCCATTTCAGCGAAAGTACTACCCCGCTGAGCAACTCTGTTAAAGGTCGTCCCCGTTTACGTGAGAGATCAACGGAACGCAGTTGAACCCATCCCGCCGCATAAAGGAGCCCCACGTGACTAATGCTTTTCGCCACTGCGCAATCATAATCGTAAAAAGCCCAAACCAGTAACGACAGTTGAAATAAAGAGAAACAAATGATCAACATACCGTCCCCAGGAGTTACGGCGACCGCTGAGTCACGACCCGCTGCCGATGATTCATCGGCCTCGGCGATCACTTCACGCCTAATAAGGGCACCGCTCCTGCCGTTGGCGCCGCCGTCAAAGGTCCTCCTCAGAGGGCCACCACGATTGAAAGCGCTTAGAAACTGCACCCGCTTTTTCTTGGGCAGCGTGCAGAAATTCTTCACATCGATGTAACTGATTTGATCTTCGCACTTTTTGAACACAACATCATCCACAGTGGCATCTTCACCCGTCACTTCAGGCTCACTGTCTACGGACGATTCTTCCTTGGCCGCAGCGGCTTCGTCTTCGTCGTCTTCTTCACCGTACGAATCCAACCCATCGATCTCGTCCAGGTACGCGTCCAGCTCGGACAGATAATCGTGCAGCTTGGCATTTGGATCCTCGAGGAAGCTCTCCACGAACCGTTGGTTCAACTTGAGCTTCTTCTTCTTCAGCGTACAATAGCCTCCCACTCCAGCCTCAGAAGTCGAACCATGACCATCAACGAGAGACGTTTCGTGCACATCACTTGACCCACTCCCAGCGGCCGGTTTCTGCGGGCGTTTCTTGCGAAGCGTGCAGAAATTCTCGATACTTTCACTGCCGGCGGTTTCACCATCTTCCCCCTGCTGCTGCTCCAAGCTCTTCTCGCAGAAATTCTCAAACGTGCACATGTTTTCCTCGTACAGCAAATTTCGATTCACCTCGTCACTGTTCCCCTCGTACCCGGAAGCCCCAACCTGACCACCGTTCACATTCCCCATGATGACCTTGGTCCCGCGTACCGTACAGAACCGTCCGATCCGGTCGGCATCGGCACTGGAATTGCCGCTGGACGACGTGGAGGTCCCTTCCGTCCGGAGATGACGATGGCCATCGTTAGCATTGCCGTTCAAATTGCTTTTCCGCAGCGTGCAAAAGTGCCGCAGATTGTCCGTTGCCGCTGTTGGCAAGGTGTTCGCGTCACCTGCGGAAGTCATCTTGCAGCTTTGGAAAGGGTTACAGGTGCAGCGTCACACCGTTGACCGGCAGGTGCTATGTTTGACACGGAGTTGGTAATCGATTGGTGAGTGGCTTGTTCATGTTGTTTGCTTCTGAAACAAGAAAAGAGAGAAAAAAGCGTTTTGATTCAGATCATAGAAAATGCCAGAGTTCTGTACGCATTATTCGGGTGTCAAATTTCGAATCCAGCGACAAAAAAGCCACAAGCATGTTTCATGAAACCCCAAAAACCCTTCACTTTGCATAAGTCAGCTGAGCTCAAGGCAGCCAGGAGTGGCGTAAAAATGGAACAAAAAATATTATTCACGAGCCGGCACGTTAATTGATCAACCCTCGAATGCCGTCTTTACAGTTATCTACTCCTACTCAGCTGTTGAAACAAGTGATAAAATGCAATAAGTTTAATTATGGTTGTTCTGAAGCGCTCGTCTCCTCTGCTCCAAGTGTATTAATAAAAAGCAATAAATAAATTACCATGCATTAAAATGTTCGGGTCAATTGGGGCCTTGCCTTTGCGGTCATGCTACCTTTATTAGCGTTCACGAGTTGCCACTGAATTGTTGCGATCGCCGAAATTCCACCCCGGGGTAGTATAAGTGAAGTGTGTTTACATGGTGGTGTTGACAAATAAAAAAAAACTACGATCGCCAATTTTCAAGGTCTTGCGTTTCGAAACGTTTGCAGATTTATTTAGGCCCTCCCCTTAAGTTGACGATTCTCTTTTACACCACGCACACAGCAGCAAATAAAGCATTCACCTGCTGGCTGACATCACCAACTCGTCGCCGTCGTGCTAACTTGTCGTACGTGCAATTCGGGCCAAATTGAGTTAAGAACGCCATTTTGTGCAGCTAGCAATTAGAGACCCTATAAAGGGAGACTGGTCTAAGTTTGCCAAATCGATCTGGCAGCGTATGCTTTGAGCTTGACAACACTGATAAGTTTTGCTGGCCGTAAAGGCAAATGCTCGTTTGGATAAGTCAAACTCGTGTCTGTTTGGGTACGTCAAATTCACTTCGACCAGTCTCCCTATTTAGGATCTCTACTCCCAATGCCTCACCTTTTGACCTTCACAGATACCCAAAATTCGATTTTAATCCTGAGGCATTCAACGAAATCCGAAAAAAAACTCCGTGCATTTTTCTCACTTTACATATGAAAGTAGTTTCAATCGTGTCGTGCTCTTGTCACTCCCTGAAAATTGATATAAGTGCGACAACTGGCCAAAGGGATTTCAGGTCAGAACGCGTTTGACGCACGTACAAGTTAGACTAACGTAAACTTTTGTAATTATAACTCGGGACTCCAACAACCAACTTCAACCAAACTGTGGGACAATGCACTTAATGGTCAGCCAAACAAAACGTGTTTGTTATTATTCACATTGCCTGCTTTCGCTTTTGTTTATTCAAGGTCAAACATTAAAACGCTTTTTTCTCGGAACGTCGAAATGGCGGGTGCGACAGGATAGCACGACGACGTTGAACTAAACTGTTGGGTTGCAGTTTGCGTTTACCGTTTACGTGACAGTTTGCTTAATTTACGCATTAAGCTTCTGTCTTTTTCGTTTTGGTTATTATTCCATACGGTACCGTGCTTGCTTTTAAACAAGTAAATAAATTTTGTTTTAAAAAATATTTTTTGAAATGCATTTATATTTTTTTTTAAGCTAAACTAGTTTTATTTACTTTTATCAATTTTACCTCAAATTTGAGTATTTTTTTCAAAAGCTCATAAACATAATAAACTAAATAATAACATTATTTTTTTTTCTTTCAAAACTTTATCAGTAAAATCTAACTAATAATAAATTCGACGTTAAAAATATAATTTGCAGTCTTTTAATCCTATTTATACTAGAAAACCATGAACAGACAAAGTAATCCCGGAATTTAAAAAAAAAAGAAATTTCTTTAATTCCAACGCAATATTCTGTTTAAACACTGTTGAAAAAACTTTTTTTCCAAAAATAGTGCATGGACGATGTGGGGCCCCAGAACAAGATTTAAAATAATAATCTTCAGAAAACCTTACCAGTTCGAAAATATTCAAAAAATAAATTAAAATCCTTTCAATGTCACCCCTGTTAACGGATTTTGTTTTTGTGTGGAAAATGTTCAACTTTTCATACATTTAACAAATTATCATGAATATGAATCATTGTTATCCGAGCATTCGTTGGTGAAGGTTGTCTGAATCAACATGACTCGTCGCGTCCCGGCGCAAAACGCCGGCAATATTGCCCTACCTGCGGCTCAAGCAGGCAAAAAAGTGGGAATTTCCAAAAGGAAGGTTGAGGCCTCAACTGATGGCCAAAAACCGGGAATTTCCAAAAGGAAGGTGCTTTTGGAAGTGACATCGAACAGCAAAAAGACGAAAAAGAGCGACGGTACTGTACCGATGGATGAGGAGGAGGAGAACTCTTCATCGCACAAGGAGCAGCTTTTGAAGAACAACAAGTTTGCTGGACTGCCTGACGAGGACCAGGTAGCGGAAGCAAAGGAGAATGAAGTGAAACAGCGAAAGGAGAAACTGCCTCCTTTTTATGTGAGGCAATCAGCAGCAACGATCGACTTTCGTGCGGGGCTTGTTGAACTCATCAAGTCTGGGAAAGTCCAAGGCAACATTCGTCTGTGTCAGGACGGATTTAAGGTGCTGGTGCAATCCAGGCAGCACTATCAACTGGTCAAGGATTTCTTGACCGAAAACGAGGCGGAGTACTTTACCCATGATGTCGTCATGGATAAGCCGTACAAAATCGTCGTCAGAGGTCTGTACGACATGCCAGTGGAGGAATTAGCTGCCGAGCTAAAAGTTTTGAAACTGGATGTGTTGGCCGTGCACAAAATGAGCCGACGCAACAAAGACATCAAGTACCGTGACCAGCTCTACCTGCTGCATTTGGCTAAGGGATCGACGACGCTTCCTGAGCTGAAGGCAATCCGAGCGGTTTTCAACATTATCGTGTCGTGGGAGCGATACCGACCAGTGCATCGTGACGTCACACAATGCTTCAACTGCCTGGGCTTCGGGCACGGAGGTAAGAACTGCCACCTGAAGCGTCGTTGCGCCAAATGTGGTACCGATGCGCACATCACATCCCAGTGCATCCAAGATTCGCTGGTGAAGTGCCTCAACTGCAACGGTGAGCATTCGTCAACCGACCGAAAGTGCCCCAAGAGAGCTGAGTTCGTGAAAATTCGGCAGCAAGCATCGACGAAGAATCAGCCTCAGCGTCGTAGAACTCCTCCAGCCCTGGTGGAGCAAAATTTTCCACCTCTTCAACCGCGACGCCAGGTCCCGAACTTGGCACCGTTACCGTTGGATCCCAGGAAGAGAGCTGAGATGAATCATCCACGGCCGGGTTCCAGCCAGGAGCCGAGACCGCCACCACCGGAGCCAAGACCAACCCAAGAACCAGCAGTTGAGGAAAATGGTAATGATCTTTACACCTCAACCGAACTCCTCAATATTTTCAAACAGATGTCCGCTGCACTGCGTGGATGCAAAACCAAGACCCAGCAGATTGAAGTGCTGACCTCGTTCGTCATCCAGTATGGATTGTAGGTCCCTCAAGCTGCTGAATTGGAACGCTTGCTCCATTAGGAGGAAGAACTTAGAGCTGGTGGATTTTCTTCGCGAGAAGGAGATCGACGTAGCTGCCATCACGGAAACTCATCTGAAGCCCGGTGAAAAAGTTTATCTGCAAAACTACAAGATTGCGACGCAGCTCGACAGGACCACGTCTGGAGGAGGAGGTGTGCTTGTCGCTGTTCATCGTGATCTCAAGCCACGCCGGCTGCCACACTTTAAGCTGGACATCATCGAGGCCGTTGGAGTGGAAATTCCCACTTCGGTTGGCCCAGTACTCTTCATTGCTGCATACTGCCCACGTCAGGTGAATGCCAGAGATGGTTCAGCAGCAAAACTGAAGGGCGATATCCAGAAGCTGACACGGCGGAGCGCAAAGTACATCATCGCTGGTGACCTCAACGCGAAGCATGAAGTTTGGGGCAACAGCAGGAGGAATCGGAACGGAGTGATTCTGCACAACGATCTGCAAAACGGATACTACAACGTTGTGAGTCCGGATCGTCCAACGAGGGTGGCTCGGTCTGGGAATCACTCAATCATCGATTTCTTCATTACCAATATGGCTGAGAACGTGGCTCATCCTGAGGTGTTTGAAGAGTTGAGTTCTGATCACTATCCGGTGGTTGTGGAGGTTGGAGCTTCCGTTACTCCGCAGCGGCAACCAACCCGGAAAGATTACCACAACGTTGACTGGCAGCAGTTTCAGCAAGTGGTAGACAGCAACATCGACTATGATCAACACCCGGAAACTTCTGCTGATATTGATCGTTCGCTGGAGGTGATCCAGCAGGCTATCAACCAAGCAGAGGCTGCCAACGTTCGGGAGGTTCCTGTTAATTTTAAGGTAACTGATATTGACGTAGATACTAAACACTTGATTAGACTTAGGAATGTTTATAGGAGACAATATCAACGGACTGGGGACTATGACAAAAAGATTTCAGTTAACAATTTGAACAAAATCATACAAGACCGACTTGACAATATTAGAAATCAAGAATTTTCAAAACATGTAAGCCAGCTTGGGAATTATTCAAAACCATTTTGGAAACTTTCAAAAGTTCTTAAAAACAAACCAAAGCCTATTCCTCCTCTTATTGTTGAGGATTCTCCTTTGATTACATCCGAGGAAAAGGCAAATGCACTTGGGCTTCATTTTGTTAGTTCACATAATCTTGGCGCTTCCATGACCAGCCGTAAAGAAACATCAGTTGCCAATAGTATTTCAACAATCAATGACTCTACCTTTGAATTTCCTGCAGATTCCCATGTTTCTGGTGAGGAAGTCAAAGTTGCAGTTAAACAAATGAAAAATATGAAAGCTCCAGGCTTTGATAACATTTTTAATCTAGTGTTGAAAAAACAGAGTGATCAGTTCTTTCAACATCTAGCCAATATTTTCAATAAATGTTTGCAACTTGGTTACTTCCCCACCAATTGGAAACTGGGCAAAGTCATACCAATTTTGAAGCCTCAAAAAGATCCAACATCGCCAACAAGTTATCGTCCCATTAGTCTTTTGAGTAGTCTGTCCAAACTCTTTGAGAAGGTCATCTATTCAAGGCTTTTGGATTTTACCAACGATAATAATATAATTTTGAACGAGCAGTTTGGCTTCCGAAAGGGACATAATACTGCTCATCAGCTTACGAGAGTAACTAAAATCATCAAGCAGAACAAGCTTGAGTCTAAATCAACTGCTATGGCTTTGTTGGATGTTGAGAAGGCTTTTGACAATGTTTGGCATGATGGTTTGATACATAAACTGTATTTATGCGGTTTTCCAATGTATCTTATCAAAATTATCCAGCACTATCTTTCGGAGAGATCGTTCAGGGTTTTTCTGAATGGGATTGCTTCTGGATTATTCAACATTGATGCTGGGGTTCCCCAAGGAAGTATTCTTGGCCCACTTCTGTACAATATTTTTACATCTGATTTGCCTACTCTTCCTGGTAATGGTGTGTTGTCACTTTTTGCTGATGACACTGCCGTTATTTATAAGGGTAAAATAACCAGATATTTAGTCGGCCGTCTTCAGAAGGGTCTTGACGTTCTTTCCGAATACTTTGGCGACTGGAAAATTCGCATAAATGCAGCCAAAACTCAAACCATCATTTTTCCACTTTCCAAATCGGCCCGATTTGTCCCAAAGGATGATGTTTTGATTAAAATGAATGATGTTTCAATACCCTGGTCAAAGGAAGTTGTATATTTAGGTCTCATACTTGACTCGAAACTATTGTTTCGACAGCATGTAGACAAAATATTGAACAAGTGCAGCATTCTCATCAGGTGTTTGTATCCTTTAATTAACAGAAAATCAAAGTTATCTTTGAAAAATAAGCTAGCAGTTTACAAACAAATAATTTACCCCGTTATTGAGTATGCAGTACCTGTTTGGGAGTGTTGCGCTAGAACTCATAAATTGAAGCTCCAGCGTGTCCAAAACAAGGTACTCAAAATGGTTTTGAATGTTCCTGGCTGGACTAGATCAAGTGAGGTTCATGAATTAGCAGAAGTAAAAATGTTGGATCAGAAGATTCAAGAAAAATGTTTGAAATTCAGGGAAAAATGTGCTATATCTGAATACCCCTTGATTCAAGGATTGGTTTAGTTTATGGTAAGATTAAGTTAGTTTTAGGTTAGGTTATGTTTTCTTAATTTTTTTTTTCTTCATTGTACCTAGTGTTACAAAAATGATAAATCATATACTTTTAAAGTTATGAATATGAACAGTGTTTAAATCACGAAAAGCAAACTAAAGCTGAAGAGCCACAGCTGACCACTTATTATGTAAACCAAATGTAATTATTATAAGAAAGATTCAATAAAGTATATTTAATTCAAAAAAAAAAAAAAATCATGAATATGAAAAAATATTTCAAATTTTCACAAAACTACCTGTTTCCGAAAAGTACTGAAAATTTACGTTTTATACAATTTGGGTATGATCAAAATTTTTCATACCCTTCGAATTGTAATACAGTCGACTCTCTGGCTGTCGATCTTCTCGATATCAATAATTCTCAATCTATCGATGAATTCTTCAGTCCCTTCAATCTGCATACTTCAATTATCTTCATTCCTCGATATTTCCCCTTGCTCGAAAGATCTCTTCCTCGACGGTCCCTTGGATTCTGTTTGCTTCAAAAATCTCTTCCGGTTGTCAATAATTTCACTTTCTCATGGCTTGCATAGACATTTTACTTGGCGAAACGAAGCTTTGAAGGGTGTTTGACATTTGTTTGTTTTTGTTTGATGGACGTTGCCATGATTCTCTCCCATAGCTGAGTATCAAGAAAAAAATATTTTCAATCGAGTCTTCAATTTGAATCGTTCTGTAAACTGATGATTCTCTTCCTCGACGGTCCCTTGGATATTGACAACCAGAGAGTCGATAGTAATTCCTTTTTGAAAATACCAAAAAATATTTTTTTCCCAGAACTACAAATCGTAGGGAATTTTTTCATACATTTCGAAAATTATATTAAAACTTAAAACTAAGTATTTTTGAAAAAAAAAATTACGATGACGTTGTGGGTATCAAATAATCGAGAATGTTGAATAGTACCTTTTGTAAATAATACAGTCGACTCTCTGTCTGTCGGTTTTCTCGATATCAAAATTGCTCCATCTGCGAATTAAATTTTCGGTCCCTTTAAAAGCATGCTTTGATTTTTTCGTTCTTTATTTTGATACCTCCCGCTCTTGATTGTCTCTTCAATATCAACACAACGAGGGTACACTGTTACAATGTTGAAAAACAAAATCAAAATTTTCAAAAATTACTGAATCAGATTACTATAGATTATTTTTATTTAAAAAAAAACCTAGTTTTGTGAAAATTTTAAGTATTTTCTAAAAGTTTATGTCTTACTTACGTTATAACCCAAATTACTTTTTTCGAAAACACGTACTTTTGTAAAAACGTTGAGTTTTTTTTCCAAAAAAGTATTATTAATTATTATTTTGGAAATATATTAAAAATTCTCATTCATTCGATTTTGTGAAAAACAAAAAAATTGACATTTTTTTCGAAAAAACGTTGTTTTGAAAAATCCTATAGTTGTAGTGTCTCATATATAGCCAAAATTCTGTAAGCTCTGTGTTTCAGTTATTCAGTTTGCATCCAAATGAAACGAGTCAAACTAATAAACTCGTGATATTGAACAATAAATAGGATAAAAGGTCTTCTTTCACAATTCTTTGAAAACTAGAAATTTGAAGAATCAACTATCTAGGGACGTAATTGGATTGTTCAGAGTTATGAATAACTGATGAATCAATACTTGTCAATATTTCAGCAGTTTCACATCATTCTTACGGCGTCAGACTAAAATCACAATTACCGCCAGAACCCCATTCATCATCAGCTGGTTTAGCTACATGAGTGAAACTCAAAACCGGAAGGAAGGTTTATCGTGAGACCTTAAAAGTGGCTGGAACGCAGTCTTTTTCCTTCTTTCGCACCTTAACTCGACCATCTAGCCGTGACAAACAGTAACAAACTGTACAGCTTGTACAGCATAGAAGCCAATTTCAGCACCATCAGCCCCAGCAGGTGTTGCGTGCTGCAGGTATTCATGAAAAATTTGCAGTTAGGCATGCTTTTTGGAGACGGGGCTTAAAAAATACGCGGATACCATAAAACTGCCTTGGACGGTTAATCACAGTTTGAAACCCAAATCTGTGTGGCGTGCCGTTCCAATGAAGACATTAGCCAACTAGGTATGTACAGTTTTACATTTGGTGGCGGTCGTCACGAAAAGAAGAAAAAAAAAAAGACTTTTGGAAATTAGCCCACGGCGTTAAACGGTACCGCAGCGAGGCTTCTCTTAAATCCACCGGCATTAGACTCGGTTGTGAGAACATCCCAGAAGTCTGAGACTAAACTAACTAAAGTGCAAGGTTATGTTTCTTGTACAACGCGACGACTACGACTAGGACCGGAATGAGCGCACCTAGGGCAAATCATTGTCAAAGTCATTGCCATCTGCGATTAAGTAACCTGGCTGAGAACGCGATTGAGCGTTAGTTAGAAGCACTTGAGAAGTAATTAAGTTTTAGTAACATAGCCCCTTTAGCTGTATAGTCTGTGGCGATTCAACGAAACTTAAAGGTCAAGGTTCTCAGTTAAAGAGTCTCATAGAAACTATTGAACATTGTTAGTTTCTAAATCCACCTATTGGTGCTTGTATCTAATCAGGTCTTCAATCGATTTGGTGTCTTTGATAAATTTCCCCAATTTGTATGAAACAATCTCACCCCAGACCCAATGTCACCCAAGCTAACGGTGCTAATTTTTCCACAGTTTAACATGATTTTCTAAGATAAAATTTAAACTACCAAATTATTTCGCAAGGCAGAGAAACCATTCAGAAGAGTTCGTCGCTTGCAAAACCGTCCGTTCGATTTAGTTCTTCGATTTCTCATCTGCTTTGTCAATCAAGTCAATGAACAAGCACAATACCACCAGCAACAACAACGACAAAACCCTCAACGCAAAAAAGAGCCATCGTCCCACAGCATTGACTGGGTATCGTTTGCGTTTGGTTGTCTTCGCCACCATGACAACAGCAAAATAATAACAGCGCGATACACGCGCGATCAGTCACCGTGTCGCGTTTATGTGCAAGCGACGAGCGCCAGCTGCAAAAATCGAACCCAAAACCACAATATCCGGGCGCGCGCGCGCTTCGTTGACGCATGGCCTACTCGGTGGCTACGCCCCCCTCCTGGAGTTTGAGCAAAAAAAACCACTTGGCGTAAAATTAGCAAAGTTTGCTAACCTTTTATCTTTTCAGTGTGGCTGTGCACTTCCTGCGCGCGACTGCCCTCGTCAAATTTGAGTATGATGAAAGAAGGGAAAAGAGTGCAGCTCAAGTCGACGTAATCGTGCTATCTTGTCGCACGTCGCGTACTGACGTTCCGAGAAAAACGCGTTCTATTGTTTGAGCTTGAATACAAACGTGGAGTCACGAGTTAAAATTTAAAAATGATTACAGTAGGCGGACACGTACGTGTGACAAAACGTCCTGTGACTAAATTTCCTTTGACATGTTGTCGCACTAGCAGCAAGTCTCAGAGTGTGTCAAGATAGCTCGGTCAGATCGAAACTTCTTCGATAGTGGCAACAATGAACGGAGTTTTCCCGGTTTTTGTTGAATATCTCAGAATTGAAATCGAAAAAAGCGTTCTCAACTCAATTTGGCCCAAAATCGACGTGCGACAAGATAGCACGTTCACTACGAAGTGGTTTGGCCACGTGCAAAATTCGGTTTCACTTGGTTAAGCGTTTAGGAACAGGGGTTTTGACGAACTAGAAGGTAGCCGCGAGAGTGGAAAGAACTTGTTCAAGGTTTCGAAGAACATCATACATCACTGTCATGCAAGGATGACTTCCGTGCTACAACAAACAACATATCTTCGCGTAGTAAGCCGGTAAGAAAAATTAGAAGAAAAAAAAATATAACCAGGTTTGAGCTCATTGCTTGTGAATTCAAGCAGCCCGAAAAATATTCGAATTTAAATGGAATTCAACCCGTGGAATCAATGCAGATTTTGGTTTTTGTATTTTTTTGTATCTTATCGTAGTTTTATTTATTCAACAAGCAACTTCAAATTGAACGAGCCATGTAGCATAGTGGTAACGCTTCTGACTCGTAAGAGGTAGATTGGAACTTTAATCCCCGGCTTGGACCAACACAACTGGTGACCTAATAGAGGATTTGCAGCAAAGCTAAAAGACACATGTCGCCACCTATGAACAAATAGAGTAAATCTATGATTTTTTGAAAAAATGTGTTTTTTCCTCCATAATCATCATTTTTATAAAACTTATGCCGGATTCGGATGAGAAAAATTATTTCCAACAATTTGGTGTACAACTTTCCAATATTTGTTTAATTTTTCTATGAGAAAACTGTATATTTAGAATAGATAGTAATTTCGACTATTTGGCAAGAAAGTCTGTCAAAAATCAATAAAAATTGTTGAAAATACGTTAACACATCTGTTATCAACTACAGTAATTAAAAAAAGTATTTACACCCCTTGGGCACTATGCACATTTTGTGATGAAACATGTAAAAAAAATAAAGTTTGACAGGAACCTAGTACTACGTTTTGTTCAGAAACTCATGCCAAACATTTTGCTACAAAAAGCTCATGAAAAGATGATTTCTATAAAAAGTTATATAACAAATACTGTTACGAAAATAAAAAAGGTGCAAAAAAAGTATTTAAAAACGTGGGTTTTATAGAAAACCTGGATGTATGGGTATTAAAAGATCGGAAATATTATGCCCTTTCCGATGCAACATAGGTTGACTTGTGAATCGTGAACCGGTTTGGATGCCGGCGGATTTTCCGACGACGTAATTCCGGGTTGGTACGAAATTCCAAAGAAAAATCTATTTTATCGATACAAATACCCCCAAAACGGTGTTATACCCACTCCAAAATGTTTATTTAGCAATTCTATGGTAATATATTGACATTTATTTAAATTAAAAGTTTGCAAAATTAAGTTTAGATAAGTTTTATATAGAATTTCCAGAGTTATATATACTTTTATACTAAGTAGTTAGTAAACTTTATATTCAATCCAAATTATTTTTTTAATCAGTCAAGGATGCCTATTTGGAGTTGGGAGACTGGATTTATGGTGATTTGTCAACAAATAACATTATTTATGTTAATTTTTCGAAAGGTGTACAAACTTTTTTTGCATCTTTTTTATTTTCGTAATAGTATTTGTTATATAACTTTTTATAGAAATCATCTTTTCATGAGCTTTTTGTAGCAAAATGTTTGGCATGAGTTTCTGAACAAAACGTAGTACTAGGTTTTTTTACATGTTTCATCACAAAATGTGCATAGTGCCCAAGGGGTGTAAATACTTTTTTACATACTGTATATAACTGGTTATTTCATTGATATGTACCGGGAAACTCATTTTTTCGTGTTCCAAAACATGTTTTTTAAAGAAAAAAGTTCACAAATTTTTGCTCGCCCAAAAATTGAAGTTCATTATTTTAAAGCAAAAAAAATTCTCGTCTTTTGCAACCAGTTTCATTAAGATCGATGCAGGGAATTATGTGAAATAATCGATTTTGTTCTTCAATCCAGCAGAAAGGAATACGATTTTAGGCAAGTAACCTCATTTTGGCGCCACCTACATTTGAAACACAGTCGCGCTGCAAAACCTCAAACCTACTGCGTTGCATTAACCGCAGAGACAGATTATGTGAACGGATCACATTTCACAGACTCAACAGGGGTGTAAGGATGCGTGGACATACCGTGTGTAAGTGTGTATTTGGCTAATAGTTGTGTATTTAGGGGGGAAGTGGGACTGGTTTAAATTATTAGCATTCAATGTTTTGAACTCACTTTTTATTCGTCAGTTTTTTTCTACGTTACGCCAAACATCACCATTGTTGGTCAATCCTATCCATAACGGCAGGTTTAGCAAAGCAATTAAAAAAACAATATATTAAATTTCGAGCAACAATGCAAAACCATCCATAAAGCTCTCGTTTAGAGTGTCTCGTCAGCAGGGAAGTGGTGCCATCTCTTATGGATGGTTGACCTAATTTTCGCGCTCTTGTTGTTTTAATATTGTCTTCTCGGTATGCTTTCGTTTCTTTTCGCTGCTCATCATCACCACTGCAGAGCTAAAGTTTCGCTCGCCGTCGTCTTTCTAATGGGAAACTGTTTCGCTTTTGAATTACAAACGACGAATCGTTGCAAAGTTCCACCGGAATAAATCTTGTGATATTTTCACTCTGCTCCACTGCTGCTGACAGCACTGCCCCACCGAGGGGTCCATCAGCACGTAGAGAGGTACCCTTTGTCACGGGGGTTTCTCGCCGAGGTGCCAAACAAGTGGGACACATTTCGTGTGGCTCATTTCTCTTCTCATTTTCTCTCTCTCTCTTCTTTCTTCGTACACTTCTTTCTTCTCGACTTTGGGGTGGAAAGTATCGAGTACAAACAAAGTGATGAATATTAACACTGAATGATGGTGTACGAATGCACCCCTCGTCACCGCCGCCGCCCCTTAACTTCTTCGGCTCCAAAGAATAGGGGTCGATCGTAAAAACGAGCAAAAAAAAGAGATTATTTTCTTTCGCTTTTCCCGTTAGCTTTAGCTCTTAGCCAAGCAAGTCAAGTGCGCGCGCGGGGCTTTTGTGCAAGGCGCATCCAAAGAAAGCTGGGACGACCCCCGATAAGACGTCGGGCCAGGCAAAAAGTAAATATGGTAGCAAATGGGACTATTTCCGATTTCGATAATTGATTTTTGCTTCTGAGGTTAGGTACACCGCCACCGGAAATTGTAACCCCGAGGGGTACGATAGCATCGGAATTAGTAGCCATTAGCAGATGATTCGCGAAGTGGGAAGTAGTGTTTAATTATTTTCCTTTGTGTTTACTTTGAGGTCAATTCATGTTTCACTCGAACCTCGGAAATAAGTCATAATTTAATAGAAAGTCTTGCCTTCAAATCTTTATAAATATTATTTGTATATTTAATATATAATAAAATAAAAATTTGCGTAGACCATAACTTTAAAGCCAATACAACTATGAAGAGTTTTTTCACGGTTCTATCCCATTCCTTACATTCAAACTCCAAAATGGCTCATTCCCCAGAATGACCCACTTGCCAGAACTACCCATTCTCCAGAAATATTTACGACTTTAAAAAAAATATGTTTCTCATTTTCTCTGTTTAAAAAAAAGAAAATTTGACTTTCAAGCATAGATTCAACTTTTGTTAGCAGTTATCTCAAAAAATGCGAAATCATTACACTTTACACATTAAAACAGATCACTTTTTGAAATGAATAGTGCATAATTTTTAATTAAACAAACAGTATCTTAAAATGTTTTGTACGTTATAACATGTATGTTGCTTCCAAAATTAGCAACAACTTCAATTAATTCATGCAACATTTTATTCTAAAATTTTGTTTGTCGTTTGTGTGTGTGTGTGTGTGCAACCAACCAAACGGGACCACGCGGTCGCTTCTTACAAATTGAGTTGTTTCCATGTATTTTAGATTTTAAATTCTATACATGCAAATAACTCGCATAGGCATTTGGTAGGTGTTAGCTCTGCCGAGCTTCGGTGACCCATTTCTACGCAGGCTAGCCGTGCGCGAGGTACTTCAGCTTGAATCGACAAGCCCCGCCCTAAAGAACGTTTGCATCAATCGGATTCAAACGTTATTTAGCACTTCCGAGTCCTTGTCAAATGGACAAAGACCCAGCACGTATATAGTTTGTAGTAGTAGTATTCCTAATTCTACCAATCCAAAGGACGGGGGATCGAACCCCGGTTCGAGCGACTTTAATGTTTCGTTCATGTTAAGAGTTTCAAAAATTCATATTTCCTGATCTTTCTCGTTTGGAGCAGATGGGAATCGAACCCAGGATCATTCGCTTACAAAGCGAACACCGTAACCAGTCAGTCACGGCTGCTCCATATTTCCAATTGGAAGTTTCTCACCCGAAAAGCAGCATCATCCGTCAAACCGGCAGCGATTACATTCACTATTTCGTCACGAATCCGGCGACTTCTCGAGCCGCCTGCATTTTGAGCCGCTCAGAAATCGAGCCGCCAATCTCAGCAAACGTTGCCTACTCCCGCCCCCTTCACTCACTACTCAACTCCTTCAACATTTTCCTCAGCAATTTTCACAACTTTACAACAATACAAACTTGGAAAATCCACCCATTTTCTCTTGAAGGCCACCTCCTGTATCGGCAGAAATTTCTGACCAAAATGTAACAAATGGATTCAAAAAACTCCGTTCGGTGACCGAGATTTCTCCTCAAAGTGTCACTTCTTCACAACACCCAAATCACATGAAAACCTGCAAAAATCCGTCTGAATTCTTGTACCACTCAAAACACTACACTACCGAAAGAACTTCTCACGGAACTGTCCCGCCGGAAAGTCTAAAAATCGCGAACCGTAAAACGTCACGATGAAAAATTCGAAACGAAGAGCAATAAAAACCAACATGATTAACAATTCTCCGAAAAAGAAGAAAAAAAAAGAAACATGTTGACTTATATGATACGTAAGTTTAGGAATGAGACCAACAATTTGACACAAACCGAATATACTCCTAAAATTTTGTTTGTCGTTTGTGCTCTCAAAAGAGTCATTCTCTACACAAATCAACTTTTTCTTTGAATTTTTTTATTCGGATATTTTTTTTCCACGCATTCCTTTTGTCAAAAGAAGCTATTTTTGTGTATACAGTTCAGACTCAATTATCCGAAGGCCTTGGAAAAATTTCACTTCGGATAATCGAATTAAAAAAAATCGTTTTCCTTTTTTTATTTTTGGGGTCCTTAACTACTCTAAAGAACAGTTTTCACCAATATCGGCAGATTTCGACAATTTTTTTTGTATTTTTTATTTTATTTGACTCAAACTTTGTGGGAGCCTTTCCTATGACCAATAAAGCCAATTTGAAAAAAATATTTTCGACTGCAAATTAAAATTTACATAAAAAACTAACTTAATCCACCTATGTGGTTGGAGCCTTCCTCACTTATTACCAACAATGGCTGATATGATAAAATTGTACAAAAATTTCATCTATTTTTAAGATCCGGAATAAAGAGTACATAAATATCACTTAAGTGGCCATATCTCGAGACAGGGTTGCCAGATCTTCAATGTTTTGGACTCGTTGGAAAGGTCTTTTGATAACCTAACCAACGATGGGTCGGATGGTGGATCCGGACATAGTTTACATACATTTAAGTGAGATCCGGCTTCCAAAAAGTACATCAATATCACTTTAGTCAGGATATCTCGAGACAGGGTTGCCAGATCTTTAATGGGTTTAAGTGAGATCCGGCTTCCAAAAAGTACATCAATATCACTTAAGTGAGGATAACCTAACCAACGATGGGTCGGATGATGTACCCGGACATAGTTTACATACGTTTAAGTGAGATCCAGATATATGTGAAAACACATTTTTATACATAACTTTTGAACTACTTATCAAAACTTCAATTTGTATAAAACTCGATCAATGGGACCCTAAACCAAATCGAATGCAACAGGTTCGGGTCAAATCGGTTCAGCCAGTGCCGAGAAACATGAGCTAGTTTGTTGGCCACATACATACATACACACACACATACACACACACATACACACAGACATTTGTTCAGTTTTCGATTCTGAGTCGATATGTATACATGAAGATGGGTCTACGACGTTTTTATGCAAAGTTTATTTTTAGAGCAGGATTATAGCCTTACCTCAGTGAGGAAGGCAAAATGAGGTCAACCAAATTTATTTATTTTTTCAAAAATCGTTTTTTTTTTAACCCGGCGGAATTTTTTTTTACCATACTTCTCTATGGCTCGCAAGATGAGGGTTTTGGTCCCCTAAAACAAAGCAAAAAATCTTGATAATCGAAACAAACCGATTTAGGGAAATTAAGTTTTCGTAAAAAAAATTAATTAAAAAAAATCATTTTTTTTAAATTTTGTTACCGATTTGCAAGATTTTTTTCCTTTGCCGAAGACACCAAACTGATCAGAAAATTCCTTCAAAAGTTACAGATTTCCGAATATTCAAAACAAACTGGCTTCTTTGGTCTTAAAGAAGGCCCACAAAGTTTTAGCCAAATAAGAAATAGTCAAAAATGACTTAACATTTTGTTTGAAAAAAAAAGAACGGTTTTAATGTAAGAGGCATTTTTAGACTGAAAGTTTTAATTTTTTGCAATTGAAATTATTTTATGAAGGAAAATCCCCTCTGCAATACATGAAGCAAAACTCAAAATATTGATATAAGTAGAAAACTTCACAAAAAATTCACATTTGAACATTTGAAATCAAATAAACTATTTCCGAGATACTTCCAGGTGAGAAATGAGGACTGAACAGACATTTTTTTTTGAAATTAAATATGTCTTTATTGAACATTCTTATAATAATTACATTTCTTTTACATGATAAGTGGTATGGCCTAATGCTCTTCATCTTTGTTGTATTTTTCGTTTTATTATTAACTGATCACATTTATTTATTTGCTTCAAATTGTTTTACATTATTGCATTGAATTGAATACATTTGGGTAAAAAAGAAAAAAAATCACTTTAACAACTAATCCTAACCTAAAACTAAAAAAATAAATCCATTGAAATATTCAAAATCACTAGAACGAGTAAACTACGAACTGTATTTTAAGATGAATGCTCCAAGAGTTCTTACTTGTTCCTGGCGAGTTTTGCACCCACGCAGAGTTGTTGTCATCTCGATGAAAATGTTCAGAAGTTCTTGTGGTGAAAACAGGTCACTACTGCCTTCACCCGTTGATGTTGGTTGGTTTTCCCTCGGTTGCTGACTGAAGCCTGGAGGTGTTGTATGCTCTGCAACTCTTTGCCGCTGATTCAACGGCAATGGCTGCAGATTTGGAACCACTCGAGTAGATCCTGCTCCAGGTGACGCCAAAGCAGGAAAATCCACGTCCGTGTATGCTGGTGGTGTTTTGCGACGATTTGGTTGGTGCCTCGTCGTCGCTTGCTGCCGAATTTTTACAAACTCAGCACGTTTTGGGCAGCTTCGATTCTTGGTAGAATGGTCGCCGCCGCAATTGAAGCATTTCGCTTCGATGTTCTCGTTGATTGTTTCGCAAGCTTGAGTTTTGTGCTCACCTCCGCAGGTTGCACAACGACTCTTGATGAAACAGTTCCTTCCACCATGTCCAAACTGCAAGCAATTCGAACATTGTGTCACGTCACGGTGCACTGGACGATAACGTTCCCAAGTCACGATGATGTTGAAAATTGCCCGAACTGCTTTCAGCTCAGACGGCGTTGTCGATCCTTTCTCGAGATGAACCAGGTACAGTTGATCACGATACTTGATGTCCTTGTTGTGTCTCGTCATCTTGAAGACTTCGATCACGTTCAACTTAAGAGTTTTGAGCTCTTCTTTCAACACACTCACATCCATGTCGTACAGGCCTCGGAGGACCTGTTTCATGGGGCGTTTACCTGGATCGTCATGGCTGTAGTATTCAATCTTTGTGTTGTTCAGGAAATCCCGAACGTAGTTGTAATCCTTTCTGGTAGGTAGCAGAATTTTGAGTCCATCAGCACACAAGCGAATGGAAGCTCGTAAAGCACCAGATTTGATAACGCCAGCCACTTTCGCACCGAATCCGATGACGATGTTTTCACAAAAATGGGTGGCAACTTTTCCCGTCGTTCAAATTCTTCCTTCTCGCTCACGTCCACAGGGAGGGTAGCGAACTGGTTTCCAGACAATTTTTGAGCGTCCTTGCTCAAACTGCCTGGCTTTGCAGGTAGCGCTTCGGCATTCTTTAGCTTCTTCAAATCTGCCGATCCTGCTGGTGAGGACCGCCTCTTTTTCTTGCCGTGAGGCATTTTTGCACTTTTGAAGCACTTTTCAGGAGCTAAAATCCAGGAGTACCTCACTGAATGATGGTCCACAAAGGAATGAACAAAGAAATTTTCTCAGCTGCTCAAAGATATTTTATGGCAAGTGTGCATTTTTTTATGAAATATTTTTACATTTTTATTTTTCATCTTATTTAACCTAAGAATGCCTATCAATTGAAAACGACGCTTTTTATGAAGCAATTGTTAAGTTATTTTCGATTGAAAACTCCATTCGAACCTAAGGAGGAATCGAAAATGTTGGTATGACAATGAGTTCGACTAAAAAACACATCTTAAGCAAAATGTTTCATATTCATCCAAACTTTTATATTTTCTATAAGTTACAGCAATTTCACATTAAACATGTACGTTTGTGTTCAAAATATAACAAGTTTAGCATGCAAAATATTTAAAAACTTAAAATTTTCCTTTTGGACAAAAATTGGACATGTTTACAAAAGCTGGTAATTTTTGTTCACAAAACTTTTGAAAAATGGTTCAAACTGCAGTAAGCTATGTACAACTATACTAAAGGAAACTATGTACGAAAACCCAGCCCTGTGCCCTGATTGTAAAAATGCAGGGATCAAGTCTCCCTTAACGCACTTTTTTAAACAATTGATTGTAAAAATAGTATGACGATAAATTTAACGTCAAATGCGTAAGGGGTTTGGAGTTGATATGTTTATCAAACAATTCATGCATAATTTTTTTTCAATTATTTTGAGTTTTTCTATACTTATAAAAACAAAGAAAAAAGATCTCTTGGAAGTTTTTTGCAGCACTTTTTAGAAAAATGTGTGTAACTCAATCTAAACATTTTTTAATTTTTTTCTTTGTTTTCTACAATGAGTTTTACTCAATTTCGCACAACTTTCTAGAACAAAGCTAATTGTTTTACCCACATGCTGACGAGATACAGGCTTGGGATCAAGTGTCCCCGAGGATCAAGTCTCCCCACTCTCCCCTACCTATTTTTTTTCTAAAAATCCAAATCATAACCTATAACTTTGCCGAAGACACCAAATCGATCAGAAAATTAAGACTTCATTACTTGTTTTCTGTTCAAATTAAAAACAGCTCTTAAAAGTATTTTTATTATTTTCAATTTTTAAAAGTTCAACTCAACTTCACAAATAATCTGTCCTAGTGAAGCCCGAAGATGCTTTCGGCATGCGGCGGCGCGTTTGGTATCGAACCGTATCAAATGGCCAAATAAGATTAGTGCTTGCACCGTGGGGGTTGATGTTCCTCTGGTACACCAAAGAAAGAAGATATATAAATAATCCACTCCACATGAGAGTTGATTGAAAAACAAGGGGAAAAAGCACTGGGGCGAGCCCCAAAACTTTCTCGCGTTCCCATTCGATTTAGACACGAGCAAAAACTATGGGTGCAAAAATCTGCGACCCTCCCAGCTGGAGGTTGAACGTTGGTTTTTTTTGTAGGGGCAAACTTATGAAGCCAAAATATTTGGAGAATCAGTTCAACTTTTACCTCCCAGGTATTTGAAGGAGGGGTCGTCCATAAACTAGGCTTCAAGATAGTTTGAAAAATAATGTGAGCATTTTTGAAATTAACGACTAGGTGATGTTTTGCTCAAAAACTAAAGAATTGAATCATGACCGCTCGCAAATTCACGTTTGACTCATGTGGAGATCCCCTGAAGTGAGACAGCGACTCACCGTGGTTGCTTTTGGGGAACGACGTGATTTATACCGAAAGTGTCCAAAATGGATTCGAGCTGGAGGTGGAAGAGGGGTCACTTCACAACCCGTAGCTGCTGTTGGTGTTTTTTTTTTTGCTGTCTTGTTCGTTAAAGTCTTCCGCCACGTGAGTGAATGAGTGAGTGAGTTTGTGATGAAGTATCCATTTTTAATTGATACATAAAAAAACGGATCGTCTGAGCTCGCCCCCTGAGGCGGGTGTTACTCTGTATTTTACATTTAATTCTGCTTTTTTTCTATATACATTTAAAAAAAAAAGAAATGGCGGGGAACACGTGTGGAGTGTGATAGTGAAATAAACCTACTTTCGCCGTTTTGGATGGGAGAAGTAAGGATTGTCAGTAGCAGGTGAAATGACCTTTTTTCGACGACTTCAACAAGGGGCTTTCTTCATATGGTACTCAGGAAATCGCACATAACAGATTAATGGGTTTAAGGAAGTTTTTAGAGCAAAACGGGAGATTTTGTTAGAGCAGACTACAAATGACTTCAGATGTAAAGTAATGATTTGATTTGTTCTATAATTTGATAATGACGTTTTCATAATGGTCTGAGATTTCAGCAAAATTAAAGAATTTATTGGAAATGTATTTATTGATTTGATTTCCAACAAAATTTAAATTTTGAATGAAATGGCCTACTTATTATCACAACATTAACAGTGCTGAAAAAATCATTTTGGCACTGTTTAATTTTTTATTGCGGAAGTTTTAGTTACGTCCGTAATCTATGCTAATAAGTTAATTTGCAATTTAGAAAGTATTTCGCAAAGCCAATCTGACATAACAGCAAGACCAAATGTCAGGTAATCTAGTTTCGTGTACCAAATTAAATCTTGCACAACAAAATGTACAGTGCCGGGGCATCAAATTTCATTTCACAGTCACTTAACGCACCAGTTTACGGAAAGAAACGTTCTCACCATTGTGTTGCAGATTTTGGCCAAAACAAACACAACAGGCCACCACCGAAAAGAGAGAAAAAAAGAGTCAAAACATCAACGCCCGAATAACTACTCTGTCTCGTTTTCGGTTAGTTCAGCAATGATGGTGATGGCAAAGAAGAAAAAAAAACTTCTCGCAAACTGCCACATTTTAGCGGGCAAAAAGTGCAACCACAGTTGATGAAATACTTGGTGAAGACATTTCTTCTTTCTTTTTTGTAAGGCAATGGTCTATAAGCACTCAGGCTAACAGAAACGAAATGAAAAAGAACGTGCTGTCCAAATTGGAGGTACGATGATAGCTAGTGATGAACCAGTAATTCCAAGTTAGTCAATGCCATTTTTATTATTATATTTGTAAATATAATATTGCTTGAAGTTTTTTTTAAAACAAAGCCAAAAATATCACATAAATTAGACCAGCTTCATAGCATTGCACCTGGGGTGGCACGTCGACGAGTTTTATAGTTAAAGTTTTTTATATGACCCAAAATTACAGGGCTAACGATACCAAATCGCTGGCTTTTTTAAGGTGAAATAACGTGTGACGTTCACTTGTTGTGATACAGGTACAAACAGTACGTCGTCTACTAGACTAGATCGCAGTAGACAATGGAATTGCTGCTCTCCCAAGAGAGTGAGAGGAAACCATAGCCAACCCAGCTGATACGTACAATGTGGTACCACAATGTGTCTCTTAAATTCTGTGTCATGGGAAGTGGAGTTTAGATTGTTTGTATTTCCAACCGTTCCTAATAGTTTGCACTCAAGTTAAGCAAAAAAAAACCTTTTTAGATTCGTCGAAACGTCTACAATCTAAACGGCTTCATCGTTAAACACAACGGAAAATAAACAGCAAATCACGGAGCCTCGTTAAGGCGAAATGAACGCGCGCGATTCGGAGCGAAAAATGACCAATCACTTTTTTTTGGAGGTTATGTCTGGGGTGGCATCACACCACCTGTGGCGGGAAGAAAAGGAGAGTGAGTTCCATTTGAATCGCGTTCGAAATCACTTTCCAATCAAAATTGCCACACAACTCGGGCTCGAGTTGATTGGGGGTATTTCTTCATTGACCATTAGCCGATACACTCGCGTGAAGATTGGCACGGGACGACACGGAAGCTGAAAATCGCGGCTTGTTCGTGTGGCATTGATAGCAAAGTGTGCTACCTTTCCCGGCGGCGGTCGACAGTTTGAGCGATTGTCCGCATTCCAATTTTCCAATTGGCGGTAATTGCTAATTGATTTTGTTTCAACACACAAACAAAAACACCATCTTGACGGATGACTCAGCACTAAGTAACTGTGCCAATTTTGAGCCAAATCGCTTATAACTCAGTTCAGGTTTAACTCGGATCGTTTTGCGGTCTTGGACAAAGTTGTTCATCATTAAATTTTACATAAGAATCTCACACTTGACAATGATCCGACACAAATCTCATACAAACTTCAAAGATCCACCCCGGTTTGGCTCAAATTTGACGCAGTTACCGTAAAACGGGGTGATTTTGATAGCCGAGGTGACTTTGATAGGTTCGAGATTATTCCGCAAAATGAAGAGTACAATTAAAATACGTATGGAATGGTTTAGAATCATACTGACCGTGGTAGAGAAGGGTTCAAAGTACCTCTAGAAGAACTCTTGATAAAATTTTGAAAAGTTTAAAAAGTTAATTAACTATTGTTAAGAAAATGTTGATGAAAGTCATTATTTTAAACTTCTGAAAGTGTCATGATTCTCTCAATGAACATGATTTTGAATCGGTAAACGGAATGCATTTTCGGATTCATTGAACAATTTTCCACTAGGAGAAGGTTAAATAAGTTTATAAATAATACCTATATTTGTTTCTGAAACACAATTTAAAAAAATCTCCAAATTTATAGGCAATTTCAGTTGTCAGTTGTAATATGTGAAAACTTGTGTTCGTGTTTCGAATTCAATATAAAATGCAATATGAATAAATTATTTTATAAACAAAACGAGTTTAAAAAAAAATCAGGCAAAATTCGGACTTTTTAACAATTTTAATTAAGCTTATAAACTTAGCTTATAAACTATATTAGCTTCTTTAGTGATGGTACATCTAACGTACAAATCAAGTTTGAACATCTTCAATATGATTTTAACAGGAAAAACTATGACTATCAAAGTCACCCCGGAATTTAAACTAAGAATTTTTGACGGAACTATTTTTCTAAACACTATTAAAAAAACTTTTTTAACAAAATAATGCTTGGACTTTGTGTGGCCTAACCCAGAACATGTTTAAAAAATAATAATGTTGAGAAAAACCTTACCTGTTGGAAAATATTCCAAAAACAAATAGAAATCCTATCAAAGTCACCCCGGTTTACGGTACTTATTTTTTCATACAGGATCGAGCCAGAAGTTATCTCTAAAGATTTTTCAAAATTTTATTTATATTTCTTGTCACCCTACTCAGTACGGGAGGGTGCACAGTGTTGGGAAATAGGCTTGAAAGAATAAAAAAAGCGTAAAATATAAAACGTATATCACAAAATGTCATTTAATTATGTATTAAACTTTATAGATTATAGGAACCCTCTACTGACTGTTTTTTTTTTACTTAGAAAACTATAATTTTCTATTTTTTGTTTTAATTTTTAGTGCAGTTATTTTAATTTTTTTTGTATCCCTAATAGAAATTATTTTCATTTACCTGTTTGTTTTTTATATATTTGCAGTCACTTTTGCTTTTTTTTTGTTTTTACCATTTTTGTGAAAAAGTTTAGCTCACATTGATAAAAAAAGTATTATAAAATGCATTATTTATCCAAACAGTTCGTCGTGAGCATGCCAATTTTGGGAAATAAATAGTTAAGGACGCCGTTTTGTGCAGCATTGACCTCACCTTTTGTTTTGTTTGTCTTTGTTCAAGTTGTGTGCTCTTTTTTCTTTATTTAATGTTAAGCAGGTATTAGACTACACAGAAAAAAAAAGTTGAATTTTGGAATGTTGAAAATTTGGTAGGTTGAATATTACCTCTTTATTTGTGTAATATTACATAAAAAATGTGTAAAAATGTGAACCTGATGAATATTCATCAAAAACTGATGAAAATTCATCATTTTCAGGGGTAAAAATTATCATTTATTTTGCCACAAAATCTGTGACCATTTCCTGATGAATATTACCATCATTTTTTTTCTGTGTATGACAAACAAACAAACACATTCGCCTTTTTTACAGTTTACCTGCATTTTCTACAGAACCGTCAAACACGAAAAAGGGCTAGTTTGTTAGTAGTTAGTTTGTTAGTTTGTATGTAATTGAATAATTATTTTTTAATTTTGAAATGATGACAGTGTAATTTAATCTTGATTAGCCGATGATTTGTAAAAAATATGAATTTTGTTCTTTGTACGATGACGCATAAACCAAAATTTTGTTGAATATAATCAAAAAAATATTTATGTTTTCAATGATTTGATAGATTTATGATAGCTAGTGAATTATTTCAAGAAAATCCAAAACGGATCTACCGACATCTGTTCAACAATACGGATACATTGTCTCCGGTAGGGTCGCTGGTCGACAGTTAGACTCACAATCCAAAAATCGTCAGTTTTGAGATAGAAACTAGCAAAAAAGGCCAAGGCCAAGGCTGTGCTGTAGGTCGGATAGATTTTTAGATATTTGTTCAGAAGGAGAATTAAGAAAGTCGTTGAATACTAACTCTGTGGAAACTTGTTATTCCTTCATTAATCTAGTACTCAAACAAAGCCATTCATTTATTTATACTGGTGAACAACCAAAATGATGAATAACCAGAGTAATTATCCGGCTCAATGATTGCTTTTGTGTTAATCTATTCTATCTATATATGCTTATAATTGCTCAGATGTTCATTTCAGAGAAACCAGATTGTGTAAACTAGCAGACAGCCTCTCCTAGAGTTATGTCCTATACAGAATTCATACATTTGCGATGAATCGATCTATTTTCGACAAACTATTGAAAGTAGACGAAACCAAAACAAAACAACACCACAAGAAGAAATTCAAAACCCCCCAAAGCTAATAATTACTTACAGTTTTCACATCAAATCCATTGCCACATCCGACGACGACCGCAATTCAGCAGCTTTGCTACAAAAGCCTTCGTTTCCGTACAGAATTCACAAACCGGGAACAATCTTCTTTCCTCGCCAACCGTACCAAGTAGCCTCTTCGAGCTGCCGATGCACTCTAGATCGCTCTCTTTCACTTCCCGCACAGACTTTTGAGAGATGATCCTGCGTTTGCAACGCACACTTGATCGGCTCAACTCTTTCACTTTTTCCCCCGTTGTTGTTGTTTTCCTTCTTCTGATCTTTGTTGACTTGGTTGCGATTGCGTTGTAGGGTGCCGCACTCTCTTGATAAGGCAACTCAATGAACCTTTTGGCTTCTTGGACGTTTTCTTCTTTCACTTGTCACACGCGTGAAACAAAACCGATCGATCCGGGTGTATTAACACACAAAACGTTGAAGAATGAAGTGAAGAGAGGCTGGAAAAACCTGCTTTCTGCAAATCAAAGCATACACTCACATACAAGGCACTTCGATTAAGCCAACAGCAGGTTCCCGTTGTTGTCGAGATCGCGAGAACAGCTTCGCCCGAAAGGTCGTTGATATTCACCACTGCTGTCGGGCAAGATCAATCTGGGTTCGACTGCTGGCAGAACTTGGTACGTGCTGGATGCTTGCTTCTGTTGTTACTTAAGATCACGTTGCGGGCTAAACTCACTGTACGAGAACAAAGATCGCTGGCGTGTTACACGTTGCGATTTCCAAAAACGGATCACTTAACTCTTGGCAAACACTTGGCCTCGAAACACTTCTTCTTGATCGCGGGCGACTCCATTAGCGGATTAGCATCCAAGCAGGCCTGCTGTTGCAGCGCACTGCACTGCGATGCTCACTAGATCGAACACGTCTTCGCGTAACGTAACGGCAAAAAGTGCTCTCGCGAACCTCGAAGTCGGTGCGCGGCCACCTAGATCGGAACCATATTTCTCCTCGGCGAAGAAGGCAGGAAAGAAGCTCGGAACACCTCTTACTCCGGAGGGGTACTTCGCGTAGGCTGCAGCAGCACTGGCTGGCTGGCTTAGGCCATGTAGAACTGCCTGGCTGGAAGTGGAAAGACCGACTGGTGGACGGGTTTTTTTTTCGGCTTCCTTCTCTCCGCTTCGCTCGTTTCTTCACTGAATCATACCAATACACCCTCACCCCGTACGCATCGCGTCACGTTTCACCTTAACAGTGCGCTGCGATTGCCCACGCGAAGGAGGCGCGCTTCACCACTACCACCTCAAGTCGCGATCGCATGGCATGCTGCTGTTGTGTTGGTGCGCGCTTATGCGCCTCACACGCATACGCCTAAAGCATGTTGCATTCGCGTACGGGGGTGCAGCAGCAGCATAATGCTTGACGATGTTTTGGTGCGCACTTTCCGGCAGGGATAACGACGAGAAGAGACGGTGACTTATGGCAAGTGGTGGCCCGTTTGGAGATGAATGAATGCATGAAAGAAGAGAAAGCAAACGAATTAATTAAGTGGATTAAGCGCCTACTGCGCTGCGCGGACGACTAAATTCGAGCGCTGTTGACGTTCGGGTGTAGGATCGTTAAACGGCAAAGTAGGCGGATGCTGATACGAATCCGGAGCAGGTTCCACTCAGGTTGAGAGGATTAGACGATTTAAGCTCGTAAAATTGTTTTAGGCAAGTGTAATCTTGTAACGTTAATAGTTTACGACGAAGTCGCTTGACCGTTAGGGCATTGCACGGTCGTGTCCAAGTTTTCCATTGTTCAATTAGGTGAGTAATTGTTGTTCACTGGAGATCTATCGCTTAATAGGGAGGCGCGTATGACCCGAGGCGCTAGCTCGTTGAAAAGTTATTAACTTGTAGATTCTATTGCAGTAGACTAGATAACGGTCGCTATTACGCAGGTGCAGCACACGTGTTTGGTAAGGGACCATTTAGAAGGGAGATTTATCAACTAAGCGTTCAATTTTATTGGATAATAGAACGAGCAGGTTTTCGAATAATGACGAAAAGGTCAATGCTCTATGAAAAATATATGAATATGAGTTTTCAAAGTCGATTTAAAAAAATAAGGCCGTCGTAATTGTCAGATTCTAAATTTACCACATAAATCAGTTCGCAGTATCATTCTGATATAAATTTGAAGCGTGCTTTTTTGCCTCGGTATGTCCACGAGTCCTTCATGCAGAAAAAAGGCATATTTGAATCAACAAAACGTTTTATTGATTTGAAAATCAAGATTTTTGTTGAATCAACGCTAAACGTCAAAGCAGCTTTTTCAAAACAAAAAAAAATGTGGAAATGAGAAAATAAAGGTTTCTTTCAACGCATTTTTTTTGTTGATTTTATTCAACAAAAAAAAGTTGATTCAAACCTCTACAAAACATTTTTCTGCGTGTTCCTCTCTTGTTAATTATGAGAAATGTGATATGTTCACAAAATTTGTATCCCTCCGGGACTTTTGTGGGCTATGTTGCAAGTTTCTGCTTATTTCTAATTTTTATAAAAAACTTCAAATTTTAAATGAATTTTTGAAATGCAATTAGCTAAAAACAATTCAAAGTGGTTTATAATCATTTTTTGCATGTTTGAGTATTTTGAGCTATCGTGAAAAAACAAAAAGTTTGTTTTCCTCAACAAAAATATTTGAAACTTAGATTTTTTTAAACAAATAATTGCATAATGCATTTTCCAGTCCTTTTGAATTGAAATGTTGGCTTGTTATTTAAATTCTTATATTGTTGTACTGGTTTGTACTTGGGTTTTTGTAAATTTCAAGGAACACTTCAGATTATCCAAAATCATTCAGACACGACCGCTTAGAAGGCTGGGAATGGGATCAATTTTGATTTGATAAAGTTTAATTGTAAAGCGACGAAAAGTGTCACTATTTACACGGAACTCACACTTACTATCAAAATCAACGCTTGATAGTAAGCATGGATGGAATAATCGCAAAATAATCAGCGAAATTGATTGCGAATTTTCTTCAAACGCGAAAGAGAGAGGAAGCAAATCACGCAAAAGAAATTCGCTCCCGAAATTCTCCCAAAAAATCAATCTGCTGATGATTTTTTGTGGATTTCCTTGACAGCACCACTTAAAATTATTAATTTCACTTTGTATACAAACATTGCCATCTACAAAATGTTACAGGTCGTTGGTATCATCAAGATGAAGATTTTTTTAGATTTCTTTTACCGATTTTTCGTGCGCGAGAGAGGAGAGAAAGCTCTCTTCGGATTTTTTTTCTCTCTTGATGAACATTCAATGATTTTCTTTGTTTTATTGATGTATTTTGTTTATTTTGTGAATCTATAATGTACAAAAAGTGAAAATACACTGTTTTTGAACACAAAATTGCTTATTACTTTGAGAAAAGTGGCTTGCCAGATTTTTTCTGTCCAGACCTGGTAACCCTGGTTTTATGTAAAGAAGGTGTCAAAGAGCCGGTTCACTGAAAAGAGCGAAAGAACCGCGGTTCTTTTTTAAACTTTGGTCTTTTGAAAGAACCGGCTGAAGATGGCATGATTTTTGTAATAAATATAAATTATTGAGTTTCCAAAAAAAAGGTAGGTTTTGTTTTTGAGGATCGGAAATGCAATTTCAAATATTTCATGCTTATAAAAATGAATTCCGAAAGTAAAGGATTTTTTAAACAACACAACATAAACGAAATTGTAAAATTAACAGTAATTTTTCCAACATCCTAGATTTAAGTTTGGATGCCATTTAATTACTCGAATGTTTAGGTTCGAGTAGAAATCTTGACATAGAGACCGCCTAGACCTATGGTTTTCAAGGGCATCTTCTCATTTTCAGTTTTAATTTTTTTTTATCAAATAATTTGTAAAAGTCCAATGTGAAATAACTTTTAAAATCACACGATTTCTCTCTTTTGAATGGTTCTTTTTAATGAGCGAACGAAAATGAGCGGCTAAAAAAAAGAGCGGTTTTGCCCACCTCTATTGTCAAACCATCGGGATTTCAGTGTATTTAAAAAAGGATGGTGATAAAAAGGCAGTGACAGTACAGTTGAGAAGTACAGTACGACTTCGATAATCGAAAAACGAATAACTAGACTTTTGCGACCAGCATTTAACCATTGTGCCTATAATGTTACCATATCAACACTTTGACGTTCAATCAAAGCACATAACAAGCGTTGAGCAAGCAAGTTTCTATCAAAAGTTTTTTAAAATAAGTTGTTGAAATAGTAAAAATCAGCAAATTTGATGGAACGAAACATACGAGAATTTCCCATATTTTTTATAAATATTGGACAAAAAATAAAGTAAAATGGGCGTACCAAGAACTAATGTTTACAGTTTACTACAAATTGAGTACATTTTTTCCACTCCATTCAGTGATTGAAGCGGGGTTCCCATTAATTCACCATTAACGGAACTACACAACCCTTTCGCACAGCGCATCGATTAATAACAGCGACTAAGTGCTTGTACACTTTGAACACACCAAACGGTTCGCCCCCATTGCGTTCGCCTGCCGCATAGATTAACGATCGCTCATTAGAATAAGTACCTTCTATGATGTAGCTTTAAAAGCTCATTCCAGTGTGCAGTTTGGCCGTCTCAAACTCAATTAGGTACTTGCGATCGCCTCCCTCCTCCCCTTCCCGTACACATATGCGATCATCGTGATCATCAACCGACAGGTTCATCGACATTGCACAGTGGTCCAGATCGCAAAATTAAGTGGAAAATGGATTTTCCGAAAAATGGTGACGTTTTGGAGCTTTGGTGTCTTCAGAAGAGTTGTTGCAAATGGAAAGGGGCAACTTTTGGTTTGGTTCAAAATTAGGGTGGTTCACGATTAGGGTGATTTTGAAAATCTAACTTTTCAGGAATATTTTTGGGAATTTTTTTGTCTTCTAAAAAGTTGATGGGCTTGCCAATCCAAGCAACTTTGTCGAAGACACCAAAATTTTATCTCGTAATCTACGCCTTCTATGACCAAATTTATAAAAAGCATCTGAGCAAACCTTCAAAAATCAGTTTTTTGAACGTGGCAATTCAGGGTTAACTTTTAGAGAAAAGTGATATTCGGAGCACTTTTAGAGCTCTACAAAACAAACATTTTCATTTTTTGACATGTCAATTTGGACTTAAGGGTCAAAAGTTACAGCCATTTTAAGGTAAAAAAGATGCAAATTTAAAACTTAAATATCTCAAAATGGCGCAAGCCAAATTTTAAGCACTAGGTTGCATTTGAAAGAAGAGATCTAGCACTACAAACGCTGAAAAAATCTCAGGGGTGTTTTTCTTTAAACTTGAGATATCTTCATTTGAAAAAGTCTAATTTTCAAGGGAAAACCATATGGGACCACCCTAACGAAATTCGAAAATTGTCCAAATATATGTTTTTCCATGTAATTTTGCCCGCTGAATCTGAATCTGCCCTCAGAATTGAGCCAAAATGTCAACAAATCGATTTTTGGTCATATTTTGGGTTTCCATGTAAAATTATCATTTAAACCCAAAATATGACCAAAAATCGATTTGTTGACATTTTGGCTCAATTCTGAGGGCAGATTCAGATTTAGCGGGCAAAATTACATGGAAAAACATATATTTGGACAATTTTCGAATTTCGTTAGGGTGGTCCCATATGGTTTTCCCTTGAAAATTAGACTTTTTCAAATGAAGATATCTCAAGTTTAAAGAAAAACACCCCTGAGATTTTTTCAGCGTTTGTAGTGCTAGATCTCTTCTTTCAAATGCAACCTAGTGCTTAAAATTTGGCTTGCGCCATTTTGAGATATTTAAGTTTTAAATTTGCATCTTTTTTACCTTAAAATGGCTGTAACTTTTGACCCTTAAGTCCAAATTGACATGTCAAAAAATGAAAATGTTTGTTTTGTAGAGCTCTAAAAGTGCTCCGAATATCACTTTTCTCTAAAAGTTAACCCTGAATTGCCACGTTCAAAAAACTGATTTTTGAAGGTTTGCTCAGATGCTTTTTATAAATTTGGTCATAGAAGGCGTAGATTACGAGATAAAATTTTGGTGTCTTCGACAAAGTTGCTTGGATTGGCAAGCCCATCAACTTTTTAGAAGACAAAAAAATTCCCAAAAATATTCCTGAAAAGTTAGATTTTCAAAATCACCCTAATCGTGAACCACCCTAATTTTGAACCAAACCAAAAGTTGCCCCTTTCCATTTGCAACAACTCTTCTGAAGACACCAAAGCTCCAAAACGTCACCATTTTTCGGAAAATCCATTTTCCACTTAATTTTGCGATCTGGACCACTGTGCATTGCCAGCAGTGTTCTTCGTCTAGAAGTGGGGTTTGTACTTTACCAGACCATACCTGGCGGCAGAACATCTCTCCGCGGTACCGTTCGTTCGTAGCTCCGGATTCACGCATCATCACGTGCATGGACCACCGACCGTACGGATAATCCACCGACCATGTTTGCAAGCTGCAAATGTTGTATACTTGTGGTCAGGGTCGTCGCAAGTACGTGTTTACTCTATTAGCGGCACTCCATTTCTTCCTGCATCTGATGCGCGCCCACTTCCTCGTTGATGATGATCTCCTCCATGCACGGAGAAAAAAGAGTTCTTAAAATCGTGAACAAGCGTTCATGAAAATGGGAACCTCGAACAAAGTGTTCAAATGCCATGGTACGATTTTGAAAAACGTACCATGAAATTTGAACACTTTGTTCGTGGTTCCCATTTTCATGAACGCTTGTTCACGATTTTAGGAACTCTTTTTTCTCCGTGTGGGAGGAGGTCGGCCCAGCATCCAACCTACATGTAGCGGTACAAGTAATGTGTTTAACCCGACCGTACATCACAATCTGCCTGTTGACCTCGCGGTGTAATTGATACTCGGGAGGGTTTAGCCACCGAGAATAAAATATACATTTATGTATGTTCGGCCAGGGGCCAACTCCGGGCGGACCGGATCCATGGGCGACCAACTTCTTCCAGCGGCAACGATGAGGGCGAGCGGACCAGACTTCGGGTTGAATGAAAACAACTTGTTTTTTGTGTCCGCCAGACGACTTGTCTGGTCGGAGGTTGGATCAGAAGAGATCGATTTATTACACTTAACTTAACAGGTTATTTCACAATCTTATAACAGCACAAATTATCACAGATGTAAACAGTAACAAATCTAATGTGTGTTCGTAACGTCAGTTGGTGACTTGTTAAGAATTCACCACTCCACAGGCTTTTGTTTATACTGCACGAGGTGCAGCACTAGGCGATCTAGGGTGGCGATGCTTATGTTGTATCTTATTCAGTCCGGAGTTTGTTTTGAAAAGGTCCAATAAACCAAATTTTCAGTTTTTGCTTTTTGGGTGTTTTTAAAGCCGCCTTGAGTCAGGGGTATTTAAAAACACCAAATAAAGCAAAAACTGAAAATTTGGTTTATTGGACCTTTAAAAAAAAAACTAACTAGGTGGATTACTATGTGGTTGATGCCTTCCTCACTTTTTACCAAAAATGGGTAATATGAGTGGTTTGGACACACATTTCAGCATTTTTTTAGATCCAGAAAAAAAGAACTCAGATATAGCTTATGTGGTAATAACTCGAGACAGGGTTGCCAGATCTTCAATGATTTGGACTCTTTGGAAAGCCCTTTCAATTGCCTAACCAACGATGGGTCGGATGATGGATCCGGACATCGTTTACATACATTTAAGTGAGATCCGGCTTCAAAAAAGTACATAAATATCACTTATGTGGTAATAACTCGAGACAGGGTTGCCAGATTTTCAATGTTTTGGACTCTTTGGAAAGCCCTTTCAATTGCCTAACCAACGATGGGTCGGATGATGGATCCGGACATAGTTTACATACATTTAAGTGAGATCCGGCTTCAAAAAGTACATAAATATCACTTATGTGGTAATAACTCGAGACAGGGTTGCCAGATCTGCAATGTTTTGGACTCATTGAAAAGGCCTTTCAATTGCCTAACCAACGATGGATCGGATGATGTATCCCGACATAGTTTACATACATTTAAGTGAGATCCGGCTTCAAAAAAGTACATAAATATCACTTATGTGGTAATAACTCGAGGCAGGGTTGCCAGATCTTCAATGTTTTGTACTCATTGGAAAGGCCTTTCAATTATCTAACCAACGATGGGTCGGATGATGGATCAGGACATCGTTTACATACATTTAAGTGAGATCCGGCTTCAAAAAAGTACATAAATATCACTTATGTGGTAATAACTCGAGACAGGGTTGCCAGATCTTCAATGTTTTGGACTCATTGGAAAGCCTTTTTAATTACCTAACCAACGATGGGTCGGATGATGGATCCGGACATCGTTTACATGCATATAATTGAGATCCAGATATTTATGAAAACACATTTTTATACATAACTTTTGAACTATTTATCGAAACTTCAAACAATGCAATAGCGATGTATGGGACCCTAAACCAAGTCGAATGCAACTGGTTTGGTCAAAATCGGTTCAGCCAGTGCTGAGAAAACTCAGTGAGAATTTTGGTCACATACATACATACACACACATACACACACATACACACACACATACACACACACATACACACACACAGACATTTGTTCAGTTTTCGATTCTGAGTCGATATGTATACTAGGGTGGGTACGTTTTTCAAAAAGTTCTCGGATCAAGTTTTAGTATGGTTCCCCTTGTAGGGCATGCCCATAGCGACATTCATGCCAAATATCAGCTCATTTGGTTGTAAACTGGCTGCGCGCATCAGGGTCAAAGTTTACATGGGAATTACTATGGGAAATTGGAACTTTTTGTTCAAACGCTCCTACAGGTCTGGGAAAATCACGCGCCAACTTCTGGTATGGTCAGGCCTATGGGGAATGGTCTGGAGAACACTTTTCCCGAAGAGAGCATATGGATTCGTTGTCCCTAGACCTGGCGCATCGGCAAACAATCCGATGTCTCCGGAATCAACGGTTTTCCCCCAAAAAGCATCAAATTTTCCTTAGCATGCTATGAAAGCTTGATGAACATTGCGACGCCATATGTCAGACAGCTACCACGTGGGTGAGAAACGGCTGGAATATTTAATTGCAAACCTTCTTTTAGGTAGAAAATGATCATTTCGAGTAATCCTGATATTATTCAGTCGAATTCAAAATCTTTGCATAGCAAATTTGTATTTTTTTGCAAATATTTCAACGACGTGGTAGCTGTCTGACATATGGCGTCGCGGTGTTCATCAAGCTTTCATAGCATGCTAAGGAAAATTTGATGCTTTTTGGGGGAAAACTGTTGATTCCGGAGACATCGGATTGTTTGCCGATGCGCCAGGTCTAGAGACAACGAATCCATATGCTCTCTTCGGGAAAAGTGTTCTCAAGACCATTCCGCATAGGCCTGACCATACCAGAAGTTGTCGCGTGATTTTCCCAGACCTGTAGGAGCGTTTGAACAAAAAGTTCCAATTTCCCATAGTAATTCCCATGTAAACTTTAACCCTGATGCGCGCAGCCAGTTTACAACCAAATGAGCTGATATTTGGCATGAAAGTCCCTATGGGCATGCCCTACAAGGGGAACCATACTAAAACTTGATCCGAGAACTTTTAGAAAAACGTACCCACCCTAATGTATACATGAAGGTGGGTCTAGGAGCTTTTAATCAAAAGTTCATTTTCAGAGCAGGATTATAGCCTTACCTCAGTGAGGAAGGCAAAACTCCAGAAGTGTAAATTTAAACTTGTCTATAATCCAATAATTATAATTGGGAGTAGCCAAAGAATGTGGACCCCAACATTTACCTTAAAGCATACTTAGGCGTCATCCATTGAGTATGTCACGCAAAAATCGGCCAAAATTAAATTTACACCCCCCCCCCCCCCTTTGTTACACTTTTTCACGGTTGAACCCCCTCCAAAAGTACTTCACATTTTGCCAGACCCCCTCCCATAAAAATCCTAAAAATTAAATTTTTTCTAATTTTTATTTTTTTTCTAATTGTTCATTTTTGCCTTCCTCAAGTTACTGAGGAAAGGCTATAAAATCACTCGAAAAATGAACTTCTCAATTAGACCACCTAGACCCACCTTCATGTATACCTATCGACTCAGAATCAAATTCTGAGCAAATGTCTGTGTGTGTGGTGGGATGTTGATCAAAAAAATTTGCTTTGGATTATCTCGGCAATGGCTGAACCGATTTTGACCGTTTTGATCTCATTCGATCCGTCTTGGGGTCCCATGAGTCGCTATTGAAAATTATAAAGTTTGGTTAAGTACTTCAATAGTTATGCTAAAAAACCATCCATCAACCATCAACCAAAAAAGTCCGGAAGATAGTAAAAAGGGTGGTTTTTGTAAGAAAACCCGTCATTTTCAGAAAGGTATTAAAAAGACCTTTCCAATGCGTCCAAGAAATTGAAGATCTGACAATTCTATCAAAAGTTATAAGCACTTAAGTGTTATTTATACGCTTTTTTGGAGGCCGGATCTCAGATATGTCGATGAAAACGTTGTCCGAATCTCTAGTGCGACCTATCGTTTTATAGGTAGACCTTTCCAACGCGCCCAAAACATTGAAGATCTGACAACCCTATCAAAAGTTATAGGCATTTATGTGTTATTAACGCACTTTTTGGATTTTGGATAACACCCTTTAAATGTGAGGAAGGCGCTAACCACCTAAGGCATAGCATAGCATAGCATTGGTGTCTACCCGTAGCTGCTACTTCGTTATTGACCAGGACCCCCAAAAATTGCTCCGTGGACCACAGATGAAAAGTAGGAACCAATCATCACCCCTTCGCAATTTTCAAAGGTCCCTATCGTGCTGATCAATACCGACGCCGGCCACGACCAGTGGTAAGACACGGGGAAGTGGATGGGAATGTTAGTCCGATACTTGAGTGATGGGACCGCCAAATCGACTGCGTCTCCGACAAAGTATCACATGAGTTTTGAGGGGTTAGTAAGATGGGTATGAGGTCAGGATTCACTGTGGTAGGTGATGCGACCATGAGCAATTTGTTTATCGGTTGAAATTTCAAAATCTTAGGCAGCCGGCTGCGGAAAGATACACAATCATTGATTTAGAAATAGTTTTAATTCGAACGCGGCGCGTCGGCGTGCCTTCCGAGCAACGACGCTGTGAGAAGGGCTCCTCCTTTTACTATTTAAGCAATATATTAAATTGTATTTTATGTGGTTTCGAAATGAATTATATCAAAAATTTATAGTGAGGTTTGCAATGATTTCATCGTGTTGCAGGATTTTATGACGGAAAGGTCCGAAAATAGTAATCTACGAGACCGACAGAATTGCGAAAAATAGTAACTGAAAGTTTTCGTTTCGAGCAGTTATTAATAAAGTGACACTATCACGAATGGTACATTATTACGAATGGTACATTTTAAGCCGAAGTCGTTATAGGTGGTTTTATCTTTTACGTTATATTTATAATTATCGGAAAAATAAGATCAGAGTAAGATGAGAACGAATCCGTAAAAACGACGCATGAACTCGAGTTAGACATTCTCGTTTAACGACCGGTATATTATTATTTACGCGACTTGAAAGAAGGAATGAAGAAAAAGAAGAGGGAAAATGGGGAAAAATATGTAAAATATAAGATACATACAGAGATAAATTAAGCATAAGCATAGGTGCCTTTTCTAGAAAGGCAACAAAAATCAAGCGCGACGCCCGCGACGTAAATCGGCAGAGAGCACAGAACTAAATATTTCCCTCCACCACACCACCGCATGCAAACAAACACTGCCACTGAACTGATGATGGAATATTTTAAATTGATATCCCTCCACCACACCACCTCATGCACACAAACACGTCACAACGACAACAGAATTATGCGACCAGAAAACTAACAAAAAATAAAAATAACTAATAAAAAATTTACGAAAACGTTTCTGGAAATACTAGGGGAACTATACCCTTTCTCAGCCTATTTCTATTATCGGGCTATCAGCACTTTGATCATTAATTACAGCTTATATAAAGTGTTTTTGACTGTTCCAAAGTAATAAATAGCTCAAATAAAAGTGAGCAAGCAACTCTCCATTGTTGAAACATCTGAAAATGTTGATTTAATAGCAGAAAACGTGATGAGAATTGGTCGAACGGCTTAGTGTGATTAAAATGGGTATATTTCCCCTATTTGCACACCAAGGGTTACTTTGAGACTTAAATCCAGGACCATCCACAAACCACGTGGACACTTTTTTGGAAATCTCAACCCCCCTCTCCCCTCAATATAACCCCTCTCCCCCTAAACTGTCTACGTGGTTTATGGATGGTCCCTAAATCCCATACATTGTCAAACATCCTCAAACATTATCACAGCGAGATGAGATAAAAGAAGACAAACAAGACCCGAAAGAGAATAAACACTCATGAAAAAAAAGAGAGTAAACACTCATACAAACACATTTACTCTCTCGAACATGCACTCACTCAAACTCATTCGTAGGATATTCAAGAACGGCACACACACAACATGCAAAGAACGCTCTCACCCGGGTCACAGCAGGCCGTGTGTCGCGTTTCCTTTGCTCGATCGATCTCGCCTTCACCTCTCCGGGTGACGGACGAGCGTTGAACCGTCGTCCAGCACCTCGTTACAGGCGCTGAAGTCACAGGGCTGAAATAGCAGTCTCTTCTCCGCAAAACAAATGCAGCTGCCAACACAAGCACAGAAAGGGGAGCTGCCTCTCTTCATGCCCCCTGCTTCCATCCATCAAAAATCAACCAAAACTCGCTGTATAATTTTGAACAAAATAAGCAAAAACTCACCTTTTAAGCCCACCGTTCAATGCACGTACACACGTGCATAGACGGTAACGAGCTTACCTGAAGGCACAATAGAGTTATCTACGTGCGCATGTATTGCGTGTTTGTACACGAAGGGTTTTTAGGTTAAAATTTGTACCCGCCAGCAAAAACAAATGGTTAGCTAGTGTGCGTGAGATCGGGCTTAGATAACTCTATACATTGATGGCTTTCCCGCTCTCAGCTCCCTCAACATCAACTGGTTGATTTGAGAGCGTTGTCTCCGAGCTGAACCACGCTCGAGAAACAGCAACATTAAACAGTTCTCTCTTACTCTCGTAACATAGGTCGCATCTTCTAACAACCCCAAAACCATCCGGCTGACCATGGGGGGTGCCCACGACGCCGACGGCCTTCAGAGCACCGGTCAAATGCTACACGCTTTCCGCGCAAATCATGCTGCATATCCACGAAAACAAAAAAAAATGGCGAGCCTAAAGCACAAACACAACAGCAATCTCTCTCTCTCAAACCCAAAGAGAAAACTCAAACTCCCGTGGTGAAACCACAAGCACTTTACACCAGGCAGAGCGCATTTTTTCTTTCTCTCTTCCGGCGAGTTAACCACTACACTCTTACACGTTCCATGACTGTATTTGTGATGTTTTCGCTACAACACATGTTGAAGGAGAAATGCCTTTCTGCTTTCAGAAAACTTCAACGAAAAATCGAAATATTTGCGTGAAACCCGGCAATCGACCAAAACCTCCAGCGGATAAACGATCTAGGACACTTTCGGCACAAGGCCAACTACACTTTGACCGGAAACGTCTTTAAAATCACTAGCAAATTTGTAAAAAAGTAAGCGCGCGACCCGCAACCAACCGACCGATCCAAACCCACACAAATCCTCGGAAGGCGCTAACCACCTAAGGGTGGATTAAGTAACGTTTTTAGAATAAACATTGCGACATAAAAAACAGTTTTGTATCTTTTAAAAATAAAAAATAAAATTCAAGTATTAAAAAACTTGAAATATGCGATTCTGCTAATTTTAGCGAATATAGAATGCTTCCAAGACAAATCAAACAAAAGAAAACACAAAAAATCAACCACGCGTCTTCGTTCCTTCCACAGAACTCCCTAATTCTCCATTCAAACTCTGGAGAAAAACCATTTGGCCCTGTCGTAATATTTTTGAAAAATTCAAAGTGCACGTGTTCAAACTTCGCAATTCGCAATTTTCAGTGTAAGAACGGGCCTAAGCAGTTTAGAAAAATTTTTCAATAGTACAATAGTCATACAATAGTTAATCATTCCATAAATTGAGTAAGGGCTCGAACCTCACTTGCTTAAGAAAAAGGTGAAGTTTCAAAACAATGGACAGTGAAGGAAATATACTATGTAAAGAATCAATAGTAAAAGAAAGATAGTAATTTATGAAGTAGATAAAGAAATTAACAATAGTTAATAAATAAAGGTAACAAACAAGCTTAGATTGTATTGAGGGCAATTTATAGGGAAGATGAGAAATTATTCAAATAGATAAATAAAGAAAAGGGTCATGATAAACAAAATTGACATCGCTGCCAAATTAAGGGAAAGCAAAAGCAGACAGTTTGTTACAGCAGCATCAATTGGTAAAATAGAGTGAAAAAGTGTTGAGAAATAAGAGAATCAAATGAGTAAAATCGAAATCAAATCGAGGATAGTAAACAGAAGCCGCGTTAGAAAATTAGTGAAACAAAATAAACAAAAGATAGCTGTTAGATGAAATGGAAAGAATAGAAACCCCGTTCTGCGATGCTCAGGTACATCCACAGCAGTTGACTCAACATACTGCGAATCAAAACAATACCGTCTACAATCACAAATTACTTCCCTTTCCCACATTAACGCACCCCTTTCTTCTAGCCGTCTCTACTCTGACCCTCGCTGGTCAAAGGTTCACGAGTCGTTTCCACAGGCCACCAGCTAGGTTGCACCTTGTCATCATGATGACTAAACCAAGCCAACGTGGAGGTAAGAAAAAAGGACACTTGCAAGGAACCAGAGCCATGCTGTTTTGTCCAAACAGCACTACGGATGTAGTTGAGCTCCTTCCGGGATGTCCCTCGCCGAGTATCATCAGTATCATGCACCCTTGGCCTGCATATTTCGAAGGTTATTTTGTAACTTTTTTCCATCAGTAGATTCATTAAGCAACCGCAAACTTTTAATTAATCAGCTGTTGAAAGGTAGTCCACATCTCAGCTTAATTCCTGTTTCTGATGGGCCTTGGCTTAACAAAATTTATGTAAAATGTTTAGTAATGTAAAAACACTTTACTTGAAAGTTACATTACAACAAGAGTTTTAATTACACACAAAAAAACATTTCCGAATGTTACATCGTTTACGTCATAACGTTTAAATTTAAATGTAATTTGATGTAAATTTGCAACAAATTAAACGTAAAAACATGATTTTACGTGTGATTCAACCGTTTACGTCGAATCTCAAGTTTACATCAACTGTGTTTACATGTGATTCATGTTTTCCGTGTCGAGTAAATTTACATATTTTTTCTGCGTAGGCACATATTTATTCCTTAAGGGGTTACATACATGTAAATCTACAAAAAAGTCAGAGGTTGATGTTAGCACACACTTAATTTTATTTAAAATCTGTTATCAGGGCATTAAAATATACATTTTCATTCATTATCAAAAAAAATTTGAAGACATTTGGTTGTATCATTGCCGAGATATAGCTATTCGAAGTTATCAGTTTCCAAAAACGGGTGCCACGATATCTCCACACTGCCTTGACCAAATCGGCTCAAAATTTTGGTGAAGACTCGTTAAACCGGTCCTGTGTGCATGACGAAGGCCGATTTTCAAAAAAACTTATATAAAAAAAAAGATAAAAATATTTTTGTGTTTTTCATATGAACAAAACAGTTTTTGATTTTTGTATTTAAAAAAACATAATTTCAAAATCGGGCTTCGTCATGCACACGGGATATGTCTTGAGAGTCTTCACCCCAAATTTCAGCCAATTTGGTTCATCCCATCTCGAGATATCGTGGCACCCGTAAATCAACTCTGTGTTTCGAGAAAATCGTTCAGAAAGTTTGACAGTCCGCTTTACAAACGGCAAAATATTGAGCTTAAAATCGTCTCTAACTCAGTTAAATCATGTAAATATCTTCATGAAACTTTCAGGAGTGATTGAAAATCATCGTTTTAGTGGATTCAATAAATTTTCTGTAATATGAAATTTTGCGATTTTCTACATGTATGTAACCCCTTAAGGAAAAAGGATGGTGATACACCAGCTACTCAAACAATTCGATATTTTTCTTTGTAAAACATGTTTGTATAAAGGTGTTTAATTTAATAATATCATAACGAAAAAGCGTTAACAAGTGAATCGAACCCGCCCAACGATTGTCTAAAAGATCACTGCGTAAATTATTGCCGACCACGAGAGGCCGTTGTAGTTTGTCGTCTCGTTATCATCATCCCCCGGAGCCAGCTACCGAATCACCTGGAGGTAGTCCTCGACTCTGTCCCGCAGTTCCTCGACCTGTTCCATCAGTTTGGCCTGCGAGATAACACAAATCTTACGTTACAGTCGTGTTACGGTTAAGAATAGGAAACTTACCTTGGCGGCCATGATGAGCTGACTCGCGTTGCGATGGTTCATGTACTCTACCATTGTCACCAGATCACTTGACTTAGCGGCCGCTATCGATGCCAAGGAGGTGAAGCCCGCCCTCCAGAGCTGCTTTGCGCGTGCCTGAAAAAAAGAAAACCGAATTGATAAATAGGATTGTTTGGAATAGGGAATTTCTAGCTTACAATTTTAACACCCGGCAGCTCCATCAGCGGCAGCAGTTCGATCGTGCAGCAGTGGGACAGCCGCTGGGTCATGGTGGCGAGCAGCTGGCGGTAGGCCCACAGTTTCGGAAGCTGCTCGGTCATGCGCAGCAGTCCGGACGCGGTCGACGCCACGTTCGTCATGAGCTGCTGGACCGAGCCGGCGTCGAGCTTGTACTTTCGGGCGACCCGCTGGGGCGGTACGAGGTCCCACAGTTCGCTGACGATCGTCATCCGGAAGAAGCGGTTGACGGTGTTGCGCAGGTCGGCCGGAAACCGTATGCAACTGCTCATTTTTTGTACTGTGATCTCGCCAACGTGAAATCTTTGGGCGAAAGCGAGACGTTGCTCTTGCTGGATCAAGGCGACAAACGCTTTTAGATCCGCGTCCGTTGGCCGCAGCGTTCCGTCGTCCTCGAGCACGATCACGTACAGCAGGTGGTACTGGTCGAGCACGTTTAACCGCTCCCCGATGCGCTCCATCTCGTCGTAGAATCGGCGGGCTTTGTCCATGTGAAAGCCCGCCCGTATTGCGGCCTTGCCCAGTTCGTTGATCACCAGTCGGGTATTTTTCTTCATCGTTTTCACGAGTTTTCCCTCGTCCGAGGTGCCTTTCGCTCCGCGCGTTACGTGCAACTCATGGATCTGGGCGCTCTCGTTTGCCGGTTCGGCCTGGCTGCTTTCGGTTTCGTCGAATCGAATCGTCATGTTGACGGGGGTCTTCTTGCACCCGTCACTCTTGGCCTGGATGGCGTTCTCCTTGTAGAGCGTTTGCAGCGTTCGGTCGGTCAGCTGACGCAGGTCAACACCGAGCCGTTCGGCTTGCAGCGCCAGCAGAGTTTTGGCCATGAATTTTTGGACGTCGTTTCGGGTGGAGCACAGTCCCAGTCCGATTGAGCTGAGGATTAGGTTCTTGAGGTAGTTGCCGTTGTCGGAGTGCAGCGACGAGTTGGCGTCGTCCATGGGCGAGCAAAGAAGATTGCACACCGCCCCGATGTCCTTCTTTTGGCAAATTAGAATGCTCTCGCCAGGTTCACCGAGGCCGGCGCGACCCGCACGCCCCGCCATCTGTTTGTACCTGCTGAGAGTTGTAAAGTTGGTTGCAATGAACGGGGATCGGATGATGACTCGCTTGGCGGGGAGGTTGACACCGGCGGCCAACGTTGACGTACAGATGATCAGCGAGAGGATCCCCAGCCGGTAGGCGTCCTCTATCATCTTGCGCTCGTCGAACGACAGTCCCGAGTGGTGGTAAGCGATGCCCAGCAGGAACGCACTTGCCAACAGGTCTGCGCCGTCGTTTTCGGCCCGAAGTGCAACCACCAGCTCCTCACGCTCCTTGGTCCGGTGCAGCAACAGCTCCCGGGGCAAACAATCCGTCATGAGGGTACACAGCTGCTCGCATTGCCGCTTCGTCGGACAGAACACCAGACAGGACTTCGTGGGTATTACGTCCGTAACAAGTGCAATCACGTGATCCGGGTCGACCCGACGCTGCTCTTCCGTGTAGCCAAAATCAACCTCCTTCTTAGTTTTGAACGCCTCCTCCAACGTCCGAGCCTTCGTGTTGATCTCAAACAGATCCGTTCCGCACTTGACGTACTCCTGCAGCTCGACCGGCCGAAAATCTCGACAGTAAATGTCCGCCTCCATAAACCGAGCGATCTCGTCCAGATTCCCAATCGTCGCACTCATCCCCACAACCTGAATCCCCGCCTGTATGGCCTTCACCTTCGTCAGCAGCACCTCCAAGTGCACTCCCCGACGATCCTCCCCGATCATGTGCAGCTCGTCAATCACAATCAACCCGACCTCGTTCGCCCGGTCAACCTCAATCAACCCGTCCATCAAAACCAACGCCTTTTCGATCGTACACACAAAGATCGAGTTTTTGTGTTTGCGCTTCCGCGGCGGAATCGCCCCCTTGCCGCCGCTGTACTCCTCCACCAGGAAGGCCAAATCGACGGCGAACGGTGCCAGGGCGGCCAGCTTTTCCTGCGCGATGGAAACGTACGGAACGATAAACATGACGTTCCGGTTCCGTAGCATCACCTCGCGCAGCATGATGATCTCGGCGACGAGCGTTTTCCCGCCGCTCGTCGGGAGCGCGTAGATCAGGTTGTGCCGCTCGACGATCGCCGTCAGCCCGAGGCACTCCTTTTGCCAATCTGATGACGAAGGCACGAATTAGAGTCTTCAAATAATATAAGGTAATTCACAAACTCACCGTACAACTCCTCAATCCCGCGATACTTCGCAATCAGGCGCTTGACCTGCGTCGGCAGCCCGAAGTACGGACCCATGTCCTTAAAGTGGGACGACACCAGCGGTGCCGACTTGCGAGCCACCAGCTTCGGCGAACCCACGCTCGCCTGCTTGCCGAAAATGTGCGCCAGCCGGGATCGGTTCGACGGTTTCTCGGCCGCGATCGTCACATCCTCCTCCCAGTTGATTTCGGCCAGGTCCGCATCAACCTCCGGCGGCGGCGGGTCGTTGAACTCGACGTTGCTCGTGTCCAGCAGGGTGCGTTCAAACTCGTTGAACACGCCCATGATCTGCTGGCGCTGCTGGGACGAATCGAACTCCCGCGCCAGCTGACTGTCCACAACGTCGTCCAGCAGGTTCGCGTTGTTCTCCTCCATCATGGAGCGCTCGAGCCGGATGTACTGCGAGCAGGTTGCGCTGTTCTTCACGATCGAGTGCACTTCGGGGGAACGGAGCGGCGTTCCGACCTGCGTCAGAGGCTTCTTCCCGTTGCGATCGACTTCCTCTAGGAATAACTGGCTGCAGTTGGGATCGACGGCCTCCTGGTAGCTCGGGAAGTAATCATCGTCGTCATCGACCTGCTGAACGACCGCCTCCAAAGGCTTCGCCTTCGGCAACACCAGTTCCATCTGCTCGCTCTCCCAGTCGTCGAAGGCTTGCGAGTCCAGCTGGAACATATCCACGGTCGGTTCCTTCGGGATCTTCGGCTTGCTCGATGACGCCACAACCTCGTTCGAGCTCTTGCGCTTTGGCGTGGAGATCCGCGACTCGAACAGCGACTTGCGCGAGTTCGGGATGGTCGCGGAGAGCTTCCCGGGCGGCGATTCCTTCCGATTGAGCCAACCATCCTGAACGGACTTCGCTCCGTCAGGGGAATCCTTCTGCGAAATGTCCAGCACGATGTACCGGCTTGGACCGGACGAGCGAGCCTTCTTCGGTGACGGTGACTTGGCGGCCGGAGACAGCGGACGCAAGCGGGCAGCTAAAAAATCAATCATCAGTACTCAAAATATCCAACTCTTCCATCCAACTAACCTTGCAACATAAAACCAGCCCGGGTCTGTTCCGGCTTCTTGAACACGACGGGTTGTGTGTCCTCCTGGCTGGCCATCCGCTCAATTCCGACCAAATCCACCGCGTTCAGCAGCGTATCGTCCATACTCATCAGATTGTCCCGCGTTGTGTTCCCAACACTTCTAGCCGCAGCCGTCGTAGAACCGACCACCGGAGCAATCTGCGGCCGAGGTGGGGGCGGTCCCCGCGGGGCAGCCTGTCGCCAGCCCGTGGATGGCCCGGTTCCCCGTGGAAGACCGGGTGGACGGGCCCGCTGTGGGACGCCGGGCATTTTGAACGGGAATCCATTGGAGGAGGACCACGACGGTGCGCAGTTCGTCGGAGGAGGATGTGAGCGGCGTTGGTTGCCGAAGCCGGTCGGGGCGGGCAGACCCGTGCGCGGAGCGAAGCGCGTTGGAACCATTTGCTACGTTGTATGATGAAAATAGATCACATTGCACAAGAAAATCCGAATAGACGCGGAAAAACTTTTCTTTTGTGTTCGGGAGAGGCACGTGAAAAAAGGACAACAATCTGGATAACGGTACTTTTCAAATGAAAACTGTTGTTTGTTTTGATTTGCGCGCCGCAAGTGCTGCCAGTTGGACGGTTAAACCACAAACAAAATATATAAAAAAAAATCAATTTGAATCAAGAAACATCTTAAGATGATGATGATGATTGCATTGTGATGTCAGCTGAACAGTCTCAAAACTTAAAAATTATTGAATTTGTAACAATTATGTTATTATTCAATGCATGTTTTCAGTGATATCGTAAAAAATCATATTAAATTTTAAAAACTGCCATATGGTGCATATGCTAGTAAATGTGTCTGGCAACAATTTTTGAAGCTCGCGCTCACCCCTGCGGCTGAACTTGTTCAGCGTTGCATCTTTGAATCTTGTATGCAAGTTTACTTCCAACAAAATTGAATGAGGGTTCGTGCAGTGATGACGTATAGCTTTATCAGTTAAATAAAAAGATGTTTGAAAATGAAATTGGGTACTAAAGCCCTATGTCAATTTTTATGTACAACGGTAAAAAACACGATTAAAAACCATTTCTGATCACTTTTTTTCATTTTAATGCAAAAATTTTTTTTGACTAGACAACATTTTTTCGATGGATCAACTATGGTCCCCTTGGAACGAGCTGTCAAGTAGGAGCTTTTCTGTCAAGAAGGACCGCGAGGTTAATTTTTCAAAATTGATTTAAAAATCCATTTTAAACTCTTTGTGGTCGTGCAAAGGGTCATTGTACTCAGAAAAATAAGCTTTATCGCTGTAAACAATAATATCAGCAATCTAAGCTTCATTTTAGGACCCAATTGCAACAAAAATTTAATTTGTTAAAAAAAGTTAATAAGCATGCGGCTGAAAGGCTAATACGCAGATCGGAAGGAACGCAAAACTCCATATCCAGACTTTTTTTTGGTTAGGTCCTATAAACATATGAAACACAATAGCTTATAGCTTAGATTAGTTTTCAAAAGGACACAAGAGCCATTGACAAGCTAAGCCCTTTTTGCATCGGTACTCGACCTACTTACGAAAAACCAATTTCAAAAATGCTTGAGATTGTTCATCTACACGTCCTTCAAGTGCCCTAAACTTAAAACAAATGAAATATTGGTTCATTTTGGAGAAAAACTAAAAATAGTACCGGAGGTCAAGGTGGCTCTTACGGCTTTTTGAAAACCGAGATAGGAACTTTTCAAAAAAAAAATATCTAGATATAAAAAAAACGCCCAAGAACCGGTTAAGGAAAAGATTTTTCTTAAGCGGTACGCAGCTGAAAAGTAACACACGCAGAAAAATAAGGCATGTTTGAATCAACAAAACGTTTTATTGATTTGAAAATAAAGATTTTTGTTAAATCAACGCTAAACGTCAAAGCAACTTTTTCAAAACAACAAAAGATTTTTGTTGAATTGAGAAAATCAAGGTTTGTTTTAACGCAAAATCGGCGTTGATTATATTCAACAAAAATGTTGTTGATTCAAACCTCGTACAGGCTGGTTCTACAAAATATTTTTCTGCGTGCAGAAACGGAAAGTGGCGTTTGACGTTTCTGTGCGCGGAGCTTGTTTGCAATATGTTTTGATGAAAAAATAAAAGAATTGGAATTTTCCTTTTGTAATTGTAATTGTAATTTTATTTGGCAACGATATCCTGTTAGTCAGACTTTTTATCAGGGCAAGGAGGTGTACAAACCGGAAATTTAAATTAGGACAAGTAAAATCGAATAGTTACAAATCGTGTACTGCCGTTCTACGCATAATTGTCCCATGTTCAAAAAAGTGCAACTGAGAAAAACGCGATTGAAATTTTTCGATCGATTTCTGTGTTTCTACGCATAATTGTCCCGTGGGTCCCTATTCGCCCCAGATGTCCCTAATCACCCCGGTTAACATTTTATCACCCTTATTTGTAATCCTCTCACAGCTAAACAGGTAAACAACATGAAATGCTTCTTAAAACTCATGATTTAGTGATAGAAAATACTTGGTGGGACAATTATGCGTAGAAGTTCAACGATGGGACAAACAGACTTGGTGTTGTTTTCAATGATTTTCTGAACAAAGTTCTAGATTTTATGTGTTTTTCTGAAAGTTTACGTAAAATTAAGCTTAAAAATGATAAAAAGTCAGAATCGTCCAAAAATGACATGGGACAATTATGCGTAGAACGGCAGTGTACACAAAAAAAAACTAATTTTGACTTTGACGAACAATTGCACGCTTAAAAGCATTAGTACGTGTTTCTCTCTTTATAGCCAGAGGTAGTTGGTTCCAGCTGGACGTCCCGTGCACCAGCAGGCTTTTTCCACTGGAAGTCGTGTGTCGTGGAACGATAAAATTCGACGCGCGTTCGAGTTGTCCACGTTGAAGGTGTTGCGCGATGTAGCCGGGTAGTCGTCCTTCGTATGCCTGCTTCATGAAGCAGCATATCCTTATTCTGTAGTTGGTGGGAAGGTCATGTCCGAGTATTGTGTCGCGGACCGCCGCTGTGGTGTCACGACATCGCAGATGGTGCACGAAGCGAATCGCCGATTTAAAGCATCGATGCAGACGGTCGCGGAGAGTAGCAGTCAGTCCAGGGTAGTATATCACGTCGCAGTAGGTGAAAAATGGCATCACAGCAGCTTGTACTAGTTTGCGACGTGTTTCCAGTGACAAGACTGGTCCAAAACGGCGGAAGGTTCGAAGTGTGCTGTAGGTCTTCTGCAGGACATCGTCTTGGCTGCTCAATGGGATCTTGGTGTTGCAGAAGACGACGTCCTCCGTCGGAACAACCGCGCCGGTTTTGCAGAAGATTACAGCTTGCGTTTTCTTTGGGTTTGGGAACAGTCGATTAGCCCTCGCCCAGTGCGCAATCGAGGTCAGGTCTTCGTTAACGTCACGCACCAGTTGATCAACATTCGCGATCGGCCCCGACAGATAAATCTGGAGATCATCGGCGTAAAGCTGCCAGTGACATTTCAGCGCTCTTGGTAAGCTGTTTACGTAGAGGCTAAACAGCAGTGTGCTCAGACACGAGCCTTGGGGTGTTCCGTCGGTGACTTGCATCGCTGCTGACACGGCGCTCCCGAGGCGAACCACTTGAGAGCGGTCGCTAAGGTAAGATGCGATCAGGTCGCATGCAGCTCGAGAAAAGCGGAACTCATCGCGCAGCTTGTTCCTCAACAGCCGGTGGTCGACACAGTTGAAGGCCAGAGAAAAATCGACAAGGACCATGACTGTGCATCGATTCTCGTCCAGGTTGCTGTACAGGTCGTGGACCACTTTTGTCAAGGCCGTCGTGGTACTGTAGCCTCTCCTATAACCCGATTGGTTCGGCGCTAGGAGTGGTGGGTCAGCAGCGTCCAGATGTTCCGTGATCTGGGATAGGAGGACTTTTTCGACAACCTTGGACACAGCTGGTAGAACGCTGATCGGACGGAAATCCTTTGGCTGTGAAGGATTGGCGGCCTTCGGGATTGGAGTCACAATTCCTTTCTTCCAGTTAGTCGGGAAAGTCCTCGTGTCGATGATGTTGTTGATAAGATGAGCGAGGAGGGGAAGGACGAACGGACACAGTAGTTTCACGAACGAGATAGGGATGTCGTCACAGCCGGCTGCGTTTGTTTGAATTTCGAGGATCTTAGAGCAGACCTCGTTGACATCCGAGTGACGAAAAACGAAGTTCGGTTCGCCTGGATCATAAGCAGTTCTGTGACTCGGTTCCACAGGCCGCTCGTTTGTGTCTCCCGCGTTCAGCTGCCGATGCCCGGTTGTGAAGAAGGTGTCCAATTCGTCTGCATCTACCCCATCCGCAGGCTCGTTCTTTTTTGCGTTGTTGTGAATTCCTTCTCGTCTCAAGTTGCTCCAAAGCTTCTTAGCAGGCAGATTGGAGTCGAAGTTTTGTTCTGCGTATCTCTTTTTTGCTGCAAAAATCAAAGTGTTGGCCCGGTCGCGCTTACGGACGAAGTCATCGGTTGTCGTTCGTCGGCGCGTAGATGTTGATCTAGAAATTGATTGATTCTCAACACGCAGATCCGGTCAGTCACCATTCCACTTGATGACTCGGTTCTTCTGATCCCCAATCACTACACAGCAAAAATTACGATGGTAGAATCGCATGCAAAAGCATGTACATCACCTCCGTCAAAAAAGACACTCAATATTACACGCTGCATGTACAATTTTTCTTAGATCTAGGGTTTTTTCTCAAAATTCATTTTCCCTTAAAGAACACCCAGTTAGCAAAATCTAAACGTAGAAATATGTATCCTCCCTGCAAAGGCTTATGAATTGATTTCAGTTGAAAGGTTCTCCAAATCTCTGAATTGCAAATGTAACATCCTGGAGCAGAACTGTTAAATTCTAATAAAAACACAATTGAAATTGAAATGTACAGATTTTGCAAACACAACAAAAAAGTTGCAACCGACGGGACTCAAAACCAGCACCTACAGTAAGGACTGGCGCCTTAGCCCGCTCGGCCATCAGACCGATGAAAATCTGAAAGGATAAACGCATATATGAGCTTGACATTTCGGTCAAGTAGGTTTCCCATACTGATGGGCTACATATTTCAGGGTGTAAAATTACATAAAATTGCACAAAATAATGCAATATTTATTTTACACCCAGGCCTTTTACACGCAGCTGGATTACTACTTTTTTAGCTATGTACGAACCCGACTCCGTGCATCGCCTTTTCGCCGCCACTGTAGTAGATGTGGTACTTGAAAGAGGTGTTGACGATGGGGTCCACCGCCGTGAATTCTCGCTCTCCATGGCCGGGCCATCGAACTTCCTGGATGGCGCCACATACACGTTCAGCTTGTGCAGCTCCCGGGCAAGAAGGATCTTGGAGAGTTTTTTTTTTTTTTTTTGAATTAAATATACTTTATTGAATCTTTCTTATAATAATTACATTTGGTTTACATAATAAGTGGTCAGCTGTGGCTCTTCAGCTTTAGTTTGCTTTTCGTGATTTAAACACTGTTCATTTTTATAACTTTAAAAGTATATGATTTATCATTTTTGTAACACTAGGTACAATGAGGAAAAAAAAAGTTAAGAAAACATAACCTAACCTAAAACTAACTTAAACTTACAATAAACTAAACCAATCCTTGAATCAAGGGGTATTCAGAAATTGCACATTTTTCCCTGAATTTCAAACATTTCTCTTGAATCTTCTGATCCAACATTTTTACTTCTGCTAATTCATGAACCTCACTTGATCTTGTCCAGCCAGGAACATTCAAAACCATTTTGAGTACCTTGTTTTGGACACGCTGGAGCTTCAATTTATGAGTTCTAGCGCAACACTCCCAAACAGGTACTGCATACTCAATAACGGGGTAAATTATTTGTTTGTAAACTGCTAGCTTATTTTTCAAAGAAAGCTTTGATTTTCTGTTAATTAAAGGGTACAAGCACCTGATGAGAATGCTGCACTTGTTCAATATTTTGTCTACATGCTGCCGAAACAAAAGTTTCGAGTCAAGTATGAGACCTAAGTAGACAACTTCCTTTGACCAGGGTATCGAAACATCATTCATTTTTATCAAAACATCATCCTTTGGGGCAAATCTGGCCGATTTGGAAAGAGGAAAAATGATGGTTTGAGTTTTGGCTGCATTTATGCGAATTTTCCAGTCGCCAAAGTATTCAGAAAGAACGTCAAGACCCTTCTGAAGACGGCCAACTAAATATCTGGTTATTTTACCCTTATAAATAACGGCAGTGTCATCAGCAAAAAGTGACAACACACCATTACCAGGAAGAGTAGGCAAATCAGATGTAAAAATATTGTACAGAAGTGGGCCAAGAATACTTCCTTGGGGAACTCCAGCATCAATGTTGAATAATCCAGAAGCAATCCCATTCAGAAAAACCCTAAACGATCTCTCCGAAAGATAGTGCTGGATAATTTTGATAAGATACATTGGAAAACCGTACAAATACAGTTTATGTATCAAACCATCATGCCAAACATTGTCAAAAGCCTTCTCAACATCCAACAAAGCCATAGCAGTTGATTTAGACTCAAGCTTGTTCTGCTTGATGATTTTAGTTACTCTCGTAAGCTGATGAGCAGTATTATGTCCCTTACGGAAGCCAAACTGCTCATTCAAAATTATATTATTATCATTGGAAATATCCAAAAGCCTTGAATTTCTTTCTCAAAGTGTTTGGACAAACTACTCAAAAGATTAATGGGACGATAACTTGTTGGCGATGTTGGATCTATTGGAGGCTTCAAATTGGTATGACTTTGCCCAGTTTCCAATTGGTGGGGAAGTAACCAAGTTGCAAACATTTATTGAAAATATTGGCTAGATGTTGAAAGAACTGATCACTCTGTTTTTTCAACACTAGATTAAAAATGTTATCAAAGCCTGGAGCTTTCATATTTTTCATTTGTTTAACTGCAACTTTGACTTCCTCACCAGAAACATGGGAATCAGCAGGAAATTCAAAGGTAGAGTTATTATTTGTTGAAATACTATTGACAACTGATGTTTCTTTACGACTGGTCATGGAAGCGCCTAGATTATAAGAACCGACAAAATGAAGCCCAAGTGGATTTGCCATTTCCTCGGATGTAATCAAGGGAGAGTCCTCAACAATAAGAGTAGGAATAGGCTTTGGTTTGTTTTTAAGAACTTTTGAAAGTTTCCAAAATGGTTTTGAATAATTCCCAAGCTGGCTTACATGTTTTGAAAATTTTTGATTTCTGATATTGTCAAGTCGGTCTTGAATGATTTTGTTCAAATTGTTCACTGAAATCTTTTTGTCATAGTCCCCAGTCCGTTGATATTGTCTCCTATAAACATTCCTAAGTCTAATCAAGTGTTTAGTATCTACGTCAATATCAGTTACCTTAAAATTAACAGGAACCTCCCGAACGTTGGCAGCCTCTGCTTGGTTGATAGCCTGCTGGATCACCTCCAGCGAACGATCAATATCGGCAGAAGTTTCAGGGTGTTGATCATAGTCGATGTTGCTGTCGACCACTTGCTGAAACTGCTGCCAGTCAACGTTGTGGTAATCTTTCCGGGTTGGTTGCCGCTGCGGAGTAACGGAAGCTCCAACCTCCACAACCACCGGATAGTGATCAGAACTCAGCTCTTCAAACACATCAGGATGAGCCACGTTCTCAGCCATATTTGTGATGAAGAAGTCGATGATTGAGTGATTACCAGACCGAGCCACCCTCGTAGGTCGATCAGGACTCACAACGTTGTAGTATCCGTTTTGCAGATCGTTGTGCAGAATCACTCCGTTCCGATTCCTCCTGCTGTTGCCCCAAACTTCATGCTTCGCGTTGAGGTCACCAGCGATGATGTACTTTGCACTCCGCCGTGTCAGCTTCTGGATATCGCTCTTCAGTTTTGCTGCTGAACCATCTCTGGCATTCACCTGACGTGGGCAGTATGCAGCAATGAAGAGTACTGGGCCAACAGAAGTGGGAATTTCCACCCCAACGGCCTCGATGATGTCCAGCTTGAAGTGTGGCAGCCGGCGTGGCTTGAGATCACGATGAACAGCGACAAGCACACCTCCTCCTCCAGAAGTGGTCCTGTCAAGCTGCGTCGCGATCTTGTAGTTTTGCAGATAAACTTTTTCACCGGGCTTCAGATGAGTTTCCGTGATGGCAGCTACGTCAATCTCCTTCTCGCGAAGAAAATCCACCAGCTCTAAATTCTTCCTCCTAATGGAGCAAGCGTTCCAATTCAGCAGCTTGAGGGACCTACGATCCATACTGGATGACGAACGAGGTCAGCACTTCAATCTGCTGGGTCTTGGTTTTGCATCCACGCAGTGCAGCGGACATCTGTTTGAAAATATTGAGGAGTTCGGTTGAGGTGTAAAGATCGTTACCATTTTCCTCAACTGCTGGTTCTTGGGTTGGTCTTGGCTCCTGGCTGAAGCCCGGTGGTGACGGTCTCGGCTCCTGGCTGGAACCAGGCCGCGGTTGATTCATCTCAGCTCTCTTCCTGGGATCCAACGGCAACGGTGCCAGGTTCGGGACCTGCCGTCGCGGTTGAAGAGGTGGAAAGTTTTGCTCCACCAGGGCTGGAGGAGTTCTACGACGCTGAGGCTGATTCTTCGTCGATGCTTGCTGCCGAATTTTCACGAACTCAGCTCTCTTGGGGCACTTTCGGTCGGTTGACGAGTGCTCACCGTTGCAGTTGAGGCACTTCACCAGCGAATCTTGGATGCACTGGGATGTGATGTGCGCATCGGTACCACATTTGGCGCAACGACGCTTTAGGTGGCAGTTCTTACCTCCGTGCCCGAAACCCAGGCAGTTGAAGCATTGTGTGACGTCACGGTGCACTGGTCGGTATCGCTCCCACGACACGATAATGTTGAAAACCGCTCGGATTGCCTTCAGCTCAGGAAGCGTCGTTGATCCCTTAGCCAAATGCAGCAGGTAGAGCTGGTCACGGTACTTGATGTCTTTGTTGCGTCGGCTCATTTTGTGCACGGCCAACACATCCAGTTTCAAAACTTTTAGCTCGGCAGCTAATTCCTCCACTGGCATGTCGTACAGACCTCTGACGACGATTTTGTACGGCTTATCCATGGCGACATCATGGGTAAAGTACTCCGCCTCGTTTTCGGTCAAGTAATCCTTGACCAGTTGATAGTGCTGCCTGGATTGCACCAGCACCTTAAATCCATCCTGACACAGACGAATGTTGCCTTGGACTTTCCCAGACTTGATGAGTTCAACCAGCCCCGCTCGAAAGTCGATCGTTGCTGCTGATTGCCGCACATAAAAAGGAGGCAGTTTCTCCTTTCGCTGTTTCACTTCATTCTCCTTTGCTTTCGCTACCTGGTCCTCGTCAGGCAGTCCAGCAAACTTGTTGTTCTTCAATAGCTGCTCCTCGTGCGATGAAGAGTTCTCCTCCTCCTCCTCATCCATGGGTACAGTACCGTCGCTCTTTTTCGTCTTTTTGCTGTTCGTGTCACTTCCAAAAGCACCTTCCTCTTGGAAATCCCCGGTTTTTGGCCATCAGTTGAGGCCTCAACCTTCCTTTTGGAAATTCCCACTTTTTTGCCTGCTTGAACCGCAGGTAGGGCGATATTGCCGGCGTTTTGCGCCGGGACGCGACGAGTCATGTTGAATCAGACAACCTTCTCCAACGAATGCTCGATGAACAATGATCTTGGAGAGTTCGAACGTTCCAAGTACCGAGTTTCCAATCGTTGTCCTTTTTACATCGCCTTGTCTGATGCCGATTAATCCGTCATGAATTTCTTCTTCTGTTTCTGTACTACCAAAGTTTCCACCGGGAGTTGGTTACCGATCTCTGCAATGGTATCCCGGCCAGCCACGCGGGGAGGCCAGGGTATCGGAGTTACAGGACAAGAGGCTAAAGGACCACTTGGTGGGTCTATTTTATACCTACGGTACATGATGTACCTATGGTACGCGGACATTTATCCGGCTAAAATCAAATTGTTTCCCATGTGCTCCTAAAAGTTGCGTATTTCAACGGTATAACACACTATTCCTTTGTTTTCTTTTTTTCTAACAGAAGCATCAACGACCTCGTGGAGGTGACAAAACAGTCGCCGGGCGTGGCGGAAGGGGCTGTGGGGATGGTCAACGCCGTAACAGCCACCGTCGTAAAGGTCCGCATCGGGGGAGACTTGGTCGATGTACCGCCATCTAACGTGGTATTATACCATGCGACCAAGTCTCTCCTGATGCACGGGATCTCGACCCGCTACCCGGGCTACCAGGAATGCGAGCGGTGCCGATGCGTGTTTGAGAATGCCACAGCTTATACAACCCACATACGCAAATATAACATCCTGGACTGCTCCCCGCTGACAGTTTGCGCAGGGTGCCTAAAGGAGCGGACGGGGACTCATGGGGATTTCTGCGATAAAGTCGGCTTCAGCAGGCTGAACCGAGTTTGTTTCCTGTGCAACTCGAAAATGACAGAACGAACCAACTTACACCGGCACATTAAGACGTCACACCACGACTTGCGTGACACGCCACAATACGTAGCATTTATTGAAGTGGATCGTGGTGTGGCGTCGGTGCTAAAATATCTGGAGTCCTACCCAAGTGAAGGTTAGTGTAAACAATACAATCAAGGGTCCTGATTGCTCTAAAAAGACTCAATCACTCGCGAACACACTAATTCCTTTGTTTTCTTTTTTTCTAACAGAAGCATCAACGACCTCGTGGAGGTGACAAAACAGTCGCCGGGCGTGGCGGAAGATGGTCAACGCCGTAACAGCCACCGTCGTAAAGGTCCGCATCGGGGGAGACTTGGTCGATGTACCGCCATCTAACGTGGTATTATACCATGCGACCAAGTCTCTCCTGATGCACGGGATCTCGACCCGCTACCCGGGCTACCAGGAATGCGAGCGGTGCCGATGCGTGTTTGAGAATGCCACAGCTTATACAACCCACATACGCAAATATAACATCCTGGACTGCTCCCCGCTGACAGTTTGCGCAGGGTGCCTAAAGGAGCGGACGGGGACTCATGGGGATTTCTGCGATAAAGTCGGCTTCAGCAGGCTGAACCGAGTTTGTTTCCTGTGCAACTCGAAAATGACAGAACGAACCAACTTACACCGGCACATTAAGACGTCACACCACGACTTGCGTGACACGCCACAATACGTAGCATTTATTGAAGTGGATCGTGGTGTGGCGTCGGTGCTAAAATATCTGGAGTCATACCCAAGTGAAGGTTAGTGTAAACAATACAATCAAGGGTCCTGATTGCTCTAAAAAGACTCAATCACTCGCGAACACAAATCAAAGGTGACTGTTAACGCACATCGTAGCGGATGTGGTCCTGTGTGTCGGGGGGAGAACTTAGTGATCCGGTAAGCTAATTGAAAAGTCGCGATAGCTAGGGGAAGACTTTATTGCACAAAAGTTGTACATTTCTTGGGTGTTTATTGGCTCTACTTATCTTGCCCCTGAGGAGGGGTGACTGTCCCGGTCGACCATCTGGTCAGAAGTGTCTTGTGGTTGAGATCTGGTCTGATTCCTAAGCTAGTCAAGTTCTTGCGATCGGGAAGTCTACAAAACATTACAAAAGACAAACCACTTCGTGTGCTGAAACGACTACTAACATTGAACATAAAGGTACACGAAGGGCTACTGAGATTGTGTGTGTGGGGTTACATAATCTACAGTGCACAGTGGTCCAGATTGCAAAATTAAGTGGAAAATGGATTTTCCGAAAAATGGTTAAGTTTTGGAGCTTTGGTGTCTTCAGAAGAGTTGTTGCATATGGAAAGGGGCAACTTTTAGTTTGGTTGAAAATTAGGGTGGTTCACGATTAGGGTGATTTTGGAAATCTAACTTTACAGGAATATTTTTGGGAATTTTTTCGTCTTCTAAAAAGTTGACGGGCTTGCCAATCCAAGCAACTTTGTCGAAGACACCAAAATTTTATCTCGTAATCTACGCCTTCTACGACAAAATATATAGAAAGCATCTGAGCAAACCTTCAAAAATCAGTTTTTTTAACGTGGCAATTCAGGGTTAAGTTTTAGAGAAAAGTGGTATTCAGAGCACTTTTAGAGCTCTAAAAAACAAACATTTTTATTATCTGACAAGTCAATTTGGACTTAAGGGTCAAAAGTTACAGCGATTTTAAGGTAAAAAAGATGCAAATTTAAAACTTAAATATCTCGAAAAGGCGCAAGCCAAATTTTAAGCACTAGGCTGCATTTGAAAGAAGAGATCCAGCACTACAAACGCTGAAAAAATCTCAGGGGTGTTTTTCTTTAAACTCGAGATATCTTCATTTGAAAAAGTCTAATTTTCAAGGGAAAACCTTATGGGACCACCCTAACAAATTTTGAAAATTGTCCAAATATATGTTTATCCATGTAATTTTGCCCGCCGAATCTGAATCTGCCCTCAGAATTGACCCAAAGTGTCGAAAAATCGATTTTTGGTCATATTTTGGGTTTAAATGATAATTTTACATGGAAACCCAAAATATGACCAAAAATCGATTTTTCGACACTTTGGGTCAATTCTGAGGGCAGATTCAGATTCAGCGGGCAAAATTACATGGAAAAACATATATTTGGACAATTTTCGAAATTCGTTAGGGTGGTCCCATAAGGTTTTCCCTTGAAAATTAGACTTTTTCAAATGAAGATATCTCGAGTTTAAAGAAAAACACCCCTGAAATTTTTTCGGCGTTTGTAGTGCTGGATCTCTTCTTTCAAATGCAGCCTAGTGCTTAAAATTTGGCTTGCGCCTTTTCGAGATATTTAAGTTTTAAATTTGCATCTTTTTTACCTTAAAATCGCTGTAACTTTTGACCCTTAAGTCCAAATTGACTTGTCAGATAATAAAAATGTTTGTTTTTTAGAGCTCTAAAAGTGCTCCGAATACCACTTTTCTCTAAAACTTAACCCTGAATTGCCACGTTAAAAAAACTGATTTTTGAAGGTTTGCTCAGATGCTTTCTATATATTTTGTCGTAGAAGGCGTAGATTACGAGATAAAATTTTGGTGTCTTCGACAAAGTTGCTTGGATTGGCAAGCCCGTCAACTTTCTAGAAGACGAAAAATTTCCCAAAAATATTCCTGTAAAGTTAGATTTCCAAAATCACCCTAATCTTGAACCACCCTAATTTTCAACCAAACTAAAAGTTGCCCCTTTCCATATGCAACAACTCTTCTGAAGACACCAAAGCTCCAAAACTTAACCATTTTTCGGAAAATCCATTTTCCACTTAATTTTGCGATCTGGACCACTGTGCAGTGTTGTCTGGAAGTGTTTCTACATGATCGTCAAAAAAGAGTGAACCTGGGCGTGAACATACCGCCCGCCTTGAAAGGCCGAAGGCTTTCAACAAAATTAAATCCTAACAGCCCTACTTTTCTTAAAACTACTATCACAGCCCTTTCTTTTAAATTTCTTCGTCAAGTATTTTTCTGACTGTTGGGCTGCTGGCTGGGTTCACGCTGACGATGTTCTGCTGCTTGTTGTTGACGATGGGCCGAATCGAGGAGGAACAGCAACCTGAGGGTGGAAAGCGCTGAGCTTCTGGTTGAACATTAAAATTGTTGCTGTACTTAACTTGGTGCGGGGGTTGGAGCGGCAGTTCTGGTCCGTCCGACCACGAACGCGCCACTCCTTGTGCCTTGTTGCTGTGTCCTCGAATGCCGTGACTTTGGCAAGAGCGATCGCTTCGCTCACGATGCCGTCCGCCATGCGCTGGCGCGGCCGTTGGGGTGTCGCCCTCACGCTGTGGTGGTGCGACCGTTGAAAACACCGCCGCCAAATAGGCGCGATCGAAGACGATGATGTTGTTGGTGAGCGCGTTGCCACCGGTTCCGCTCCTCGTTGAGCAGACGTTGATCGTTGAACTTGTTGCATTCCAGGGATGTTTCAGCAGGACCTGTGATTTACGGTGATTGAGCTACTGTGTGAAAAACTAATCAACAGGTACTTATCTTGGGGAAGTGGCGGGGTGGCTGTTCTGGCCCGTCCGACCACGAACGCGCCACCCCCAAATGCCTCGCTGCTGGAACTCTGCTATCAGCATTTGGTGAGCTGATGTGCTGACTCGGTGCCTTGCTGCACCGCCCTAACGTAGGGGAAACCGTGGTAGGTTGTGCGGCTCGCGCGCCGCTCGGGGACCGCCGTGTTGCGGTCGTGCGATGATCGAGTCACCATCGCCCTCGTTGCTCGGGTGAGCTGGTGTCAGCGGCACTTGCGCCGCCCGCCGTGGGTGTAGAAGTGCGGCTTGTCGCCGCTCGATGTGGCCGTGCTGCCACTCGTGACTGCAGCGTCCGTGCTGCCCTTGTGTGTGTGGACTGTAGTTAGCCTGTAGTGCGGCTCGCGCGCCGCCCGACGTGTGCAGCACCGGTTGTGCAGCTTCGTTACCGTGGGGTGGTGGTTTGCGGCTTGGGTGCCGCCCCTGAAGAGTGCCAGCGGCCTTGGTGCCGCCCGCCGTGAACTGCTGCGCCGTCCGCGCGTCCGTACTGCTGCTGTTTCCTGCTTGTGCGTGTGATGCCACCGTTGTGGCCGACTTGGGTTCCACCAGGTGTGGACATTGGTGCCTCCAGCGAGGGCTTGAGTGTGCCAGCTGTGTGGCCGTAGGTTGCCTCCGTTGAAGCCTTGGGATGCCACCATGTTGTGGCCGAATTGTGGGACCAGGTGTCCCCGTGATCCGTGACGTCACCCGTTTGCTCGTGACTTCAATCCATCTCCGCGAGCCCAGAGAGGAAGGTGGCCGAAGACGGCCGGACCGATGCTGAAAATTGAGTGTGTGCTCACACCAACCTCTGACTTTTTTTTTTGGTCGATTTACATGTATGTAACCCCTTAAAGCGGATTCTTATTGGGCGGAACATTTCAGAAATCTCGCATACGCCGAGCGGTCAACGGGGTTGCCGCGTACGGATCCGGAGTTTATCCGACAGTGGCAGCGGCATCGGCGGCCGGAACGACACGGCCAGCCCGGACCTGCATATCGCAGAAACTGACGACGAGGACAGCGGCGACGAAGGTAATTGATGCGAATGCCCCAAACCTCCATTTCACTCCAGAAAGTTTCATGAAGATATTACATGATTAAGCTGTGTCGACGGACGGAGCACGCTAAGAAATTCACGAATTATTTGTGTCGCTGGTAGAAGCGATTGAGCAAATCGCTGGTAGCCTGAGTGTCGTGTTCGCTCGCGAATGGTTGCGAGCTCCAGTCGGCAAAGATTCGCTCGGCGATAGTGAGTGATTTTGGATCTTTGAACCAACAATCAGGACCCTTGAAATAAAATATCATTTCAACTTTGCCTTACTCTACAACTTCAAACATTTCTTTTACTTATTTTCAGATCTATACGACATGCTGGAAATCAGGAACCGAGGTGAAGACGTCGAAGCAATCCCCGGACGTATTTATACAAAAATACAGGAGCACTTCCGTGCAAGGTTTCCGGCATTATCAAACGGCATAGCTCCGCCCACGAACCAGAACGGCGCTGATGCAGGTAACATACATGCATTTCCCCTACCCTTTCAACAAGTCTAAACCTAAAACAGAACCAAAAATTGATGCGCCTGACCATGAATGTCAGGCTCCAATTTTTAGATGCTTAAGGGGTTACATACATGTAGAAAATCACAAAATTTCATATTAGGCCGATGCAAATATTTAAAAAAGTTTTTGTCCCTCGGCCCTGGCCGAGGTCAAGGGGGGGGGGGGGGTGGGGCAAAAAAATGAAAAAATATAAAAATTTAAATAACAAGCCGTAGTCTTCACATTTAAATGAAAAAAGGATTTTAAAATGCATTTTACACTAGTTCAATTGCATTGCAATCATTAGTTTTCAAAAAATCTAAGATCTGACAAAAACAAAAATTGTTTCCAAAAAAAGATTTTGCATCGAAAATTTTCAAAAAATCTTAAGATTTTTTAATAAACCCAATAAAGCTAAAAATGATTTTAAACGCAGGAGAATGTATTTTAATTTGATTCCAGCTGGTAGCACTTGAATTTTCATTGAAATTTTGATGTTTATTGTAAAAAATTTTTTACCCCTGATTTTTCGGGCCAATTTTGAAGGGGGGGGGGGGGTGGTGACAAAAACTTTTAAAAATATTTGTACCAGCCTTACAGAAAATGAATACAATCCACAAAAAAAGATGATTTTCAATCACTCCAGAAAGTTTCATGAAGATATTACATGATTAAGCTGTGTTAGAGACGATTTAAGTTCAGAATTTTGCCATGCGCAAAACGGATTGTCAAACTTTGCGAGCGTTTTTCTCGGAATATTTTTATCGTTTTTTTGGTATTAGTTATTGAAAATCGGCTTTCGTCATGCACACAGGACCGGTTTAACGATTCTTCTAACGGTTCAAAATTTTGAACCGATTTGGTCAAGGCAGTGTTAGGATATCGTGACACCTGTTTATTTGACACTTCTAAGATCAAATAGTTGTATCTCGGCAATGATACATTCAAATGTTTTCAAATGTGTTCTAATAATAGATGAAAATGTATACTGTAACGCCCTGAAAACTTTTTTTTTTATATATAAAATTGAGTGTGTGCTCACACCAACCTCTGACTTTTTTTTTTGGTCGATTTACATGTATGTAACCCCTTAAAGCGGATTCTTATTGGGCGGAACATTTCAGAAATCTCGCATACGCCGAGCGGTCAACGGGGTTGCCGCGTACGGATCCGGAGTTTATCCGACAGTGGCAGCGGCATCGCAGAAACTGACGACGAGGACAGCGGCGACGAAGGTAATTGATGCGAATGCCCCAAACCTCCATTTCAGTTCTTGTACAATGTCAGGCACAAAAAAAAAAATAGTATGCGTTAAGGTGGGCCTAGGTCTAGGAGATCGACATAATAACATCATTTTACGAGTGACTTAATAGCCTTTCCTCAGTAAAGTGAGGAAGACAAAACTGTCTGATACTGCTGCTACTAATAATTGATTTTTTCCTTCTTAAAAAAAACCATAGAGGATCTCCACCATGCACACACAGAAAAAAATATGTGAACTTACTCGACACGGAAAAAATGAATCACATGTAAACTCAGTTGATGTAAACTTGAGATTCGACGTATACGTTTGAATCACACGTAAACTCATGTTTTTACGTATAATTTGTTGCAAATTTACATTAAATTGCATTTAAATTTAAATGTTTGATGACGTGCAAAAGTGTTACATCATAAATGATGTAACATTCGGATATATTTTTTGTGTGTATACTGGGTAGGGGAACTATACCTTTCTCAGCCTATTTATATTATCGGCCTATCAGCACCTAGATCATGAATTACAGCTTTCATAAAGTGTTTTTGACTGTTCTTAAGTAATAAATAGTTCAAATAAAAGTGAACAAGCAACTCTCCCTTGATGATACATCTGAAAATGTTGATTTAATAGCGGAAAACGGCAAAAGTGATGAGAATTGGTCGATCGGCTTAAAGTGATTACAATGGGTATATTTCCCCTAATTATTGAAAAAAAGGATTGGCCGCAACCTGGACTGGTCCGGCTTCCCTGGGGAAAGTTACTCTGGAATGACATTGAAGAAATTTATTTTTTGAATTAATTTAAATTGTAGATTGCGGATGACTGGAGGAAAATGATTCCATTTTTGTTTCGTAGAAATTATGAGTGCAACAGTATATTAACCACAATACAGCATGTAAAAAAAGTATTTACACCCCTTGGGCACTATGCACATTTTGTGATGAAACATGTAAACAATTTAAAGTTTGACAGGAACCTAGTACTACGTTTTGTTCAGCAACTCATGCCGAACATTGTTTATATAACTATATAAAAATTAACTAAACTTTTAATTCCACATAATTGCTAAATAAACGTTCTGGAGTGGGTATAACATCGTTTTATAGATAGAATAGATTTTTCGTTGGAATTTCGTACCAACCCGGAATTACGTCGTCGGAAAATCCGCCGGCAGCCGAACCGGTCCACAATTCACAAGTCAACCTATGTGGCATCGGAAAGGGCATAAAATTTCCGATCGTTTGATACCCATACATCTAGGCTTTCTATAAAACCCACGTTTTTAAATACCTGGGCAAAACCGTTGTTATGGTTTCGTTTGAGCAACATGCTAAAAATGTATGGAAGTTCGTAATTTTTGTTCTCGCGGAAATAAAAACCCGTATTTTTCATCGAAAAAAAAAACACTAAAAAAGTTTTAAAAACGCAGCCATTTTCCGTTACTCGGCTGTAAAAAGTTTTGGAGCATGTCATTTAATGGGAAATTTAATGTACTTTTCGAATCTACATTGACCCAGAAGGGTAATTTTTTCATGTAGAACAAAATTTTTCATTTTAAAATTTCGTGTTTTTTCTAACTTTGCAGGGTTATTTTTAGAGTGTGACAATGTTTTACAAAGTTGTAGAACAGACAATTACAAAAAATTTGATATATAGACATAAGGGGTTTGCTTATAAACATCACGAGTTATCGCGATTTTACGAAAAAAAGTTTTGAAAAAGTTACTTTTTGCGTTTCTCTTTGTTTCGTCGTCCGTGTCTGTCGCGGGTGACGATGAACGGCCATGATCGACGACAACCAACCTTTTCATTCATTTATTTTTTTTCCCAGCGGTTATCATAAAAAGGCGAAGAATGTTCATCCTTTAAATGTAATGACAGCTATTTGTTTTTGTGATTCTGATTATCAATGACAAACCAGATCACAGTTCATTCATTCATTGTTACAATAAAACACTAATGTTGATTTTTTCCTTTTCACAGTGACCGTGGAAGAAATATCCAGAATGCTGTGTAAGTTGTTCGTAGTGTACGTTAGTTAAGGTGGTATTAATATTTGATTTCTCTGCACAGGTGATCTATACAAGCAGCTTGAGTTGATGAGCAGTTTTAGCCTTCTACCGGAGAACGATGGCGATGGTAAGTTTGGGTAACTAGCAGACAATTCAAGATACAAAATTAAAGGTGAAGGTGCTTTTTCTCCGATTCTGTTGTAAAATTGTTTGCTAGACAGAAAAAAACACAAAACCGTTAACGTTCGGAATGATTCCACTGTACCCTCATAAGTACACTCCCTACATGCTCTTAAAGATTTTTAAAAAAGGATTCTTAATTATTTATTGATTTGATGTTTCATTATTCAAACAAGTTACAATATCAGTACTGTATACGAATAATAGTAATATCAAAAGTGCTAACGGCTAACGGACAGTCCACTTGTCCGGCATTCGGAAAATGTTTGCAACGAGCTAATTCGTTTTACCTTCCTCACCTTACTGAGGAAAGGCTATAAAATCACTCGAAAAACGAAATTCTCAATTCGACTTCCTAGACCCACCTTCATGTATACATATCGACTCAGAATCAAATTCTGAGCAAATGTCTGTGTGTGTGGTGGGATGTTGATCAACAAAATTTGCACTGGGTTTATCTCGGCACTGGCTGAACCGATTTTGACCGTTTTGGTCTCATTCGATCCGTCTTGGGGTCCCATTAGTCGCTATTGAAAATCATAAAGTTTAGTTAAGTACTTCAAAAGTTATGCTAAAAAAACGATTTTAACAAAAGTCCGGAAGATTGTAAAAAGGGTGGTTTTTGTAAGAAACCCCGGCATGTTATACATTTTTAGAAAGGTACGATGAAAACGTTTTCCGGATCTATCATGCAACCCGTCGTTGAACAGGTAATCAAAAGACCTTTCTAACGCGTTCAAAACATTGAAAATCTGACAACCCTATCAAAAGTTATAAGCACTTAAGTGTTATTTATACACTTTGTAGAGGCCGGATCTCAGATATTTAGATGAAAACGTATTCCAAATATATCATGCGACCTATCTTTGGATAGGTAATTAAAAGACCTTCTCACGAGCGTGTCTATTTTGGATAGCATTACCCTTTGAATGAGAGGAAGGCACCAACCACCTAAGGGTGGATTAAGTAACGTTTTTTTTTATTTTTTCTCAATTATTTCTTCTCGTTACTCTCCACAGCGACTACAACTGCATCAACGAGCAGCAACATGCCTCCGGCAGCTTCCAGAAAAGGACGCGGCCGGCCGGGCACGACCACGCCGCGCGGAAGTTCGCTTGTACCGGACCCGCCCCTTGCGGACCCTCCGGGTAAGAGAAGATTATTTTTTGGAATGTTTTTTAGGATGGATTTTTAAAAAAGGATTCTTAATTATTTATTGATTTGATGTTTCATTATTCAAACAAGTTACAATATCAGTACTGTATACGAATAATAGTAATATTTATTTTTTTTTTCAGCATCTGCCTTGCGCTGTAGCTATTGCGGTAAAACTTTAGCCACAATGTCCAGCTTCAGAAAGCATGTAAAAACCCAACACCAACAGCCGCCGTCTCTGGAAGTATGCAGCATATGCGCTGCAACATTTCCGGACAAGAAAAAGTTGCGCGACCATGTAACGCAGGACCATCCGACAGTTAACAAGTGCCGATACTGCGGCTTCGTGTACCGTTACTGTGGCAATCTGGCCAGGCACGAAGCTAGCTGCATCCTGCGGGGTGAGTTTGTCATTTATTTTTTAATTTATTTAAGTACATTTCTTAACTTCATAATATTACCTAAGGGAATTACAGGACACCTAGAAAGGGAGCGCTCTTTTATTACTTAACGCAAAAAATCGGATTTTTGGACCCCCACTTCCGCACTCGTAACAAAATTTTCATATAAATGTTAACCCCTTCCCGCTCAGAGCAAAATCGAGATTTTTACGTTTTCCCACATTACTCGTAACAGGATCGACCAAATTGGACGAAATTTTAATGGTTATTAGTTAACATTTGTTACAATAAAAAGGGAATCGGAATGACATCCCAGCTGCTCTCTAGAGCTCAAAAAGAAAGGCAAACCCGTGATCTAGTTTTCATGTGTATTCAAACCAGTGCTGTTAAACGTTAATTAACGTTAACGCGTCCGTTAATCGTTAAAATTAACGTGAACGCGAACGGAGCCTACGTTGATCTTAACTTTAACGCGAACGGAGCACGTTAATTAACGTCGTTAATTAACGCGTTGATTAACGCGTTAATCTTTGTGAGGCTCCGACTTTGAGGGCCTGTATATCCCAAACGGTAACATCTAGCGGGTTACTGCCAGTTGCATTTTAAGGGCATTAACTGTGTCTATGAGTTCCCGGTGAGGTAATTTGTTCAAAGTGGCCACCGGTTCCGGCAACCCGGAACATCCGTCAAGCATGTTTTTAATTTTTTTGTCGTTCAATCGTCATTTGAGCCAATGTTATGAGACGTTGTTTGTAGTACATAGGTATACTGACTATATTGGGTCAGTTCAGGGTATCTGTGGCCACTCCGGAACCGATTCCATGGTACCACGCAAATGGTTCCGACGATTGTGATATTCAAAAGTCGACCTGTTGCTTATCAAACTTCGTATAATTAAAATCATTAATCATCCATTATCATGCTGTGCCCTTTGACCCGATCGGACCACTCCGGAACCGGTTACCGGTGGCCTCGGAGGAAGTGTACTGAGTATAGAAAAAGTCCTTTCATGTGACATATCAAACTTCATGAAATTGAAAGTTATGACCACTTAGATGCATGTCGGTGCCTTATGATTCAGTATGAAGATTTTTTAAATTATTCGGGAAATATTTCCGATGCGCTTTTGTATTGGTTCCGGTTGACCCGTCTTTAAACTCCAGTGCGCTTGCAATTAGTAGGCTACAAGATGGTACGCAGTTGAAGTCCCATTGCACTGTATCCAAGTAGGCCAATTAACCAGCTGAATTGTACAGGTTTGACACTCTCGCCGGTTACCATGGAAACCCGATCAGAGAGCCAGTAGTTGCTGTTTATTACGTCAATTGTCAAATTTGCCTAATTTTTAGTTCAAGGCCTCCCAGATTGTGTTATGGAACCACTTCTGAATGTTCTGTCGATGATTTTAAAACAAGCCAACCAAACCAGTGTATAGCTAATATATATTTTTATTAACATAAAATTCTTCATAAGACGTCGGCACTTTCTCTATGATGCAGGAGAAGCGAGAGGGGGGACGGTTAAGCACTGTAGCCTCCAGTGACCGATTCCGGAAGGATCAACCCTGAAGACGTCAGTTTGGTCTTCGTTGGTTATAATTTTCAGTTTCATGAAGTTTGATATGTCACATGAAAGGACTTTTTCTATACTCAGTACACTTCCTCCGAGGCCACCGGTAACCGGTTCCGGAGTGGTCCGATCGGGTCAAAGGGCACAGCATGATAATGGATGATTAATGATTTTAATTATACGAAGTTTGATAAGCAACAGGTCGACTTTTGAATATCACAATCGTCGGAACCATTTGCGTGGTACCATGGAATCGGTTCCGGAGTGGCCACAGATACCCTGAACTGACCCAATATAGTCAGTATACCTATGTACTACAAACAACGTCTCATAACATTGGCTCAAATGACGATTGAACGACAAAAACTTTAAAAAACATGCTTGACGGATGTTCCGGGTTGCCGGAACCGGTGGCCACTTTGAACAAATTACCTCACCGGGAACTCATAGTCACAGTTAATGCCCGTAAAATGCAACTGGAAGTAACCCGCTAGATGTTACCGTTTGGGAGATACAGGTCCTCAAAGTCGGAGCCTCACAAAGATTAACGCGTTAATCAACGCGTTAATTAACGACGTTAATTAACGTGCTCCGTTCGCGTTAAAGTTAAGATCAACGTAGGCTCCGTTCGCGTTCACGTTTATGTTAACTTTTAACGAATCCGTTAAGTTAAACGTCGTTAATCTAAACGTTTAACAGCACTGATTCAAACATATCGAACGTGTTGGTGTTTGTGTGTGTGTTTGTTCGTACAACTCTTCCTTCCCTCTTCTTCAAACTTCCCCTGTGCTCTTCTTCTTTTCCCGCGCTCCGCGCGCCTTTTCGGCTACTAGCCCTTTTCTTTTTCCTTCTTCTTCTTCCTTCTTTTTCTTTTCCCCGCTCTACTCACTTCTCCTCCTCCGCAAGACCTTGCCATGATCCCCTTCGATCGCCAGCCGCTGCGCCGGCGTCCGCCGCCTCGCGGCGATGTTTTTTCTCCGCCATCACCGACCGCCCTGCTGCCGCTGCCCACGACGACTGCCCCGGCCGTTTGCACTGATCCCGGCCGCGTTGAAGTCCTGGCTGTCTCGTGCGATTCTCGCCCGCATTTTGACCGCCATCTTGTTGTTCCCGCAGACCGTACGCAGACGATGAGATTCCGGCTTCGAAGTTCCTGGGCGGTTCGAGTACGCACAAAAAGGCCCTAATCAAAGCAGCGTTAATGGCACATCCAAAACGAGATCTTTTCGCCTCCAACTCACCCTGTTCGGGGCCTTCTACCGTCCCGACGATGATGTGTGTGTGTGCGTTATCGGAACGCAGTCGATTCGGACTGGAGTCGGATGCGGTGGCTTAGTTTTTGCGCCGAACGTGTGCGTCTGGGCACAATCCTTTTTTCCACCCGAAGGCGCACGACAGCAGCACGACTTGACGGCGGGGCGACCACTTTTCACGGGACAGAACACACGCGCACGCGGTCAGCGTGAATCACCGAGTGGAACCTCGTCCACCGCACGACCGTTCTTCACGTTGGCGTCCACCGAATGACTCTCCCTTTTTTCAGCGGAAGTGAGCGCGCTTAGTCAAGGCAAGCTTTGTTTTCAAGCAAACAAAGTTTGACGTTTGCGTGGTAGCGGGGGGTGATTTACAATTTTCGCACAGACTTTTCGCATCAAAATATACAGACTAAACATAATTGCTACACATTCTATATTAACTAATGCAGGTTGAAGCAGGTTGAAAAAATGAATAGTTGCCGAGAAATTTAATTTTGAACCCAAAAATTAGTGGTGCTTTGGAGTAACCATGGGCGTTAGAGGGATAAAATTTTTGTATGTAACGTTACGCGGCCTCCGACCTCCCTACTGCGTTACGTGAAAAAAGAACGCTCCCAAAGATCTAATAAGCATAAAACCATAGGGACCATCCATAAACCACGTGGACATTCAATTTGGAAATCTCATACCAACGATTTTTTCTAAGCGAAGCAAGGGACCATCCATAAACCACGTGGACACTTTTTTGGGAATCTCAAACCCCCCCCCCCCCCCTTCGTGGACAATTGTCCATACAAAAAAAATCTTTTTTGTATGGAGCGTGGACAGACGCCATACCCCCCCCCCCTAAAGTGTCCACGTGGTTTATGGATGGTCCCCAAGCTAAACGACCCAAACCCGACATGCACACTGGTTGTTTGATCGGTGCACCGAAACTTCTAGTGCATATAATCATTTTCACTCAAACCTGCCTGCATAATACGAAACGTTTTCTCTATTCCACTAGATGAACCCATTTACTTTTTTAAACCCTTAACAAAAGCGTCGCAGGTTCGAAGAAGATAATAAACTAAACTATAAATTTAATCAGTAATTTAGATTATTTAAAAAAAGTCAATTGGGTACTAAAACCCTATGTAAATTTTTATGTACAACGGTAAAAAACACGATCAAAAACATTTTCTGATCACTTTTTTAATTTTAACGCAAAAAAAAAAATAATGACAAGACAATTTTTTTTCGATGGATCAACTATGGTCCCCTTAGAACGAGCTGTCAAGTAGGAACTTTTCTGTCAAGAAGGACCGCGAGGTAAATTTTTTAAATTTGATTTAAAAATCCATTTTAAACTCTTTGTGGTCGTACAAAGAGTCATTGTACTCAGAAAACAAAGCTTTATTGCTGTAAACAATAATATCAGCAATCTATAGATAGCTTATAAGCTTCATTTTAGGACCCAATTCAAAATAATAGAAACCACAAAATAACGGTTTTATTTTTTTTTTATATTTCGAAAATGTTGACATTGCATGTTGTACAATTTATCTAAAAGTGTAATTTTATCTATAAGTTAAGTATAGCTAATGAAAAATCGTTGAGAGCCAGAATTTCTACATTTCAATAAAAAAAATGTTAGAAAATGTTTTAAGCTTCCGTATAGTTAAACTGCAATCATTAATTTAAAAAAAAGGTTCGACAAAAAAAAACATTTTAGCGAATAAACATTAATTTATTTCATCGAGAATTCACTGAAATTCAAATTATTTTCAATAAACCCAAGATTCTGAAATGATTTTACATTCAAAGAAATGCATATTTAATTAATTTATTAATTTCAGCTGATTGCACTTAATTTTTTTTTTTGAAAATATATTTTTGCTTCTGGGTTTTCGAGCCATTTTTTTAATATTAGGGGAGGGGTGGGTTGATCGACGAAGGCTTTGTAAAATATTTGCAACAAACTTGATCCTCCGATTTCCACATTTTGTCTGCCTGAATCAGTTGGTAGTCAATCAGATTCGTTATCTAACTGTAATGAGTTCGAATCCCGAAGGAAGTGCAATGTAAGTTTGAGGGTCAGTTCATAAAAGGGTCATTATGACTTGCAAAGAAAACTTATATTTTTGCAACTATTACAGAATTCTACCTAAGTCAAACTAGAACGTTTTTTTGATGAAAGTTTTTACGATATTTACTAGTTTCACTCACATTGAAACGTGTAAAATTGTTTTAATTATAAAAAATTGTGAACAAATATTTTGTATTCTAAAGTGGGTATCAAAATATTTATAAGTCATAAGTTTTTTTATTAACAAAAATAAAAAAGATTACCATTTAAAAGTTTATAATAAACCTTAATTTTTAAAAAGTATAAAATCACTCTACAAGTGGTCAACGGGCCATTTTACATGATCATTCAAAATGGGTCCGCGGGCCACAAAATATCACCTCGCGGGCCACGTTTGGCCCGCGGGCCATACTTTAGTCACCCCTGCTGTAAAATTTTTGAAACTCAAAATTTACATTTCTTTAATCCATTTAAAATCAAAAATGTTTTGTTTTTTTTTTAATTTCAGAAAATTTAAAGAGCTTTATTTTTTCATTTTTTTTTTCTCCAAGAATGTTAAAATTTAGAAAAAAAAAATAACTACGGGTTAAATCACATTCTATATCTTTGGGAAAAGTTTCAAATATGATTTTCAAGATTGAAAATTGAAGAACCCATATGAAATAAATACTGAATAAGGTTAAAAAACATGACTCAAAAGAAATTAAATGCTCAGAGTCGATAAGCAGATGTTGAAAAATGAGTTGAGTGTAGTAATAAATTTATTTAAGAAATATCAAAAAATAAAGATTTTTTTTTGAAAATATCTCTTCATTATCTTCATTTTTCGACGTTTCTTGTTAAGAAAATACAAACATTTTCGGAATGAACTCAATTAAAAAAAAAATCAAAGTTTTTCACTCAAAAAACAAAAGCAAATTATCTTAATTCCTGATAATATTTTTCTGTATAACTTGAGAATAATTCTATCCCTCTCAATTAAGTTATTTATCAAAATTGCCATCCGCGCGGTCCACGCCGTCCGTAACAACCCTGGAACTCAAACAAACTAGTTAATCTCCCCAACTCACCGTACAACTCCTCAATCCCGCGATACTTCGCAATCAGGCGCTTGACCTGCGTCGGCAGCCCGAAGTACGGACCCATGTCCTTAAAGTGGGACGACACCAGCGGCGCCGACTTGCGAGCCACCAGCTTCGGCGAACCCACGCTCGCCTGCTTGCCGAAAATGTGCGCCAACCGGGACCGGTTCGACGGTTTCTCGGCCGCGATCGTCACATCCTCCTCCCAGTTGATTTCGGCCAGGTCCGCATCAACCTCCGGCGGCAGCGGGTCGTTGAACTCGACGTTGCTCGTGTCCAGCAGGGTGCGTTCAAACTCGTTGAACACGCCCATGATCTGCTGGCGCTGCTGGGACGAATCGAACTCCCGCGCCAGCTGACTGTCCACAACGTCGTCCAGCAGGTTCGCGTTGTTCTCCTCCATCATGGATCGCTCGAGCCGGATGTACTGCGAGCAGGTTGCGCTGTTCTTCACGATCGAGTGCACCTCGGGGGAACGCAACGGCGTTCCGACCTGCGTCAGAGGCTTCTTCCCGTTGCGATCGACTTCCTCCAGGAACAACTGGCTGCAGTTTGGATCGACGGCCTCCTGGTAGCTCGGGAAGTAATCATCGTCGTCATCGACCTGCTGAACGACCGCCTCCGAAGGCTTCGCCTTCGGCAAAACCGATTCCATCTGCTCGCTTTCCCAGTCGTCGAAGGCTTGCGAGTCCAGCTGGAACATATCCACGGTCGGTTCCTTCGGGATCTTCGGCTTGCTCGACGACGCCACAACCTCGTTCGAGCTCTTGCGCTTTGGCGTGGAGATCCGCGACTCAAACAGGGACTTTCGCGAGTTCGGGATGGTCGCGGAGAGTTTCCCGGGCGGCGATTCCTTCCGATTGAGCCAACCATCCTGCACGGACTTCGCTCCGTCAGGGGAGTCCTTCTGCGAAATGTCCAGCACGATGTACCGGCTTGGACCGGAGGAGCGAGCCTTCTTCGGTGACGGAGACTTGGCGGCCGGGGACAGTGGACGCAAGCGGGCAGCTAAAAAACCAACCATCATTATTCAAAATATCCAACCCTTCCAACCAACTGACCTTGCAACATAAAACCAGCCCGGGTCTGTTCCGGCTTCTTGAACACAACGGGCTGCTGCTTGTCCTGCTGCGTTGCCATCCGCTCAATTCCGGCCAAATCCACCGCGTTCAGCAGCGTATCGTCCATACTCATCAGATTATCCCGCGTTGTGTTCCCAACGTTTCTAGCCGCAGCCGTCGCAGTACCGACAACCGGAGCAATCTGCGGCCGTGGTGGGGGCGGTCCCCGCGGAGCAGCCTGTCGCCAGCCCGTGGATGGCCCGGTTCCCCGTGGAAGACCGGGTGGACGGGCCCGCTGTGGGACGCCGGGCATTTTGAACGGGAATCCATTGGAGGAGGACCACGACGGTGCGCCGTTCGTCGGAGGAGGATGTGAGCGGCGTTGGTTGCCGAAGCCGGTCGGGGCGGGCAGACCCGTGCGCGGAGCGAAGCGCGTTGGAACCATTTGCTACGTTGTATGATGAAAATAGATCACATTGCACAAGAAAATCCGAAACAGACGCGGAAAAACTTTTCTTTTGTGTTCGAGAGAGGCACGTGAAAAAAGGACAACAATCTGGATAACGGTACTCTTCAAATCTAGATTAAATTTTCAAAACAACCTATCCCTCATGGGTTTCCTATAGAGATATCCACGCGCGAGAGTGTGTTAGTTTGTAACAATATTTACACGCAGACATAGGCAAATCGAGTAGAATGATTCGTCTGTCAAAATCAGCAGTGTCCTTTGTTATACCACGAGCACGTGGTAAACAGCTGGTTTTTACAAGCGACTTGTCTACTCGATTTGCCTATGTCTGCGTAAAAATAGTTTCGCAATTTCGCAATTTTCAGTGTAAGAACGGGCCTTGACCGATCTTATGCACCAGGTTCCCGACGAACACGCACTGCCCTTACACCTACATCTTACCCTTGCTCTGAGTCAGTACGAGCAACACGCTAGAACACGCTTTGAGTGTTCGTGCCAGGCATGCACACCTTCTTTTCCGGTTACGCATTTTAACTCGGCCGGGGGTGGTACATTACGTAGGGTTTGATGTAAGTATAAGCGCCTAACCATTTATAGTGTGCATATCAACTTTCATAAAGCAAAAACTGTTATATTTTTAGTTTGAATTCAAAAACTAATTGTTATTTACAGTGTATTGTTTTCTCCTGAAATCTTCCCTATTGTTGAGTCGTGTTTATCTGTTGCTATTTCTTTTGTCGCGGTGTTTTGTTACAATATTTTGGTCCTAAGCATTTTAGAAAAGTTTTTCAAAAGTACAATAGTAATATTTGCGTTAATCCTTTAATCATTTCATAAATTGAGTCAGGGCTCGAACCTCACTTGCTTAAGAAAAAGGTGAAGTTTCAAAACAATGGACAGTGAAAGAAATATACTATGTAAAGAATCAATAGTAAAAGAAAGATAGTAATTTATGAAGAAGATAAAGAAATTAACAATAGTTAATAAATAGAGGTAACAAACATGCTTAGATTGTATAAGGGAAATTTATAGGGTAGATGAACAATTATTCAAATAGATAAATAAAGATAAACAAAATTGACATCGCTGCCAAATTAAGGGAAAACAGACAGTTTGTTGCAGCAGCATCAATTAGTAAAATAGAGTGGAAAAGCGTTGAGAAATAAGAGAATCAAATAAGTAAAATCGAAATCAAATGGGGGATAGTAAACAGAAGCCGTTTTAGAAAATCAGTGAAACAAAATAAACAGAAGATAGCTGTTAGCTGAAATGGAAAGAAGAGAAACCCCGTTCTGCGACGTTCAGGTACATCCACAGCAGTTGACTCAACATACTGCGAATCAAAACAATACCGTCTAAAATCACAAATTACTTCCCTTTCCCACATTGACGCGCCCCTTTCTTCTAGCCGTCTCGACTCTGACCCTCGCTGGTCAAAGGTTTACGATCCGTTTCCACAGGCCACCAGCTAGGTCATCATGAAAACCAAGCCAACGTGGAGGTAAGAAAATAGGACACTTGCAAGGAACCAGAGCTATACTGTCCTGATCAAGAAAGATCTAACAGGACTACGGACGTAGTCAGTGACGCTCCTTCCAGGATGTTCCTCGCCTGAGCGTCAACTGAAGAGATATCATCAGAATCATTCGCACTTGGCCTGCTATGTCTGCGTAAAAATAGTGTAAACAAAATCAGCTGCTTGAAATTCAGCCAATCACAATCGATCAAAACCAAAACAATTAGGTTTTACGCCGACTCGATTTTTAGGTTAGGAATTTGACAGTTCGGCTGCACTGTTTACATTTTTTGCACGTGTGTCTAAGTAAAAATGTGTGTGCGTGTGCGCTCGTGACGTCACGCTGTAAAACCTAATACTTTAAATACAAATACTAACACAAGATCATTGTGTGCGTGAGAGAAACCGTGGAGATCTCTATGCAGATAGGGCATTTTGAAAATTTAATCGAGAAATGAAAACTGTTGTTTGTTTTGATTTGCGCGCCGCAACGAAGTGCTGCCAGTTGGACGGTTAAACCACAAACAAAGTAAATAAAAAAAAATCAATTTGAATCAAGAAACATCTTAAGATGATGATGATGATTGCATTGTGATGTCAGCTGAACAGTCTCAAAACTTAAAAATTATTGAATTTGTAACAATTATGTTATTATTGAGGTTTTGCAGCGCGACTGTGTTTCAAATGTAGGTGGCGCCAAAATGAGGTTACTTGCCAAAAATCGTATTCCTTTCAGCTAGATTGAAGAACAAAATCGCTTATTTCTCATGATTCCCTGCATCAATCTTAATGAAACTGGTTGCAAAAGACGAGAAAATTTTTTTGCTTTAAAATAATGAACATCAACTTTTGGGCGCGCAAAAATTTGTGACCTTTTTCTTTAAAAAACATGTTTTTGAACACGAAAAAATGAGTTTCCCTGTATATATCAAGGAAATAACCAGTTATATAGTTGATAACAGATGTGTTAACGTATATTCAACAATTTTTATTGATTTTTGACAGACTTTCTTGCCAAATAGTCCAGATTACTATCTTTTTCTAAATTTACAGTTTTCTCATAAAAAAATCAAACAAATATTGGAAAGTTATACACCAAATTGTTGGAAATATTTCAAGCAAAACAATGTAAAAGGACCTAAGTCGAAAATCAAAACAAACGAGATTTTTCATGCAAATGATGCACTAAGTCTTCAACTATCGCTGTATATCGAGAAAAGTTCAAAAAGTTGATTTTTTTAGTAATAAATGCCAATTTTACTAAAGGCCAAAGTAATTTAGATTGGGTTTGTTTTCAACATCCACATAGCCCCTTTACAATAAAGGACCAATGTGAAAACTGGAAATGTTTTGTTTTGAAATCGTGTTAGCTCAAGGGACAAACAAGATGTTGTTTATAAACAAAATTGAAATCAATTTGGCCCTTTGCTTCAAATTATGTTTTTTTATCGATTTCTGCTTCAAATAAAAGAAAATCCCGGTCATTTTTACAAATCTCGTTAATTTACACGGTACGAATCAGCTCCGACGTGGTGCGACTTGCAGCGATGAAGTGGCGGAGAGCGTCCGGCGGCGGTGAGAAGTCTGCTGCAGGAACGAGCTCATAGAGATCTCCACGGTTTCTCTCACGCACACCATGACTCTGTGTTAGTATTCGTATTCAAAGTATTGTTTTGGTTTTGATCGATTGTGATTGGTTGAATTCCAAGCAGCTGATTTTGTTTATACTATTTTTACACATACATAGGCAAATCGAGTAGATCGATCGCCTGTAAAAACCAGCTGTTTACCACGTGCTCGTGGTATAACAAAGGACACAGCTGATTTTGACAGACGAATCATTCTACTCGATTTGCCTATGTCTGTGTGTAACTAAACTCCAAACTAACACACTCTCGCGCGTGGATATCTCTATTGGTACCTGTGTCGGGAGTGTCCGCTCCAGGAAAGGCAGTGGCTTGGAGTAATGGCCGTTCGCGGAAGAGACACTTCATACAACATAAGACGTGATAATAGTAATATTCGTCACAATTAAAATCAACTTAACCCAACAATGTTTGCAAATAGATTTTTTTTTTTTGAATTAAATATACTTTATTGAATCTTTCTTATAATAATTACATTTGGTTTACATAATAAGTGGTCAGCTGTGGCTCTTCAGCTTTAATTTGCTTTTCGTGATTTAAACACTGTTCATTTTCATAACTTTAAAAGTATATGATTTATCATTTTTGTAACACTAGGTACAATGAGGAAAAAAAATGTTAAGAAAACATAACCTAACCTAAAACTAACTTAAACTTACAATAAACTAAACCAATCCTTGAATCAAGGGGTATTCAGAAATAGCACATTTTTCCCTGAATTTCAAACATTTTTCTTGAATCTTCTGATCCAACATTTTTACTTCTGCTAATTCATGAACCTCACTTGATCTTGTCCAGCCAGGAACATTCAAAACCATTTTGAGTACCTTGTTTTGGACACGCTGGAGCTTCAATTTATGAGTTCTAGCGCAACACTCCCAAACAGGTACTGCATACTCAATAACGGGGTAAATTATTTGTTTGTAAACTGCTAGCTTATTTGTCAAAGAAAGCTTTGATTTTCTGTTAATTAAAGGGTACAAGCACCTGATGAGAATGCTGCACTTGTTCAATATTTTGTCTACATGCTGCCGAAACAAAAGTTTCGAGTCAAGTATGAGACCTAAGTAGACAACTTCCTTTGACCAGGGTATCGAAACATCATTCATTTTTATCAAAACATCATCCTTTGGGACAAATCTGGCCGATTTGGAAAGAGGAAAAATGATGGTTTGAGTTTTGGCTGCATTTATGCGAATTTTCCAGTCGCCAAAGTATTCGGAAAGAACGTCAAGACCCTTCTGAAGACGGCCAACTAAATATCTGGTTATTTTACCCTTATAAATAACGGCAGTGTCATCAGCAAAAAGTGACAACACACCATTACCAGGAAGAGTAGGCAAATCAGATGTAAAAATATTGTACAGAAGTGGGCCAAGAATACTTCCTTGGGGAACCCCAGCATCAATGTTGAATAATCCAGAAGCAATCCCATTCAGAAAAACCCTGAACGATCTCTCCGAAAGATAGTGCTGGATAATTTTGATAAGATACATTGGAAAACCGTACAAATACAGTTTATGTATCAAACCATCATGCCAAACATTGTCAAAAGCCTTCTCAACATCCAACAAAGCCATAGCAGTTGATTTAGACTCAAGCTTGTTCTGCTTGATGATTTTAGTTACTCTCGTAAGCTGATGAGCAGTATTATGTCCCTTACGGAAGCCAAACTGCTCATTCAAAATTATATTATTATCGTTGGTAAAATCCAAAAGCCTTGAATAGATGACCTTCTCAAAGAGTTTGGACAAACTACTCAAAAGACTAATGGGACGATAACTTGTTGGCGATGTTGGATCTTTTTGAGGCTTCAAAATTGGTATGACTTTGCCCAGTTTCCAATTGGTGGGGAAGTAACCAAGTTGCAAACATTTATTGAAAATATTGGCTAGATGTTGAAAGAACTGATCACTCTGTTTTTTCAACACTAGATTAAAAATGTTATCAAAGCCAGGAGCTTTCATATTTTTCATTTGTTTTACTGCAACTTTGACTTCCTCACCAGAAACATGGGAATCTGCAGGAAATTCAAAGGTAGAGTTATTAATTGTTGAAATACTATTGGCAACTGATGTTTCTTTACGGCTGGTCATGGAAGCGCCAAGATTATGAGAACTAACAAAATGAAGCCCAAGTGCATTTGCCTTTTCCTCGGATGTAATCAAGGGAGAATCCTCAACAATAAGAGGAGGAATAGGCTTTGGTTTGTTTTTAAGAACTTTAGAAAGTTTCCAAAATGGTTTTGAATAATTCCCAAGCTGGCTTACATGTTTTGAAAATTCTTGATTTCTGATATTGTCAAGTCGGTCTTGTATGATTTTGTTCAAATTGTTAACTGAAATCTTTTTGTCATAGTCCCCAGTCCGTTGATATTGTCTCCTATAAACATTCCTAAGTCTAATCAAGTGTTTAGTATCTACGTCAATATCAGTTACCTTAAAATTAACAGGAACCTCCCGAACGTTGGCAGCCTCTGCTTGGTTGATAGCCTGCTGGATCACCTCCAGCGAACGATCAATATCAGCAGAAGTTTCCGGGTGTTGATCATAGTCGATGTTGCTGTCTACCACTTGCTGAAACTGCTGCCAGTCAACGTTGTGGTAATCTTTCCGGGTTGGTTGCCGCTGCGGAGTAACGGAAGCTCCAACCTCCACAACCACCGGATAGTGATCAGAACTCAACTCTTCAAACACCTCAGGATGAGCCACGTTCTCAGCCATATTGGTAATGAAGAAGTCGATGATTGAGTGATTCCCAGACCGAGCCACCCTCGTTGGACGATCCGGACTCACAACGTTGTAGTATCCGTTTTGCAGATCGTTGTGCAGAATCACTCCGTTCCGATTCCTCCTGCTGTTGCCCCAAACTTCATGCTTCGCGTTGAGGTCACCAGCGATGATGTACTTTGCGCTCCGCCGTGTCAGCTTCTGGATATCGCTCTTCAGTTTTGCTGCTGAACCATCTCTGGCATTCACCTGACGTGGGCAGTATGCAGCAATGAAGAGTACTGGGCCAACCGAAGTGGGAATTTCCACCCCAACGGCCTCGATGATGTCCAGCTTGAAGTGTGGCAGCCGGCGTGGCTTGAGATCACGATGAACAGCGACAAGCACACCTCCTCCTCCAGAGGTGGTCCTGTCGAGCTGCGTCGCGATCTTGTAGTTTTGCAGATAAACTTTTTCACCGGGCTTCAGATGAGTTTCCGTGATGGCAGCTACGTCGATCTCCTTCTCGCGAAGAAAATCCAACAGCTCTAAGTTCTTCCTCCTAATGGAGCAAGCGTTCCAATTCAGCATCTTGAGGGACCTACGATCCATACTGGATGACGAACGAGGTCAGCACTTCAATCTGCTGGGTCTTGGTTTTGCATCCACGCAGTGCAGCGGACATCTGTTTGAAAATATTGAGGAGTTCGGTTGAGGTGTAAAGATCATTACCATTTTCCTCAACTGCTGGTTCTTGGGTTGGTCTTGGCTCCTGGCTGAAGCCCGGTGGGGACGGTCTCAGCTCCTGACTGGAACCCGGCCGCGGTTGATTCATCTCAGCTCTCTTCCTGGGATCCAACGGCAACGGTGCCAAGTTCGGGACCTGGCGTCGCGGTTGAAGAGGTGGAAAGTTTTGCTCCACCAGGGCTGGAGGAGTTCTACGACGCTGAGGCTGATTCTTCGTCGATGCTTGCTGCCGAATTTTCACGAACTCAGCTCTCTTGGGGCACTTTCGGTCGGTTGACGAGTGCTCACCGTTGCAGTTGAGGCACTTAACCAGCGAATCTTGGATGCACTGGGATGTGATGTGCGCATCGGTACCACATTTGGCGCAACGACGCTTTAGGTGGCAGTTTTTACCTCCGTGCCCGAAACCCAGGCAGTTAAAGCATTGTGTGACGTCACGGTGCACTGGTCGGTATCGCTCCCACGACACGATAATGTTGAAAACCGCTCGGATTGCCTTCAGCTCAGGAAGCGTCGTCGATCCCTTAGCCAAATGCAGCAGGTAGAGCTGGTCACGGTACTTGATGTCTTTATTGCGTCGGCTCATTTTGTGCACGGCCAACACATCCAGTTTCAAAACTTTTAGCTCGGCAGCTAATTCCTCCACTGGCATGTCGTACAGACCTCTGACGACGATTTTGTACGGCTTATCCATGGCGACATCATGGGTAAAGTACTCCGCCTCGTTTTCGGTCAAGTAATCCTTGACCAGTTGATAGTGCTGCCTGGATTGCACCAGCACCTTAAATCCGTCCTGACACAGACGAATGTTGCCTTGGACTTTCCCAGACTTGATGAGTTCAACCAGCCCCGCTCGAAAGTCGATCGTTGCTGCTGATTGCCGTACATAAAAAGGAGGCAGCTTCTCCTTTCGCTGTTTCACTTCATTCTCCTTTGCTTCCGCTACCTGGTCCTCGTCAGGCAGTCCAGCGAACTTGTTGTTCTTCAAAAGCTGCTCCTCGTGCGACGAAGAGTTCTCCTCCTCCTCGTCCATCGGTACAGTACCGTCGCTCTTTTTCGTCTTTTTGCTGTTCGATGTCACTTCCAAAAGCACCTTCCTCTTGGAAATCCCCGGTTTTTGGCCATCAGTTGAGGCCTCAACCTTCCTTTTGGAAATTCCCACTTTTTTGCCTGCTTGAGCCGCAGGTAGGGCGATATTGCCGGCGTTTTGCGCCGGGACGCGACGAGTCATGTTGAATCAGACAACCTTCTCCAACGAATTCTCGGATAACAATCAAATAGATTTTATTTATTCGGTAACAAGCATTACTTCATTTTTCCTTCGATCGACAGTCTTCGGATCCAATCTTCGATTGGATAATGATTGAAACTCCATCGTGGAACATTGGCCATCGAATTTTCGATCTTTCCTGAAGCCATTTCTCACATTAGTTTGCATTCCCGTGTCTTACTGTCGCCATCTCGTTCCGATGAAACTCTCCGTTGCTAGTGCTCCGCATCACCGTTTTTTCTCGGGAGTTGCTCATGACCGTCCACCGACCCAGTAGCTTTTTACGAACGGCCTAGCGATATTGTGGCGCGGTTCCAGCGACAATTTCAGCAGCTTGATTCACACAAGTTCGTCCACGATATACTCTGTTGAAAATCCAGAGAATGCTAGAAGCACCAGCCGAAGCGATCATCTGGATTATGAACACTAAGTGAATTTGTCTGTAAAATAGAAACTTATCTAAGTATTACCATTTTAAAAACCTTAAAAAGTTACTGACCTTGACAAATGCAGAAGGAACATAACACGGCAGCCACGGCAACTTCCCAACCTTATCACAGAATAAACAACTTCTTGCACTGTAAAATTCTATTTTTCACATCACAATATCGCGATTTGCCCTCGATTACACAAAATTCTATCGAACTGGCCGCGAAAATAAATAAAAAAAACCCTTTCAAAATTAAAACAAAAGTTTGCTTGAAAAGGCCCCAACACGAAAGCAGACTCTGTTTTGGTTTGGCCTGCCAGGCCAAAACAAAAGAACAACATAAACAAACCGTCATCGTGTTTGGCCTAGGGTCCAACTGGAAAACGAAACTGTCACTGTTTACAAAGGTGCTATCACGCAAAGGGCCCAGCTCGATCCCGCACTGGTAAAACTTTCACACGAGGCCTAATTATTTTTTTTTTTTGATTTACTTGGGGAAAACAACTGTTCCCGCGAATTTGAATTTAGCGAAGCTTAAGCACACTAGTTTTACGCTATTTGAGTGAATAATCATAGTAAATTGCTCATTTTTCTTAAAATAGGAATTGAATTACTAGTTGCAAATTTCATTCTCGTTTTTCTCAATGTTTTGAAAAATGACAATGGCCGTTTTACAATGTTTTGCTTGATTTTACAAAACTGCCATGCTAGTAAATGTGTCTGGCAACAATTTTTGAAGCTCGCGCTCACCCCTGCGGCTGAACTTCCCACTCTAACTTTTGTGGGGGGAGCGGGCGATTAGCGGGCATCGCCAGTGCCAGTTAAGATTCTTAAGCCAAGACACACACCTTAAAAATTTTGATGTTTGTTTTGCACACGCACACCAACATCATTCGTGCTCGCCAGCACGCACACTGCCCCAATTTTCATAACGCGCAAGCTGTCAAACACAGTTGTTTGCTGTTGTCAAACGTGTTTGAACAGTTGGTTGTTTGGTGTTTTTTTTTTTTTCATTTATTCAAACGATTTGCAAAATTTAAGGTAAGTGATCATATTAATTATTCATTCAAGCCATAAAAGCTTCATTTCCCGGTAACAGATTTTGTTGATTTCCCCAGCCTGTGGAACAACCATCGGGGACGACTTTGCAGCTTCCTCCTCCGCCACCTCTTCCAAGCGGCACACCGCTTCCATCCCCGACGACGAAAACGGCCACCGTGGCCAGACAAAGATGGAATCTGGTCCGAGGTGCTGCACTTCAACGTCGGAACAAGACCATAGGCGGCAACGCAGCATCTTCCGCAGCCGTCTTCAAGACGGGCACGCGCACCACCGCCTCCAGGACACGTTCATCGAGGAGGATCCGGAGTGGGTGGTCGCCGGAAGGGGATGACAAGCAGAGGGTAGGTCAGCGGGACGGGGTCAACAAAAATAACGTAAGACTTTATAAAGATTGCCTCCATTTTCAGGACTGCACCGCCAACAGTTGCGCCCAATCCGGATAGCGCTTCAGCAAGTGTTTCCGCCGAGGTGCGATTGAAAACCAACAGTAGACTGGGGCGAACTTTCACCAGGCGTTCCTGTGGAACAGCAACAGTCCTTCCCCCAGCAGCAGAACCAGCGTCCATTACGGAGTTCAAGCGCCTGGTCTTCATGGTGACCCAAATTTGTGCCAGCAACTTATGCTTAGGAAGACGTCGTGGCCGACACAAACCAACAGCAGCCGGCAAGTCAACAGCCGCGCATTTCCACCTAGCAAGAGTTCCACACCAGAGCATCATGCAAAACCGGCTGCTCTGCATAAAGCTGCAAGACCAGCGCATGATGCTGTTCGAGCAGGTCGTAGAACCGGCCGCAGCTAACGTGGTCAGTTTGTCCAGTCCGTTTGCCCCAACATCCAGCGCAGTCTGTCGGTGCTGAGCCAAACGGTCGCCGGAGCGAAACAATTCTCAACGCCGCCACCGCATTATTATTTAAGTTCAACTCCTTTTTACTTAATTTAACTAAATTCAACCACATTTTACTGACTGTGTCTTTATTTAACTCGATTAAACTGCATTGAACTAAATTAATCTCAATTTTGCTTAGTTTAACTGAACTTTACTAAATTTAGCTGGTCTTTACTGATCTTAACCAAATTTCAATTAATTTAATGTAATTTACCAAAATTAAACTGATTTAATTTAACTAATTTTACTAAATATAACCATATTTAACTTTATTTGACTTAATTTAACTAAAATTATCCAAATTTAACTAAATTTAACTTAGTTTTACTGAATTTAACTTAATTGAGTCAAATTTAAGTAATTAAAGTAAATTTAAGTTTATTCAAGTAAAAACTATTTTTTCTAATCTAACTGAATTTCGTTAAATTAAAGTGACTCTAACTAAATTTAATTGAATTAAATTAAATTTTACTGAATTTAACTTAATTAAGTTGAATTCTAGTAATTCTAACTATTCCTACCAATCTAACTAAATTTAGTCAAATTTAAGTGGTTCTAACTAAATTTAACTAAATGTAGTTGAATTTAAACTGAAAAAAATTAACTGAATAGAATCAAATTTAACTGATACCAACTAAGTTTTTTTGCGATGTATGTCTTTATTTAACTAAATTTAACTACATTTTACTAAACTAAGCTAAATTTTACAAAATATATCTAAATTTAACAAATTTTAACTAATATTAACTTAATTTATCTAAATTTAACTATATAAAACTATACTGAACAAAACCTAATTAACTTTATTAAACTTCATTAACCTAATTTAGCCAAATTTAACTTAATTTATCAAAATTAACCTTAGTTTAACTGAATTCAAAAATTTAACTAAATATAACTGATTTTAACTAAGTTTAACTAAATTTTACTAGTTTTAACTTAATTTAACTAAATTTTACAAGGTTTACCTAATTTAACAAAATTTTGCTGAATTTAACTCTTTGTATCTAAATTTAACTTAATTTTCTTTTATTTAACTAAATTTTATTGAATACATTTAACTAAATTTAGCCAAATTTTACTAAATTTATCAATATTTAGTTTAGTTCAACTGAACTTAACTTATTTTAACTGATCTTAACTAAAATCAATTAAATTTAATTTACCAAAAATTAACTAAACTGAACTTAATAGAACTAAATTTAATTATGTTTGAATATATTTGACTAAATTTTACAAAATTTAACTTTATTTAACTAAATTCAACTACATTATACTAAATTTAGACAAATTTATCAATTTTATCTAAATTTTTCTCAGTTGAACTGAATTTAAATAAGATAAGTTTAATATAACTGAACTTAACTAAAATTAACTAAATTCAACCTTGATTAACAAAACTTAGCTTAAGTTAACTGAGTTCAACTTATTTTAACTGAATTAAACTAAATTTTCCTAAATTTAACTAAATTTACTTATTGTAATTAAATTCAACCAAGTTCTACTTTATTTAACTAAATTTATTTAAATACAACGTAATTTTACTAAATTTTACTACATTTAACAAAATTAAATTACATTTAACAGAATTTAACTTAAATTTAATTGATCTTAGCTAAAATTAAATTAATTTCATTTACCAAAATTCAGCTGATCTAAACTTGGTTCAACTATATTCATCTAAATGTGACTAAACTAAACTATTTTTACTAGATTTCATTAATTTAAAATAAATTTAACTAAATTGAAATTATTTTGAATCAATTTAGCTTAATTTAACTTATATAAGTTAATAAAATTGAACTAAATTTGACAAAATATAAATAAATAAAACTAAATTTAATCAAATTTAACGAAATTTGATCAAATTTAACAAAAGTTGATCAATTTTAATGAAATCAAATTTACCTAAATTAAACGGAATTTTAATCAATTCAATTAAGTTAAATTTAGAAAATTTAAGCTAAACGGTTAAATTTAACTTCAATTTTAATTAAAAAATTCTATTAAATTAAACTTAATTAAACTGAATTGAACTAAACTGAACTAAATTTAACTGATATCAACTAAGTTTTTTACCAACATTTGTCTTAAATTAACTACATTTTATTAAGTGTAGCCAAATTTAACAAAATTTATCTTAATTTAACAATTTTTTACTAATATTAACTTCATTTAACTAAATTTAACTATACCAAACTATACTTAGCAAACCCTTTTTAACTTAATTTAGTCAAATTTACATTAATTTATCTAAATTCAACTTAGTTTAAATGAATTTAATTAAATTTAAATAAATTTCAAGTCAACTAATTCTAACTGAATTTAACAGAATTAAACTAAAAACAACTGAGATAAACTAAATTTTAATAAATTAAGCTAAATGTATTTGATATTAACTAAGTTTTACTAAATTTTACTAGATTAAACTTAATTTAGGCAAATTTTACTAAATTTATCTAAGTTAAACTGAATTTAACTTATTTTAACTGATCTTAACTAAAATCAATTTAATTGAATTAACCAATGTTTAACTAAACTGAACTATTGAACTTAAATTAACTATGTTTAACTATATTTAAATAAATTTTACAAAATTTAACTTAAGCTAACTAAATTTAGACAAATTTTACAATTTTTCAAAAAAATTCTTATTTTAACTGAATTTGACTCAAATTATTTTACTAAAACTGAACTTATCTAAAATTAACTAAACTCAACGAAAATTTACAAAATTAAGCTAAAATTCTCTGAATTTAACTAAATTTTACGTAATTTAATTAAATTTAACTTAAATAAATTCAATTCAAATGAATTTAACTAAATTTTCCTAAATATAACTAAATTTTCTTCTTGTAATTAAATTAAACTATATATAACTTTATTTGACTATTTTTTTTAATACAACGTTATTTTACTAAATTTAAGTACATTTAACAAAATTTAGACATATTCAACAAAATTTAGCTTAGTTTAACTGAATTTAACTAATTTAATTGATCTTAACTAAAATTGAATTAATGAAATTCACCAAAATTCAACTGAACTAAACTTAACTATATTTAACTAAATTTGGCTAAATGAAACTATTTTTTTTTAGATTTGATTAATTTCAAGTAAATTTAACTAAATTGAAATCAATTTGAATCAATTTAGCTTTATTTAACTTAATTAAATATAACTAAATTTGACAATTTAAATTTAAATTTAAAAAAAATAACAAATTTAATCTGATTTACTCAAATTTAATGAATTTTAACGAAATTTAATCATATTTAATGAATTTTACCTCTGTTTAATGGCATTTACCTAAATTTATCTGAATTTTATTCATTTTTTGTCAAATTAACTTAAATTGTCTAAATTAAAAATAATTAAACTAAATTTAACTAAATTTAGCTATATTTGAGTAAATTTAAAAGAGACTTGACCAAATTTCACTAAATTTAGTAACTGAATATTAGTACATTTAAATCAATTTTACATATTTTAACTTAATTTGGCTTATTTTAACTTCACTTTACCTAAACCCACTTAATTTAACTTAATACAACTAAATTGAACTAAACTCAGATCAATGTAAATTAATTAGAATGAATTGAACTTTATTTTGTTAACTAAATTAAATTAAATTTCACACAATTTTAATAAATAAAACTAAATTTAATCAAATTTAACGAAATTTGATCAAATGAAACTAAATGAAACAAAAAAAAAACAGTAAATTTACCGTACTTGACTAATTTTGAACAAAACTCAACTAAATTTTAATAAATTTAATTATTTTTTTTACTAAATTTTACTACATTTAACTTATTTCAACTTAATTTTACTTAAATTAACTGAACTCATCTGAATTTAACTTTTTTTAAACTTAACTTAATTTAGTTCAATTAAATTTAATTTACCTTAACGAAATTCGTCTTAATTTTATTATTATTATTATTTGTTTATTTATTCATGTCTTTTATTTATTTATTCATGTTATTCAGTCTTAATTTAACTTTATTTAACAAAATTTAGCCAAATATAACATAATTTATCTAAATTTGACAATTTTTTTTACAAATATTGACTTCATTTAACTAAATTCAACTATATTAAACTATACTTAGCAAACCCTATTTAACTTTATTCAACTTAATTTAGTCAAATTTACATTAATTTATCTAAATTTAACTAAGTTTAACTGAATTTAAATAAATTTAAAGTCAACTGATTCTAATTAAATTTAACAAAATTAAACTAAATACAACCGATAAAATTTGGCTAAACTAAATTTAAATAAATCAAGCGAAATGTAACAGACATTTACTAATTTCAACTAAATTTTAGTAGATTTAACTTAGTTTAGCTAAATTTTACTAAATTTATCTAAATTCATCTTAGTTAAACTGAATTTAACTTATTTTAACTGATCTTCTTAACTAAAATCTATTTAATTGAATTAACCAAAAATTAACTAAACTGAACTATTGAACTAAATCTAAAATAACTCTGTTTAACTATGTTTAACTTTATTTAACTAAATTTTACAAAATTTAACTTTATCTAACTAAATTTAGACAAATTTGACAAATTTATCAAAAAAATCCTTAGTTTAACTGAATTTAACGAAAATTAGTACACTATAACTGAACTTATCTTAAATCAACAAAATTTAACCAAAACTTACAAAACTTAGCTTTCATTAAATTTAACTAAATTTTACAGATTAATGTGAATTAATTAGAATCAATTTAACTTGATTTTGTTAACTAATTTATATTAAATTTCGCAAAATTTGAATAAATCAAACTAAATTTAATCAAATTTATATAAATCAAATTAAAAAAAATGATCAAATTTAACTAAAGTAAACAAAAATAAAGTGAATGAAACTAAAAATATTAAATATTACTATATTTGACTAATTTTAAACACTTGAATAAATTTTAATAAATTTAATAAATTTTTCTATTAAATATTACTACATTAAACTTATTTTAACTTAATTTTACTTTAATTAACTGAACTCATCTGAATTTAACTTTATTTAACTTAGTTTAACATAACTTTATTTAACTTAATTTAGTTTTTTTTAACTTAATTTAACTGAAGTTAACCTAATAAAACTGGTTTTAACTAAATTTAACTTTAAAATAATTCAGCTTAATTTTAACTTAATATTAACTAAGTTTGACTACATTTTAATAAATTTAACTTAATTTAACTTAAATTTCATTGGTTTAACTTAATTTAACAAAATTTAGATGAATTTAACTTATTGTAACAGAATTTAACTTGTTTTTATTTTATTTCACTAAATTTTACTGAATTCAACTTAATTGAACAAAATTTAAAAACATTTAACTTAATTTTGCCAAATTTTACTAAATATAGCTAAATTTATCAAAGTTTAAATTAATTTAACTTATTTTAACTGATCTTGACTAAAATTAATTTAATTTACCAAAATTTAACTAAACTGAACTATTGAACTCAATTTAATTTAATTTTGTTGAATTTAACTAAATTTAACTAAATTTTACTAAACATTACAAAATTTTACTAAATTTTACTTAATTTTACTAAATTTTACTAAATTTTACTAAATTTTACTAAATTTTACTAAATTTTACTAAATTTTACTAAATTTTACTAAATTTTACTAAATTTTACTAAATATTACTAAATTTTACTAAATTTTACTAAATTTTACTAAGTTTTACTACATTTTGCTAAATTTTACTAAACTTTACTAAATTTTACTAAATTTTACTAAATTTTACTAAATTTTACTAAATTTTACTAAATTTTACTACATTTTACTAAACATTACTAAATTTTACTAAATTTTACTTAATTTTACTAAATTTTACTAAATTTTACTAAATTTTACTAAATTTTACTAAATTTTACTAAATTTTACTAAATTTTACTAAATTTTACTAAATTTTACTAAATTTTACTAAATTTTACTACATTTTACTAAATTTTACTAAATTTTACTAAATTTTACTAAATTTTACTAAATTTTACTAAATTTTACTAAATATTACTAAATTTTACTAAATATTACTAAATTTTACTAAATTTTACTAAATTTTACTAAATTTTACTAAATTTTACTAAATTTTACTAAATTTTACTAAATTTTACTAAATTTTACTAAATTTTACTAAATTTTACTAAATTTTACTAAATTTTACTAAATTTTACTAAATTTTACTAAATTTTACTAAATTTTACTAAATTTTACTAAATTTTACTAAATTTTACTAAATTTTACTAAATATTACTAAATTTTACTAAATTTTACTAAATTTTACTAAATTTTACTAAGTTTTTCTACATTTTACTAAATTTTACTAAACTTTACTAAATTTTACTAAATTTTACTAAATTTTACTAAATTTTACTAAATTTTACTAAATTTTACTACATTTTACTAAACATTACTAAATTTTACTAAATTTTACTTAATTTTACTAAATTTTACTAAATTTTACTAAATTTTACTAAATTTTACTAAATTTTACTAAATTTTACTAAATTTTACTAAATTTTACTAAATTTTACTAAATTTTACTAAATTTTACTAAATTTTACTAAATTTTACTAAATTTTACTAAATTTTACTAAATTTTACTAAATTTTACTAAATTTTACTAAATTTTACTAAATTTTACCAAATTTAATTAAAATTAACAAAATTTTACTAAATTTAACTATGTTTGATTATATTTAATTATATTTAACTAATTTCAATAAAACTTAACCTTATCTAACTATATTTAGATAAATAAAACAAATTTATCTATATTTGTCTTAGTTTAACTAAATTCAACTAAAATTAGCTACCATGACTGAACATATCTAAAATTAACTAAATTTAACCAAAATTAACAAATTTTAGCTAAAATTAACTGAATTGAACTAAATTTAACAGAATTTAATTGAATTTAACTGAATTAAACTAAATTTAACTTTATTTGACTTATTTTAAACGAAACTTAACTGAATTTTAATGAATTTATTTTTTTAAATTTTACTTGAGTTAACTTATTTTAACTCAATTTTTCTCAAATTAACTAAATTCATCTGAATTTATTTAACTTTATTTAACTGAATTTAACTTCAGTTAACTTTATTTAGCTCTATTTAACTTAATTTAACTTTATTTAACTTTAGTTAACATAATTCATATGAATTTAACTAAATTTATCTGAATTTAACTAAATTATTATTAATGTAACTAAATTTAACTAAATTCAAATAAGTTTAACTAAATTTTATCAAATTTAACTCGATTTTACTTAATTCGCATCAATTTAACTCAATTCAACTTAATTTAACTAAATTTAACTGAAATATACTAAATTCAACTGTATTTAACTACATAAAACTAAACTTGACATTTAACTCAATTAATCTATATTTACCTTAATTTAACAAAATTTACCTAACTTTAACTAAATTTTATTAATTACTACTAATTTAAAGTTATTGAAACTATTTTGGTTAGTTTAGTAAAATAATTTAATCAAATTTAGTTATTTAAACCAATAGGACCAGTTTAAATTTATTGAAACATATTAATTCAACCTTTATTTATATAAGTTAGTTTTAAATAGGTTTAGTGGCTTTCATTGTAATTTTAAGAACTCTTTGAATAAACATTTTAATCTGTTTTGTTTTTTTGTCACCCTATTTGTATTGATCACCCTAACCGCTCTAAACTGAATCCGGAAATACTTAAGAAGAAGAAGCACCCCCAAAATGCGCCCCGTTCCTCCACCGTTTTTTTTGCCCGTTATCGTGGCCAGAATGTGCCCAGAAGCGTGCCACAGACGGGCGTAACAGCTCGGCCAAAATGCGTAACGCCCGCCTAAATGTTGCATTCTGGCACGCAATGGGCCACAACGAGGGGAAAAAGCGTGCTGAAAATCGGGCCCGCTTTCAGGCAAAACGTCCCCGCTTTTTGGCCGTTTTCCGCCCATTTTTCTATGTGGGTTGTTCAGCGTTGCATCTTTGAATCTTGTATGCAAGTTTACTTCCAACAAAATTGAATGAGGGTTCGTGCAGTGATGACGTATAGCTTTATCAGTTAAATAAAAAGATGTTTGAAAATGAAATTGCAACAAAAATTTAATTTGTTAAAAAAAGTTAATAAGCATGCGGCTGAAAGGCTAATACGCAGATCGGAAGGAACGCAAAACTCCATATCCAGACTTTTTTTTGATTAGGTCCTATAAACATATGAAACACAATAGCTTATAGCTTAGATTAGTTTTCAAAAGGACACAAGAGCCATTGACAAGCTAAGCCCTTTTTGCATCGGTACTCGACCTACTTACGAAAAACTAATTTCAAAAATGCTGAGATTGTTCATCTACACGTCCTACAAGTGCCCTAAACTTAAAACAAATGAAATATTGGTTCATTTTGGAGAAAAACTAAAAATAGTACCGGAGGTCAAGGTGGCTCTTACGGCTTTTTGAAAACCGAGATAGGACCTTTTCAAAAAAAAATATCTAGGTATAAAAAAACGCCCAAGAAACGGTTAAGGAAAAGATTTTTCTTAAGCGGTACGCAGCTGAAAAGTAACACACGCAGAAAAATAAGGCATGTTTGAATCAACAAAACGTTTTATTGATTTGAAAATAAAGATTTTTGTTAAATCAACGCTAAACGTCAAAGCAACTTTTTCAAAACAACAAAAGATTTTTGTTGAATTGAGAAAATCAAGGTTTGTTTTAACGCAAAATCGGCGTTGATTATATTCAACAAAAATGTTGTTGATTCAAACCTCGTACAGGCTGGTTCTACAAAATATTTTTCTGCGTGCAGAAACGGAAAGCGGCGTTTGACGTTTCTGTGCGCGGAGCTTGTTTGCAATATGTTTTGATGAAAAAATAAAAGAATTGGAATTTTCCTTTTTGAATGCGAGTGATAATTATAAACGTTTTAATAATTTTGTATTCGATGTAAAAATATTGAAAATTCCCGCCGAATCTCAAAATGCAGAATTTTGAAATTAAAAGGACAGATCTAGTTTTTTGGTCGAAATGGAGTCAAAATAGAAGTTGTCTTTATAGCTGTCGGCCATCATGCCGCCAACTTTTTATTGCTAGTACCAACCAGCAACCTCTGGATTATGAATCCCCTGCGCTGTCCGATTGATCTACACTGGCGGGTCGAAATGAAGTAAAGCAGAGTGAAAACAAACTAGACAACAATCATACAAATATTAATTTTCTTACTTAAAATTCAATAATAATCTGAAATTTTGAAATTCAACAATACCAATAATTCAAAAATAAAAATCTGAAAATATGGAAAACCAAACAATTCAAAAATTTCAAATAACAAAAAAAAAATAAAGGAAATTTCAGCAATTTTTAATATTATCAGTGCACCACCAAACCGAAGTGCGCATCTCTTCTGTTGCGCAATAATTTTGTTGCGCCGTACAAAAATTGAGTGGTTTGTCGTAAGCGTGTACATCAGCTTGAGGCGTGTAGGGTCTGACCTCTTCGAGTGTGCCACCCCTTGGCACACGAGAGGTGTCAGTGGAAGTCTAGCGTGAGAGGAGCGACAGTGCTCGAGAGAGGGGAATCAAGAGAATGACAGTTATGGAGGAACGGTTGGTGAATGCGCACGGAACGACGAGTAGTGATGCGGCGCGAGTGGGTCCAGCAGAACCGGAATTATGTTCCGGGAGGACTTCATGAGGAATCGGCGACGGACTACAGGTCAGGGGCGGTCGGGAGGATGACTGGCAGCTAATGAGCTGCGTCCGTTACGCCGGGACCTCACAATCTGGCGACGAGGATAAAGGTCAGGTAACGAATTGTGTTTTTTTTTGTGCGATGAAAGCAAGTTCTAATTCGAGCTATTGTTTTGAAGTTTTATTTCAAACAAGTTTTGAAGAGGAGGAGAGGCCACAACAGTAGGTTGGAGTGATTTATTTATTGTATAAAGTTTCCTTGTACGATTTGTTTTTGTTTATATTGGCCTACCGCGAAGCCATGCGATTACTCAAATGCTACACTGGGAAAATTCGAACCTATGAATTCAAGTGTTTTGTACTATGCGGTGACCAAAACGGAATTAAAATTGGTTATATGGTTGATCTTGTTGCGTGACTGGTTTCGATGTGGTAGAAACAAAAGTTTCAAAATATCTCATTTGGTTAGCTGATGCAATGTTCACTTGTAAGCGACAAGTTCACGGTCTAAACTCAGACTAGTCTATGGTCTTGTTTGATTGAATCATGTTTGATTATACATATTATTATTCACATAAAATTCAAATGTTAGTTATAAAAGTCCAAGAAAAATTACAGAAAAGGAATAAGATCACAAGTATATGGAGTTAAGTAATTGAAACTAATAATTGTGCAGCTGGGTTAGAACGTAAAACTTCATGTGATAGTGTCAGATATGAATAAAAGTTAATTAAATTAAATTTAAATAAGATTGCTCTATGGATTGTTTTGAATAGAAACATTAAAATAGGTATTTAGATTCCTGTAAAAGTTGCTGTAAAAAAAAAAGTGAATTACATTTTCACGGTGGAAGTCTGCCTGCAGGAGTCGTTGTGCAGAACATGAGGTTGTTCACTGTTGGAGTGTCCCTGTACAATTCACAGGTGGTGAACAAGAGGTTGTTCACGGGAGAAATGTCCCTGTATAATTTACGGGTGGTGAACAAATAGTTGTTCACGGGAGAAATGTCCCTGTATAATTTACGGGTGGTGAACAAGAGGTTGTTCACGGGAGAAATGTCCCTGTATAATTTACGGGTGGTGAACAAATAGTTGTTCACGGGAGAAATGTCCCTGTATAATTTACGGGTTGTGAACAATAGGTTGTTCACGGGAGAAATGTCCCTGTATAATTTACGGGTGGTGAACAAATAGTTGTTCACGGGAGAAATGTCCCTGTATAATTCACGGGTGGTGAACAAATAGTTGTTCACGGTAGTAATGTCCCTGTATAATTTACGGGTGGTGAACAAAAGGTTGTTCACGGGTTAAGTGTTCAGTTGTCAAGTTGTCCACGATTGTAAGTGGTGTTGTCCCTATAATTATTATAGGTGGTGAACAAAATGTTGTTCACGGGTTGAGTGTTCAGTTGTCTAGCTGTTCACGAATGGAACTGGAGTTGTCCCTATAATTATTATAGGTGGTGAACAAAATGTTGTTCACGGGTTCAGTGTTCAGTTGTCTAGCTGTTCACGAATGGAACTGGAGTTGTCCCTATAATTATTATAGGTGGTGAACAAAATGTTGTTCACGGGTTGAGTGTTCAGTTGTCTAGCTGTTCACGAATGGAACTGGAGTTGTCCCTATAATTATTATAGGTGGTGAACAAAATGTTGTTCACGGGTTCAGTGTTCAGTTGTCTAGCTGTTCACGAATGGAACTGGAGTTGTCCCTATAATTATTATAGGTGGTGAACAAAATGTTGTTCACGGGTTCAGTGTTCAGTTGTCTAGCTGTTCACGAATGGAACTGGAGTTGTCCCTATAATTATTATAGGTGGTGAACAAAATGTTGTTCACGGGTTGAGTGTTCAGTTGTCTAGCTGTTCACGAATGGAACTGGAGTTGTCCCTATAATTATTATAGGTGGTGAACAAAATGTTGTTCACGGGTTCAGTGTTCAGTTGTCTAGCTGTTCACGATTGAATTTGGTGTTGTCCCTATAATTATTATAGGTGGTGAACAAAATGTTGTTCACGGGTTCAGTGTTCAGTTGTCTAGCTGTTCACGAATGGAACTGGAGTTGTCCCTATAATTATTATAGGTGGTGAACAAAATGTTGTTCACGGGTTCAGTGTTCAGTTGTCTAGCTGTTCACGAATGGAACTGGAGTTGTCCCTATAATTATTATAGGTGGTGAACAAAATGTTGTTCACGGGTTCAGTGTTCAGTTGTCTAGCTGTTCACGATTGAATTTGGTGTTGTCCCTATAATTATTATAGGTGGTGAACAAAATGTTGTTCACGGGTTCAGTGTTCAGTTGTCTAGCTGTTCACGAATGGAACTGGAGTTGTCCCTATAATTATTATAGGTGGTGAACAAAATGTTGTTCACGGGTTCAGTGTTCAGTTGTCTAGCTGTTCACGAATGGAACTGGAGTTGTCCCTATAATTATTATAGGTGGTGAACAAAATGTTGTTCACGGGTTCAGTGTTCAGTTGTCAAGCTGTTCACGATTGAATTTGGTGTTGTCCCTATAAATACTATAGGTGGTGAACAAAAAGTTGTTCACGGGTTCAGTGTTCAGTTGTCAAGCTGTTCACGATTGGTTTTGGTGTTGTCCCTATAATTATTATAGGTGGTGAACAAAATGTTGTTCACGGGATGAGTGTTCAGTTGTTAAGCTGTTCACGAATGTATGTGGTGTTGACCCTATATTTTTTAAAGGTGGTGAACAAAAAGTTGTTCACGGGTTGAGTGTTCATTTGTTAAGCTGTTCACGAATGTATGTGGTGTTGACCCTATATTTTTTATAGGTGGTGAACAAAAAGTTGTTCACGGGTTGAGTGTTCAGCTGTTAAACTGTTCACGAATGGATGTTATGTTGTCCTTATAATTTATATAGGTGGTGAACAGAAAGTTGTTCACGGGTTGAGTGTTCAGTGGCCAAGCTGTTAACGAATGAAAATAGTTTTGTCTCCGTAATTACTACAGGTTGTAAACAAAACGTTGATCACGGATTAAGTATTTAGCTGTCGAGCAATATATGAATGGAGAGGCCGATGAAGACTCAGTTTTCTTATTGTTAATTCTAATGGAGTCATTTTAATATTTGAGTGTTTCCGGGGTAATTGATGCCATTCAGAAAATGTAGACGAAGATCAGCCGTTAGCAGTTGTCATAAATAATAATGTATGGTTGATAATTCCAGAATGTATTTTATTATGGTGGTTGTTATCAGTATTTAGGCCATGTGCCGGAGTTTAGAAGGGTTCTGCGAATGTCCACTAAAATACCAAGCGGAGAGATGTTCAGTGAATATTCACTGTAAGGCCTGATGGAATTTAAAGGATTTAGGATGTTCACTCAAGCCTGGCGGAGAAATGGCTTGTGAATATCTTGTGGAAGGCCAGTTGTATTAAAAAGTTTAAATACTATATAACAGACTACCTTAGAACTGGGTTGTGGATGTTCAGTGAGAGGTTTTGTAAAGAGAAGACTCGTTAAATTATACAGAGGTGTTGAGTAATCCGGGTAGGACTCAACAAGGCTTACAGCGGTCCAGATATAGCTTTTGTATATTTTGCGTTGTATAAATCAATATGTGTGCCATTTTTAATATGAGTAAGAATAAATTAAAGTTATGTTGTAGCTGATGATAACAACAGTAATCACAACTGTGAATTAAAAAACGGTTTAAAGAATATATTGTTCAGGCATGGTTGGTTAAAAAAAAAATAAAAAAATCGTAAAGTGAGGAAGGAATGCGATCGTCAGCGATGTTTCATTTTTAATCTTATTGAATTAGCATCCGTTGGAACTAATTAACAAATTGGTTTGAGAAGTTACGCCAGTGTTTGGTTGACCTGCATTTTCTTCATGGGGCAATAAAACAGCCATTGGAGGGTTTGGCATTTTAGATCTCACTTGAAATAACTCTTTCTGATTCTAGGATATTTTATCATTTCTACTCACATGCTAGAATCAAGGTTTATAGTGATAGTGAGGTAAGAACACGATCTATTTAATTTCGTTTCATAAATAATGCGGAACATTATTATATCGTTGTTAATTTCAAAGTAGATTTATTCGTAGGACCGGTAATAGTCAATGACGTTTATTAGATGACCATTTGATTTAGTATACATTTGATTGACAAACGATTAGGGTTAAATGACGATTTCTTGTTTATAAACAAGATTCACATATAGCATTAATGAATTGCTGATTGGACAATTTACTGTACGATGTCGTCTTGAATTGTGTAAAATAGGTAGTTCAAAATATTGAAGATATCTGGAGGTATGTCTGTATAAGAAAAGTTTTCATAGCATAAATGGTCATTTTACACGATAGGTTTTATTTATCTGTGTCTTGTCTCACTTGATGGATAACTCCAGTTATTCCTGTTTATGTAAGGTCCAGAGCACTGGAAGAGCTTAAATATTCGCAAAGAGTTTCAATAGATGATATTCAAGGTATTGTGATTATTTAGAATGCAGTGGACTCTTTCTGTGTCGATAATGAACGGACCGTCGGGAGGTGTCGAATTGTAGAACGGAGAAATCAAAGAGTTCTTGTTTTTTGTTAAATCTTGGTAAATTTGTTAAGGTTTATTTATATTTTCTTTAAAATAAAGAATACTATTGTTATGTTTTGATTTGATGAACAATTTATTAATCAAAATTTAACATTGAATCTACTTTGCCAAGAATACTTTATTATTGTGCGGATCAATTATGAGATTTAGGAATAGAACGATTTACAAAAAAAAAATCAAAGTCAATTCAAATTGATACGAGATTATGATTAGACAACAGGTAAGAACTTGTTTACAAATAAGTACATATATGATTTTCTGAAATACTTCAGATAGGCTGGAGATTCAAGTCGGAAATAAATAAATAAATAAATTTATAAGAGAGAGGGAAGGGCGACAGGTATTTTATAACATATTTTCGAACGATGAGTATTTCTATGAGTTCGTCTCAATTCAAGGCAACATTTTGAGATCAGGTACAATCATAACAGAAATAACACGAGCAGTTAGAAGTTATTAGATTCATGTGGGGTGATGCAATGAATCAAACACAGATGTCAACATTTGTTTATTGGTATTATTGCAACTTTCTAGATCAGCATAGCATAGCAAATAATTACACGATGTTGGCGATACATAGCAGTAAACCAAGCTCGATGTTTGGTTGACATTTTATGGTAATGATGATTGTTCCTATGTAAAGTTAATTGTAATTGTAATTTCGATATCCTGTTAGTTTACACTGTATATCAAGGCAAGGAGGTAATTGTGGATAAGGTTTTACTTTTATCAATTTATCAGGATGAACAGTCACGTATTTCAAAATAAAACCAAGGGGGGATTGTAGGGTCTGACCTCTTCGAGTGTGCCACCCCTTGGCACACGAGAGGTGTCAGTGGAAGTCTAGCGTGAGAGGAGCGACAGTGCTCGAGAGAGGGGAATCAAGAGAATGACAGTTATGGAGGAATGGTTGGTGAATGCGCACGGAACGACGAGTAGTGATGCGGCGCGAGTGGGTCCAGCAGAACCGGAATTATGTTCCGGGAGGACTTCATGAGGAATCGGCGACGGACTACAGGTCAGGGGCGGTCGGGAGGATGACTGGCAGCTAATGAGCTGCGTCCGTTACGCCGGGACCTCACAAGGCGCAACAGGCTTTGACAGATTGCGCTCGTATTTTGATTTTTGTCTGCCTTCACAATATATGAATTTTTTGAAATTCAAAATATAAAATATGCAGAATTGAATAATAATTTTAATTTCAAAGTATTTATAAATTCAATAGCTCAAAATTTTTAAAATTCTAAGCCTGGAAAATTTCAGAAATCTTAAGTCTAAATTTCAAAAGTTTTAAAAATCTGAAATATAGAAATTCGAAAATACAAATTAACGAAAACCTTGGAATTCTAACATTAAACCTTTATTTTTCCAGGAAAAAAAATTAGAATGAAAAATTAAGAATTTTGGAATTTTAAAAATGTTAGAATTTAGGATTTACAAATTCACAAATGTAATATTAAAAATTTGAAAAACTTACAAATAAAAAATTCAACAAATTTAAAACTTAAAATTTAAAAAATTTAAGAATTATAGAATTTAAGATTTTTAGGAATTTTAGGATTTTTAGGAATTTTAAGCATTTTAGGAATTTTAGGAATTCAAGAAAATTTTCAATGCATTTGTACCAGCCTAATTTTAAAATTGTACAATATTCTAATTTCATAATTACATAATTTCATAACTTCATAACTTCATAATTTTATAATTTCATCATTTCATAATTTGATTATTTCATAAAGTCATATTTTAATAATTCCGTAATTTCATAATTTCTTATTTTTATAATTTTCAAATTTTAGTATTTCTAGTTTTAGAATTTTTGAATTTTCAGGGTTTTTATTTTAAGAAATTTTATATTATTGATTTCTTCATTTTTTGAATAAACGTTTTAAATCTATTTAATTTTAACATTTTTAATATCTTTTATTCTAAAAAGAACCTTAAGCGCAAACACCGTCAAACGCGCTCATACCGGACTGTCAACTTTTCTTGGGATGTCACGAAAAGAATGCGCAACATTTCTTGAACGCGTTCCTTTCGATCTGCATACTTAGCTTTAAAAGGCATTGCAAAGAAGAAATCTTAAAATTTAAAAAAATCTAAGTTTGGAAGTGTGACTTGTTTGATGTGAGTTTGTCAATAATAAAAAATGTAAATTTTTAGTTGTTTCATCCCCACCATCGAGCGCCCATCGCAGTAGGCTGCGCCTGTGGGTGGTGGAGAAAATTAAGTTCGGTTTCAACAACCACGCAAACCAGTACGAAATATATTCGCTCTTACGTTTTGTACTACACGTGTTTCATTCGTTTCCGGACACATCATTAGTGGTCAACTTTAGTTGTGTTTTTTTTTTCTAACTTTTCCTATATTTTAAATAAAATAAGTATGCAGTAATTTTTGTAGTGTACCACACGGTATGGAGGAAGCACCTTCCTGATTAAGAATATGTTCGATTCAAAATATTCTATCGGTGAAAATTGCGTTTTTCATAAAAAAATATTTTTCAATACTAATGGAGAAGCCTGGTACGAATTTTTTTTTGTTAAGTCTTTCGAAGGTGAGGTTTCTTTCAAGCGTTTCCAATAACATTGATTTTGAGTTGTTTTTTTATCTGATTTATTTTCAAAAAATAATATGCACCAGCTTGGCGCGCACAAATCGCCATTACAATGCTATATACAATTTTGTAGGTACAATCGTCAAGTCTTAACAGTTTACTTTTCTCATCGCTGTGTCAAAAACGGATATAAATTTAACCAAAAAATGTATTTCTTCTTTTTCTCTTCGCTTACATCGATTTCCTTGTATAAATTATTATAAATTTCTCTTATATAAGACTAGATTAACAATTAATAGAGAAAAATAGCATACAAAGTCCAAAAAAACTGTTCGCGTGTGAAAAAGTCTCAACATTTCTTAGCAATTTCTTAGCAAAGTAAAAAAAAAAAATGTCTCCTTTTAAGTAGCACTAATGCAGGCAACTGGTTCTCCTAGTTTTCGCTTGGATACTAACCTTATATTTACACGGGTGGTTGGTACACTTAGCCCTTAAACTAAAACGTTCGCTCGCTTCTGTACAGATTAATTCTTAATGAGATCGAATTCTGGCCCCTGGCAAATGTTAGATTTTTGTTGTTTTAAATTCTGTCGCAACTTAAATGCTAGTTTTTGATGGTGTTTTATGGCTTGTTTTGTGGGGGTGAGAATTATGAATCGGTGGGGTTTTCCTCCTTTGCGCTAACGAATCTTTGGCAGTTTTCTCTTTACAACTTTACATCCAATAGAGGGCACCGTCTTGGCACGTGTGCGCTTAAGATTAAGGGTCTTGCTTCTCCTTTTTTTCCCCACCCTGGCTCGCAGGGGAGGGGCGTTTGTGCGTAAGTGAAGGCATACTAGGTGGTAAATATAAATAAATAATTTAACAAACTTTGCGTCTTATTTTTTCTTCCTTGTGTTTTGTGTATAGATAAATCTTAATTCTGAGTAACGTTACGCTAAGTCTTTTTTTTTGAGTCTACTGTTTTAGGAAAAAAGGGTGTGAAAATCAATAGAGAAAACAGTATAGAATCTAGAAACTCAAGATATTAAACTATAGTGAAAGTAGAGTAAAGAGAGTATAAACAATAGATAAACTATTTCGCACCATGTTTTTTTGCTTTTGAAAAGATCCAAACTTTCGTGTTGAGAAATTAACTAACGTTTTTGTTGATTCAGCCAAACTTTTAATGCTCAAATATGTACAAACTAAAATTTCGTTCTGTCAAAAGTTTGAAAATACGATCATCCGGCACGTGCCGCTAAAGCCTTTCGAGTTGATGGATGGCACCGGGTTCCCTAACGACGCTCGACCAGTCGAGCTTAAGCAGTGTGCAGAATCAAAGCTTGGGCCCGCAGCTCGTCGCCGGATGATGAATAGCGCCTGCAGCATTCCCATGTTTTTGCTTGAGTTTTCTTAAGAGGAATTGATTTTTTTTTGGTTTTTGGATAACATGCTCTAATTTTTTTTTGGCGGCAGGTTTTCTTTTTTCCAAACCAGAGAATAGAAAATGGTTCTCGCTTCGCCGACCTCTGTTTTAGACTTAAGCTTAAGCAGTGTGACCAATAGAGAATAAATGCAATTTCAACAGTGTTTAGAATCAGACAAAGAGGCAATAAAAATACTCAACAGCAGTTCCCACTTCCCACGTGTGTGTGCTTGCTTTAAAAGTATATAAACTGCACATCGGTGGGCGTTTCCGGCTGTTCGGTTTGCTGCTGCTGAGAGTTGGGGGCGCCACCGGAGTTGACCTTTTGCGGGGCCTGCTGGTACTGTTCCTTGCAGCTTCCGGCGCTCGTGGCGGCCTGGTGCTGCTGCTGCTGGACCTGCTTGTCGGCGATTTCCTTCGCCACGATCTCCTCGATGATCTTGACGATAAAGTCAACCTTGACGAGATCGTGCATGGTTAGCCGGACCAGGTCGTACCCGACGGCCATCTTGGTGGACACGTTCAGACCCCGGCTGGCGGACGCAATGCAAGACGCGGCCAGCAGGGAGGGTTCGAGCTGCATGAAGATGGTTTCTGCAAAAGGAAAGAAAAGAGGAAATTCGTTAGAAATTTGCACAATTGCAGCAAGCTTTTTTATGTAATCTAGTTTTTTAAGTCCCTAGGGTCGCCCATTCTTCGCCGGAGTGACAATTAACGATTTTCGGAACGGAAGTGCGGAAGAAATTGTAATTATTGTCCCGGGCCCCTGCCTTCGATCCCTTGGGTCCCCTAACAAACAAATTGATTAATGGAAAAATCTTTGGCATAATTGCAACTTCCACCGCCCCGAGCGGAAAGGTGAGACAAATTGCAATTCCGTTTTCTCCCAAGATTCGGGAAAAGAAACACACATCCGTGACCGTTTTGTTCGAGAGCCTGTGCGCACATGCACATGGGAAGTCTAGGATAATAAACAACGAGACAAAAATGCGGAGGAAAAGGACCTCCTTTTTATTTGAATAAACTCCGAAAAGATAGTGACTCGTTTGTTTACGCTTCTTCCGGTTCTTTTTGGACCCAAATGAGATAATGTAACAAATTTTCAATTTATGACGCACAATAACAAACAATAAAATGCGCAAATGAGAAGGATCGATCTCCTTTTTTGCCCTAGAAAAGGCACAACCGAAAAAAAACACCATAAAAAGTTTGTTTATTGAACGAAGATGCCGATCGAAAGGGGACGCAGCCAAGATCGGATCGAATTCCGTTGAAAGGTTAGATTTATGGCCGGCAGTGGCCGGCGTTTGCACAGATTTGACGCGATGCCGCGAAGAAACCCGAGCACGACCGACAGGATCATGTTTTAAGTTTAGAGACTTCCGCGGTCAGCGCAGTGGATTCCAGCATCTTTTTTGCCAAAAGTTGGAAGATTTTTGTGATCATATTTCTTGAAAGCCTGGAAAATGTGCGTTCGAAGCACGTTGCACGCCTTTGATTTGACAAATGAGTCGGCGCCGCGAGCTGTCATCGCCAAAACAGCCCAGCGGGCTCGCCCCTCCACGAATGGACACGCAAACGTCATCCCGGACAGACGCCAGGTGCATTTCGCGCAAAATTTAAAGGTCCAGCCTAAAGCTGCGTCATCTTGCGCAAAGTCGTAAAACAAAACGCGAACAAAGGAAATCCTCGCGCACATGGCGATATTCCACGTTTTGCGGGTTTGCGAGCTCTCTCTGTTTATAAACAATTCCGAGAAGCGTCGATCTCGCGTTGCACCTTGCACACGCACACAATCTCATCGTCGTCGACGACGCAGCAACTCGTTGAAGGTGTATATTTAACGACGTAATTTTGTTTTCGGTTTTCATTTCCTCTCGCAGCACATGGCTCGCGGAGAGCGAGAGATGCGGGATGAATGCGATATCTCAAGGATCTTTGGACGATCGCTTTGACCGCGCGCGCATTGCACCTGTCGATCGTTCCCTTTTTTTTGAGGTTAGGGACTGCTATTATCCTAAAATGCGCTCAACATGCGGCTATCGGCTCTTCAGCGCGATGTTTTACGAGGCCAGGAAGCTGTACATTTCAGCGGATAGCAGTTGCACCTTTAGTTTTTGTTCTTTTGGCGAATGGAGCTGAGAGAGTGCAAAATTTTGGTAAAATTAAAGGTCTGGAGCATTAGCAGAACCTAGTCAGACCATTTAAATTCGTCTTTGTTGAGTGCATTTAAATTCAATCTCCGAAGGAAGTACAAAAAATGACAGTTGCTGCATAAAAAAGTAGAACAGATCCGTTGATGAAATTGTAATTACAGCTACCCTCTTCAAGCGATTATCATAAGAATAAAATATGCAGCACGATCGCAGCCCAAGAAAGGGGGTAGATGTCCCGACATATGGTGGTGTCATCGGAAGGAAACTTGGATGACACACACGCAGCAGAGCTGCATAATTACAGTTTGAATAAAGTAAAGTATAACAATTTCTTTGATCCACAAGAGTGCACACGCGATTCTCCAAATGTGGTGTGCGGGGTGGTGTCATTTGCACTTCTCCGTTTTGCGTCTGGAACCTCCTCTTCCTTCCTGACAAGGACCTCGTCGAATTACGGCTCTCGCAACAAATGCCGAGACCCTGGGTTATCGTTTGGTTCCGATCAACTCGACTCGTTCTTATTAGGAGAACCCGAGAAGGTTTTTCCAGCTCGATAAATTTTATTGAAAGACCTCGACGAAACGCAACGGTTGCACCACCTGGCTCCTCCAGGTATAGGAAGAGAAGGAGGAAAAAGTTGCTGGGGTGGCAGCCAGCCCTCGACGGAAGGATCCTTCGATATGTCCTATTGACGACGACAGGAATTCTTATCACACAATGCAATAAGAAACCGGCGTGGAAGAAGAAAGGAAACAATGCAGCAGGAAGACACACCTCTCTAAGGAGGGTTCTAGCTGGAAAGGTGGAGAACGTGCATCTGCTCCGCCGCCGTCCGTTGAATTTCCAATCGAAAATTTGTTATCCTGCTGGTAGCGTGCAGGGCGCCGCCGTGATCCAACAGGACCAATCTCGTTCAAATTGTGATCATATTTCTTGAAAGCCAGGAAGAATTCACTGCACTGTAGCTACTCGTCGCGATGTTAGTAAACAAACTGTCAGTTGAGAGTGCGCTGCCCAGTGAGTGCGTCACTTCACGGATGAAGTAGCGAAATCTGCACGCTTACGGTGGATTAGGCAAGATTTCATGGCGTAAAAGAAAGCAGGGGTCGGAAAGATTTAAAATCTTGTGCTTATCTTGCAGTGCGTGAAGGTTGCTGCAAAAGCAGGCAAAAATGTCGGTTGGAAAGACCCTTAGCGAAAAGGACTTGCTTTCCGAGAAGATGTCGGAGGGAAGGAACAAAATTTCGGTTGATGAAAAGTGCCAAGATTTTTGCATCCGCAGGCAGAAGGGGTTATTTATTTATTGCAAGTCATAACCTATGCTAATAAAAACGGTTTTATTTGAATATGTCAACGGTTCGATTAGCCGTGCCGAATTCCGTCGAGATGGAAGTGCTAGGAAATTATAATATTTGTAAATATTGCTATTGAACGGATTCGAGATGCCGGTTCGGATTTGAACCCTAAAATTACTCGCTGCTTGAGCTTGTCGAGTGCTTGACGAGAGGGCATGGGGGCCAACTATAGCCCAAGGACATTTCAAAGCTGCGAGCGCATGTGCCCATCGACCAAGTCGAAAAACTAACAGTTTCAATTAGCATAAACATAAAAAGAGCGAACCGTCAGGAGTTCGTCTTTTCTTCGGAAATTGTTTATGCCTGGGGATGGAAAAACAAAGACCCCAGAAAATAAGGACGCCATATGTCGGAGGACGGCATCGGTTCTTTGTACGTTTTCTTTTCTTGTACGGAAAATTATGCAAACATTGCGCGTCGTTCGTAGGAAATTGAACTGAAATTTGTAAACAAAACGCTGCGCCGAGGATTCAAGCTGATCTCGTCGGACGGGGTCCTAATTAGACGAACGTTTCGTTCTCGTTTTCGAGTCCATTTAGGACCCGGAATGCCGCTGCACGAGGTCCTAATTAATTATGTGCATACACAAAACGAAACGAGTTTCTCCACCACTTTGTTTTACGCTTCTTCTGAGGTCTGGTTCGTCCTCGATCAGGACCGTCAGGTGCAACTGGCGCGAGGATCATGTTCATAATTTAGTCCGACTCAAAAGCGGGCACGCGCTCACCCGTCTTCGCGGACAAGGTGGGACGTGGGGAGTCGTAATCATAAAAATGACCATTAACGACGGCGATCGACGGAAAGGTGCAATTGCAAGCTGCAAGCACGCGACTTCGAATTTTACGTCACATTTGGAGTCTCGCGAGGCGTCGAAGTTGCGCGAAACCTGAACGTTATAATTTTCGGGTAGGCCCCTTGAAGGAACAAATCAAACACAATGGACGGGCAGATTGCTAAAGCCAAGTCAAACGAGTCTGGGCCCTGTAGGGAAGCGAACCCTCGTCGTCTGGGCTGTTCAATCACGATCCGATTTCAAGATTTCGAAAAACACGGGACACACACGGAAAGGGGACGGCAACCAGGTGTGATTTTTAATATAAACTTCGACGACTGCCAACCGTCGTCGTCTGAGATTGTCCCCTTCGATGTCTGGGACAGGAAACGGAGAAAGAAAGAGTCCTTGCGCCGGGACGATTGTTTCAAATTGTCGTAAAAAAGCAGGAGATAGTTTGATGTAACTTTTTTTTTTTCTGCTCGAGCCCAAGGATAATGATACAGCTTCTTTTCCGAGAGAGTCGTAATCTTTTACGATTGAGGAGCGAGCGCTCGTAAAAACGAGATTCAGACACTATTAGTTTCGATTTCGCTTATCATCAAGCCGTCGCTCGCCCTAATCCAGAGGGGAAAGCTCGTAAAAAGTGATGATCAAACAGTCGTTTTTTTTGAAATTTGAAAATCGTAAAAACAAGGACCCTCTCCTGCTGGGAACGTCGTAAACTTAACCAAAATTGACAACACTGCGCTTTTGTTCGGGTCTAGAGTGGCAGCTTAAGAAATTGCATCATTGCGAAAAGTTGCGCGAGGGATTGTGTGCACTTCTTCGCGAGAACAAGACGAAGGGATTATGGCAGACAACTGCTGCAAAAGGACGACGACGACCAAATGATGAAGTGGATGTCTCTAATTAATTTTTGTTTGGCAAAGTGAGCTGCAGTGCGACAAAAGGGGAGAGAACTGGTTTAGAAGGATCAACCGGTCTCCGGCTGCGAAATCCGGCAAGATTTATTAATTGAAACCCCTTTCGTTGTCCCGCTGTGGGATAGGGTGCACGCAAGGGGTTGTCAACCGAACGATCCCTGTGTGTTCAGGCATTTATTGCCCAAAACAAGGTGTATCGGAGTAATTAATTTATTGATAGTGCGGTATCCCTTTTTTACGACGTTTGCGATAAATCTTGGCGGTGAATAACTGCCGTTTTGTTGATTTGTGATCATATTTCTTGAAAGCCTAGAAAATCGGTTTAAAACACTTACCACGTGATTTTACAAAACAAACAGCGCGTTTGACAGTTGCTCAACTAGTGTTGGCTGCCCAGTGGTTTTGATCGTTTTCAACTGCCCAGTGGAATTGATCGTTTCAGGTTTGGCAACCCTTTTTTTCCAAATAAAAACTGGATTCGTCCAAACAATAGAAAATGAGCATGCAAAAATGTTCAAGGACTAGTTTCGCCAAGCGAGCATTGAACCGCACGACGTCGTCTCCGGCAAGGGGCCAACAGCTGCGGAGACGTCGTCGGCAGTGATTCGAGGACGATTTAGCGTGAAGTTTCTTCGCCACACAAAGAAAAACGGCGAGACGAGACGACCGTGGTGGTATTGGTAAAATTACTACCTTGAGGCACAAAAATCCTTAGCGCGAGACGAAACGGCCAGGATTCGTCTGGAGACGAAGGAGCAAGCGGAACGAAGCGAAGCGGCAGATGTTTGCTAAATTGCTCAAGATTTTGCATGACTTTGGCACCCCTATCCATTTGAGGTTATCGCAGAAGGGGAACCTGAAACTGCTTATCGCGTTCTGTACCGCTTCGAGGAACATGCTTGTTTACTTTAAGACGCACCGGGCGAACCATCGGAATGTCAACAAAGCTTGACACCTTCATCGCCGGGCAACGAAAGGTGTTGGTAAAAAAGCACCTGGACTCTGACCGCACATGCTCCGTCCGTCCGGTAGATTTACGACTACCCCTCGAAATGCATCCAGCTTGACTATCGACATCAAGAGAACAATGAACGCGGCGACGGCTACTCATCCAATCAGAAAGCTGGTGGACGAAAGGTGAGGGTGCTGCTGCACATGTCGCGTGCTGGTTTCGCGTCTGCGCGTTCAACCCCCTCGTTGGTCAGTTCAACAAGTGTGTACAAGTGACTTCAACGTGAGGGTGAAACCGGAAATTAACATAAATTTTCTTGCTGGGCAAACTTTTCCGGGACCCTGACTCCGATCGAGGTGTTGCGATAGCACCTTCGCTCTACAAATGTCAATTAAAGCGTTTGGAAGTTGAGTCAGTGTTTACAAATTGCCTGGGTTCGTTATAAGGCTGGTGTTCTTTTTTTTCCGGGGTCCGGAAGTGGGCAACAGTTGCTCACTTGCAGGAGCTGTTCACCTGCGCACATGGCTAAATAGACTTAACGATCTCTAGGGGGTTCCAAATGCTAGGTAGAAAAGGATACTGCTGTTAATTATCGTGCACAGAACAACCTGTAGCCGCGTCTAGGACATTCCAACAGGATTCAAACGCACCTTCACCTCGTTCAGAGAAACGCGATCCAAAAAACGAATCGAAGGGCAGATGTTTGATATCAAAAAAGTACGCAGCAGCAGATCATGTAAGAACTTGAAAAAACGTTTCCATTCTTTCTGCTCCTACACCCTGACAGGAAAACAAAACGATAGCAGATGTTTTGCCTCTTCGTCCGGGGTCCTTTTTGGAGGGCCAAAGACCTGTTGTAATGTTTGCGGTGCTGCTGGCCACTTGAACTCCGTGTTGGCCACAAGGATTCCCATAAGAAGATCGTTTGGCCGAAATGCGAAACCAAACAAGCAAACTGCGCAGCGTTGTGGGAACAACTCAGATTTTTCTTCTCACACGCACTGATCTGGACATCGGTTTCCCGGGAAGTGCACGAAATTTATGCTCTGGGTGCAGCAGTCCATCTGCTTTGTGTTTTTTATGATCATATTTATCGAAAGCCGAGAATAGAGCTTTATGACGTTTCGCGTACACACACTAGCGCACCATTTGATTTTGCTGGCCGGACAAAATTTAACCTCAATCTTTTTCGTGTACGTACACGCAATACATGCGCACGTAGATTACTCTATAATGTTGTTGTTCTCTTACCTCTGCGTCGCGAATGACTCTACTGGAAGTGTCAAACTGCCCAGCGAGTTAGGTTTGCCTACTTTGACAGCGGTGTCAAACTGCCCAGCGAGCTCGTTTGCTCACGAATAAACTTGAAGATTTTCAAGATGAAATTTTTCAAGTGAATCGCGTTCCCCTAATCGATTGTGAAAATTTAATTCAGGGTCACAGCCAACTGCCACGTTTTCGCGAATGGTCCATTTAAATATAAGCTATTCGTGGAAAGGGGTTGATTTTTTTTTGGTTGAAGAACCCTCGTGTCGCGCTCGAAAGCCGATTGTTTGCCGTTTAACGTGCGGTGGCATTTTTTTCCTGCTCGAATCCAAGGGGTTCACGTTTAAATGTCTCGACTGGTGGAAAATTCCTATGCACAGCCACATTGGGTAGATCGAGGAAGTCGTTAGAAATTACACCATCCGAAGAAACTGTCAAAATTTGAGTTTTTTATTAGCACTGATAAAAAAAAGTGTCCAAGTCCACCCATTTTTCGGGTTCTTAAAAGGTTTTAACAGCCGTCTGATATTTAATTTTGACGCGATAAAGCCAGCGAGACTGACCCAAACCCCGACTATCGGACGCAAGAAGTAAACAGCAGCAGCAAAAAAAAAGGTTGTCCTTGCGTCGTCTGCGATCGTCTGGAAGGCAATCTGCCTGCTTTCGCAGTCATGACACGTTGTCTGGGCGAGGATCGAGAAACCCAAACAACTGCCACCAAACAGTGTATGCGGAAAGCGCGATCGAAGTGGTGAAAGATAAAATGATAAATTGTAAGTAACATGGCTTGGGCACAATTTGGCAGATAAGGAAGCAAGCCGCGCGCGAAAACGCGACAAAGCGAGCTGTCAAAACGGGTGACCCCTGGAATTAGGGATGATTGCCTAGGGCAACCGACAACGACAAGATTTCGATAAAATTGATGATTCAATTAAAGGTACAGGGGGACTCGGTTACCGAATTTGAAGGGATCGCTAATCGTCTTAGAGACTCTGGCGGTCGTAAAGTTACACGGGAAGTTGTTAAATGATTAATAAAACTTTTGGCGCGTCCCAAGAACGGCCAGATGTCGGGTCATGACCGGGTAATTATTGTCCGCAATTACGACGACAGATGCCGGGGGTAGAATGGTGGTGACCGTTGGGACAGTTTTGTAGATTTGCAGATAGTAAAAATTTGATGTAACTTACCGGTACTGCAGACGTGGATGAGCGTGTGTGCGTGTTCCCGAAGCCGCGAGTCGTCGGAGCCCCATTTGACGCGTTCCAGGATCTGGTCAACGTAGTCGAAAGCGGTCACCGCGGTAATGTTCCACTCCAGTTTGCTGATCATCAGGAGTTCCCAACTCTGTAAGAACAAATGGGGTGGCGGGGGTTAGTAATGAGATTCATAGCTGGCGCGTGTCTTAGGGGGCGCTAAGGGATATTACAAGGAGCACGCGTTCCGATATTTGGAATGCGCATAAATTTCGCGCCTGGCCGATCGTGTAAAGCGATCCCGATCTTAATGTGAAAGCCACACGACCAACGGCTTTTTTCTGGGGCCGTTGAAAGCGAATTGATAATTAAATTGTTAATTTGTGATCATATTTCTTGAAGGCTAAGAAAATCCCATTTCAAAACACTCACCACGTGACGTTTGACAGCTGTGAGAGGAAGTCGTCAAACTGCCCAGCGGTGCTGAGTGCTTGCGCAATGTCAACGATGTTTGCGAAACCTTCTTCAGAGGAAAACCATGTAACGGTTACCTAACCTCAAAAGCAGGTCGGGTCGCTTCTCCGTTCTGCGGATGCGATTAATTTGTGACCAACCGCAAAATTACGTCATTATTGTGCAGAAGTGCATCCCTCTAGCCCGGTTCCGCATAGCTTAGCATAGCCAGGGTCCTGTGCCGGAGTGATTAATATCTTTTCCGTTGTCCCATGACGCATCTGTCGGTTGGTTGGCAAGGTAAGATTTTCGGTTGGAAGATGTTCTTGACCCTCTTTTGCTGTGGGACACTTTCGAAGGGTTTGCCTTACTTATATATTCATGGGAGATGATGAGGAACAATTTCATCCCTTAATTTCGGGCCCTGGATCCGGATGTTAATTTGTATAAAATTGCAATCAACGGTGCGATCCTTCTATCCCTTCCGGAGTCCTTCCTTCTATCCTTTCCTCCGTCGAGGATCTTCAAGAAAGTTGAAACACTTTTTCATACAAGCGCCATTTTTCAGGTCGAACCTGTGGGAACCATTTCTCATCTTTATTTGCTTCGTTTTAAAATCTGATCCTTTAAACAGAACAGATAAAAACTTTTCTACCTGTCAAAAGATATCCCAGTAACCCAAAACAGAAACCAAAGAAGTGAAACCGATCTTTTGAACGATTTCGATCCCAACCAAAAATATGATTTCGCACAATTCAAAATTTCAGTTCAGTGCGCGACCCATCTATCGGCGCTAAACCGTTTCGCTGCGCTCGAAGTTTGACGCCGCCACCGCCTTTGATTGATGATGCGACGTTTCTCACCGTCGGCGGCGGCGGACTTCGTCAGGGTCAATTCAAATTTCTAAAGAATGGCATCTTTTGCTTCTTTTTCTGTCTCAAGGATCACATAGTTAATAATGAAAAAAAGGCGAAATCTTCCTGGAACTCGTAAAAGGTTATCTCGCCGGCGAAGCTGAGAAGGTCCTGCGGTAGAAATGTTTTGAAAGCTCGAGTCCATTAAAGGTCCTGCAGGTTTTTATTGCCGATGCAAGAGGAATAAACGTATACGCAAAAACCCCGACAATAATAGGAGCCCGGAGCCTGGAGAGAAACTCGAAAAAGTGGATGGAAAAACATTGAGCAACGAAACGTGTGAAAAAGTTGTAAACTCATTTTTCAGGATCAGAATTCCCTGGAAATCGAGAATGGAATTTCTCGGGCACCGTGAAGTGTTTTCTTGTTTTCATTCTTGAAAGTTTCGATTCATTTCGGGACAGGTTTCGAGAACGTCCCAATGAATAGCGCTTTTCGGCACACAAAAACTGGTGGTGGTCCACAGGACCCGGTGAGCGATGACCATCGGAGCGGTCCAGGATCGAGTTTCAGCTTTGGGGGCGCTGCTAAAGTGGTTCGATCACGGGGACGGATTAGACGGAGGTCGGTGCCGCCACCGATTTAAATTAAGCGATTGCACTGACAGACAGGCAGAGGATCTTTTTTTTTGCTGGCCTGGATGAGGGTTAATTGTCCCCGGACCTAGTGTCCACACCGTAGCGAAATACGCGCGCGCGCGGTTAATTGGACTTGATTGATATCGGATTTCCCCGGTCGGTGGGGTCAAATCGCATGATGGATTAGTAGGGACGGGACACCCATAGGGCACCGGCGGTGGGATGCGTGCATCAATTAAGTCATCGCCCAGTGATTGTGGGAACGAACGGTTTGTGCGGTTTATTTTTGGCCAAATTTGACAGCTAGCGCTGGTCTGTTGACGTGCCATGCGGGTGGCGCAGACAACAGGGTTGCGAAACGTGGGGATCTGTGCGAAATTGCAGCTAAGCGTTACGCTTTTTTGACAGATGTCGGAAATTGTAACGCAGGTCGTGAATGAACGTTCGTGAAACAATGAAACGTTGCAAAATTCAAAGATCATGTTCTGAATGTCAAAAATGTGGATGATCACGAAAACTTCAAGTGGAAGCCACCTTTTAGCGATAATTACTTCCTTCCGAGTGTGTGTGTTTGCGGTCGTAACACAATGGAACACACAAATTTGTGGTTTCCTCGTTCGAGAGGGGGTCCTCTCTTGACAGGTTGCCCGGAAGCACTCAAAGACTGATGTCTTTGGGCGAGGGAGGAATTCCCCGCGGGATAATGACAAATACAAACTCACAGAGTAAATTAGACGTATCGCGATCGCGCAAGTGAAAGGGAACCTGGCAAGGGTTACACGCTTCCGTGCGTTTTCTTTTGTTTGGTAGAACCCTCCCGTGAACCAGGTGAAAAGACAAGACAGGAAGACGGCATCAAGTTCAAGATCGTTCAAGGAGAAGTTCGCTTTCGTGGACTTACCCTGATCTGGTCGGGTGACACGGCGTGATCGGTGTAGGCGCTGAGGACATCCACGGTCAGCGGATGGCACTGGCGGATCTTGGAAGCCAGCAGCAGCGCGCAGCATCCGAGCAGTTGCAGGTGGTAGCGATCGATCGGGCAGGCGCACAGGAATCGATCGAAGAAGTTGATCGCCAGTGGGAAGGTCTGCTCTTCGCACTTTTGCTCATCGCATACCTGCCGGGATATCAAGAGAGACCATGGGCTTAGAAACGGAACTTCCAAACCCAACTTGCGGCGGTGTCAGAACTTACCTCCAGCATCCATGTGGTGACGATCTTGCGCATGTTCGGTTTGATATCCTGCTGAACCGTTCCGAAGTAGTTGCACGGCGGAATGGTCAACCGCTCCAGGCTGATAAGGTTCTGGATGACCCGGTTATCCGCGATCATGGTCGGGTCCGGTTCGGCAAACTGATGGTCCACTTCATCGTAGATGATCTCCTTGCACACAAGATCCATTGCTTGAGCCATTGTGTTGCTAACAAAGTTCCGTTATTCCACACTCACAAAACAATATCAATCGTTATCACACTACTGTTCTTCTTTTCCAGCGACACAATACAGATTGTCCAAAATACCGTTAGATTATCTCACGATCGAACTCCACTTAAATCCTTCCAGTTGTTCTCCGTATCACTGCGACCTCAATTCTTAGAAGTCCTTCTTTAAAACCCCGAGATCGTCCCTTTTTGCTGATTCTCCTTCTAAGCAAACATCACTCTACTTGTGCATCTCACTTCTTCCTCGCCACTAAAGATCAACTTTCCCAAAAACTCCAACTCCCAAATAACCACACTTCTTCAGAAAAAAAACTTTCTTCAAGTTTCAAGCAAGCTAAGGCTAGACACGACCGAGCTCTTCGCTGTCCGAGAGGCTTCTGACCGTTTCGAGTCCTGGCAGGGAACGTTTTGATACACAACCGGCTGATCTCGCTTTTGCCCTTGTTTTCTTTACCTTCTCCGTCGTGTATACCTTTACACATGCACGTATTGCTGGCTGAAATGCCGGTACCCGCGGCAGAGCTTTGGGTGAGTGTGTATTGCTTGTTGTGTTGATGTGTGTCGCACAGGATACCCCGATACCCTCAGTAGAACTCCAATACGAACGATTAACCCATGTGATACGACGACGAGTAGGTTTGGCACACAGAAAAAGCGCATGGAAGTGAGAGAAAAAGAAAAGGAGAGTGAGAGTAGTGGCGCAAGTAATGAATGAAGTGCGGCACTGTGATAAATAAAATGTAAATATGGGTTGAAAAGGTTTGATCATTTTCAGAATCTGATAAAATATTGAAGACATAATCTTGACATATTTTAAATAAAATACTCTGCATAGGGACCATCCACAAATCACGTAGAGGATTTAAATCTAAGAATTGATTGAGGTGGATCTTTTGGGCTATAGATTTTATTTTATTTCAGTAAGACTTATGCAAATATTTCAATTTAAAAAAAATATAATTATATTGAGCATGTTTGGGCTCGTTTAAAAATATTTTAATTTTTATGAAATTACAATGTCATGAGCACCGCCAAAACTTTTTTTCTCGCAATAATAAAATTTTCGTTAAAAGATTTTGAAATTAAGGAAACTTATGAATGCAAAACAACCGGACATGTGCATAATGCATTTTAAAACACTTTTTTCTACCACATGTTGAAACCGTGCCCTTTTTTTAATTTTCAAACTTTTTTTTTTATTCCACGCCCCTCTACTTTGGTCAGGGTCGAGGAATATAAACTTCAAAAAATATTTGTAACGGCCTAACATGTTTGTATTCCTTTCTAATAGCTACACTCAAACCCCGATGGTTTGACACCAGCTGTTCTGAAACGAACGGGGTCACGTTTTAGTTTGACACCCCTTTTACACGGAGTTCACACACACATTACCAAAAGTTTGTTTTGAAAGTGTGCGTGAGCGTGGTGTAGAAAGTGACAGTTCGTCACTTTTTAGTTTGACTTTGACCAACCAACGGGGTACAAACTAAAAATGTGTCAAACGAAAAGGTTACCAACCACCAGGGGTTGAGTGTATCTGACCAAATCAACAATGTATACAATCAGGATAATATCTTTTACTTATTTTGCAGAGTATTGATTCTTGAGAGTCCGCGTTAAGCTCCATACAAAATTTATACATTTTAATTGGAAATTGTGTTACGAGGGGGGGGGGGGGGGGGGAATTTGTCCAAAAACCCAATTTTTGCGTTACGTATTAAAAGAACGCTCCCTTTTAATCATGTTTTTTCCGTTGTACATACAAATTTACGTAGGGCTTTAGAACCCTATTAGTATTTAGATAAATATTAAAATTTAACAAAGGCGCAATGGCAGGATTTGTCTAATTTTTTATCCTAGAAAAATCGAATAAAATCGCAAGCAATCAATTTTTCTATTAATTATTAATCTTAAAAAGTATTGGAAAGATGAACTCTAAAAAAAATGCTTTGGATGTTTGACTTGTGACATTGTCAATGTTTTAAAAAAAATATATTTTCAGGAGTCATTTTTAGCTGTGTTTTTTACAAACATTTCCTATATTTTAAGTAAAAATAAAAAAAAACTGTATTTTTTTGTATTATCTCAGACTATGCCTCTACGAGTTTATGTTCAAAATGACCTCAAGAACACGAGAAAAACAAAAGTTTTCAAAAAATAGCATTAGCACGAGTCCCTTGTCTCATTATATCATTTCGATTAAACTTTTAAAACGCTTTTTTGACTGAAATCAAGCCATCGCAAAAAAGAAATAACTGCGGATAATCGAATCACGGAACGTTATTTGTTGTCCATTTTGAATTCCATTGAAATGTTCTAAGAATATGTTATTTATTTCAAATAGGAAGAAGTAATGAGAATATTCAATAGACAGTCAAACACTTGCGTGTCACTAATTTGGTGCCCTTGAATTCAAATTTATTGTTTAGAACAAGAAATTTAAAAAATCCCAGAAAATCAAGACTCAATTATCCTAACCATTTTACCTTTGGGTAATCGAAACTTCGAATAATCGAGTCTGATTTGAAATATATTGTTTGGGTTAGATTGTGTTCAAGCAAATTTTACACTAGTTCAGTTGTTTTGCAATTATTAGTTTTCAAAAATGTAAAATTTGACGAAATCAAAATTTTTAATAACAATTTTGAGGTAACCTAAAAAAGATTCCAAACCCATGGTAGAATATTGTAAAAAAGTTAAATATAGTATTTTAATTTTTTTCTGTTTTTTTTTTATCAGTGTATCTTTACCATGTGGTTGCAAAGTAAAGCGAATATGATCATCCCTTTACGAAATAAGTAATGTTATCGTAAGATGAGATTTTAGACTCGTTATAAATTCCAGCAAATATTTGAAAAGTTATTTTGAATATATATTTTTTAAATTAACTGTTTACAATATTCTAGAAATACCAATCAATTTCAAGATGTATATATAAATATAAGACATACTGATGCAATTCGTTATAAGTTCTCATAGAATGTACAAAAAATCAAATTTGTAGTGGAAACAAACACAACACACCTCAATCCGTGTGTGCCGGTATGTGCGACGACGAGTCCAACATAATTTCCCGATTTTTTTTTTGCTCCCGTCTAAACAAAACCAAAGTCTCTTGTGAGAAAGGAGACCAGACAGAAAGGATTCGTTTGAGAGTGCCGTGCCGTGTGCTTTTGCTCTCTTTCTCTCTCTCCTGGGACCAGCAGCAGCGGCTCACACAAGTTTAGGTTGGGCAAGCACACGCAACTAATGCCGGCAAAAAGAAGAGCAAAATCTTTGTTGATATATTCACGGAGAGTAAACATGATAAAGTGTGGGGGAGGTCGGGAAAGAAGAAAACGCGTAAAAAAAGCAAGAGGGACAAACAAAAAATGCAATGCTGAAGTTATTGTTGATGTTGTGCACATTGTGTTTGAAAGTTGGTAGAGTATTTTTTTTTCGATTCGATCTGACTGCGTTTAGAGCATGTGTAGTTTTAAAAATTGAATGAATTTGAGGTTTTTTGAAAAGTTGAACATCAGATCATTAGATCTTTTTTTGAAAACTTGTGTAGACCAAAAATAGAACCATTGAAAAAAATCTATGATAATTTATTTGCATGATTTTTTTTCAAATAAAATATGGATTAATCATTTTTTTTAATTTTTTAAAGGTTTTCCTAGTTTTAGTTATTTTTTTTCGAATGAACATTTTCACTGACATTTCGGGACATCGAATGTGTTTGTTATGTTTATTATTTTTAACACAATTTTATTAGTCTCTTATTTTTAATCAATTGGAAAAAAACAAAATATCATGGAACAAAAGAAGCAGAAAATCTGCTTAATAATACAAACTGAATAGTAAAAAATGCAAAAAAATTAACTTTTTGCAGTACTAAACATCGAAAATTTTCAAAATATCAAAAGATTTTTGAACAAACCCAAACGTGTGAAAAATGATTATAAACGCAGAGGATACGTTTTAAATTGATTTCAGCCGATTGCACTTAAATTTCTATTGAATTGTTGAAGATTTTTGAAAAAATATTTTTTTTTGCGCCATGATAAGGCTTTATGAGGATTAAATAAATTAAAAAATGCAAAAGATTCTGATAAGTAACATCAGATTCCAACATAATTTTCAGATACTTTTCTAATATTTGCATTAGCTTTATGAATGCAAAAACACTTTAAGATTAAAAAATAATACAAATGTTGATTCAGCAAAACGGCTTGAATCTGTTTGTAAATCGATGATTTTACAGAAATGTGTTTTTTGTTGAACAAAAAAGGATAATTCTACGATTAGATTTTTTGAAAAAATATTATTGAAATGCAGTTAAGTTTGAAGGCTATTGTGTCAAAACATATTTCATAAATTGTGCTATAACGATTTTGAGTTTTTTTAAAGGTCCAAGACCAATTTTTAGTTTTTGGTATTCGGATTCCAAAAAATAGTCAATTTTTTTCATGTTGTCCCATTTCCTGAAAACTCCAGATGTTTTAGAAAGTATTTAGCCTATATTTTATGCACATTTTGGAATTTTGGCAGAACTTTCCATTCGCCACATGATATCAGAAATGGTTCCAAATTCCTCCTCGTGTTCCAGAAACACGTGTGCCCCCTCACTATGCAATTCGTTTTGACCAAACATGTTGCAAACAGATTTTGTGCAGAGTAATTTATATTGCAAGAAGGACCCACAAAGAGTTGCAGCAATTTGTATCGAAATGAGCTCTCTTTGGGACCGAAATTGACGCCATATTGTAAAAATTAAGGCTCTTCAGATTTTGGAGAACCCATCCGAGGACGCAAGAAACGAACCAAGAACAAAAGTCCTGGTGAGCGACTCCTTATTGTTAACTCTCAAGTACCTACTTTTCCGTTTTTGTTTTCATCCAGGATTCGGGGGTTTTTGAGAAAATTTGGCCTGATGGAATTCGCTCGAAAAACAAGCACTTTTTGGCAGAAGTTGTTTTTTTTTTGCAGAAAATAAAATATTTTCTGAACTTTTATTTTTTTCACGGATGCATGCTAACTTTCATTAATTTAAGCATTCTCTAATTAGAATTGTATAAATTCGATTTTCCAACTGTATTTTTTCTTCCAAAAATCAACTTCAAGCTGTATTTTCTAATTTTAACGTCCCTGTCAGGGATAGTAAAAACTGCCTTCGATGAAGGGGGATGAAAAAAAAAACAAAAGAACAAACGCGTCAAAAGTGCCCACTACTTGAGGTCCGAAGGTGCATGCCAAAGAACGTAAAAATTGACGAAAAACTAAAAATGAGAGAAAAATAGGCTTCTTAAAACAACAGCTCCCGCTGAGCGCCCAGCACTTTGAGCGGAGGGTGAGGGTGCCCATTTATGACTTTACAGTTTTTCCACACACTACACAACCAACACAAAACTCTTGATTTGCACATTTTTCCTTTGTTTTTCTCCGACTTTGGCGTTGGGTTTATGGGTTGAGAGAGGAGGAGAGGGAGAAGGAGCAGGGTAAAAAATGCCCTCCATCAAAGGTACAGTTTTGGTCGCTAATTTGAGTCACGTCTCAAGTGGGCCCAAAGTCGAAGGTAATGTCGGCTATAATGTAGGCAGGCACATGCTGGAGAGCACGAGTTGTGAAGCTCACACCTTGGGTCAGCTAATGGAGAAATTGATCGAAGAAAGCAGTCAGGTAAGGGAAGGTGGGAGAAATGTTTGAATTTGCCAAGTGTTAATGAGAGCAGTATAATGTATGAAATAGGGACATGCAGAACTTGTAAACAATTACCTGCCAAAAATAAATGATAATCGTCACCGTCGTGCTAACTTGTCGTACGTGCATTTTGGGCCAAATTGAGTTATTGTGTGTTTCTTTCAAAGGTACACGCCGTGCGGCATTTCAGAATATGCCATAGACATTGTTGCCAGCGATTTTCTGCACTTTTGGTGCAATATGACAAAAACAAAAACAAAACGCGCAGTATGGGATTTGACAGCACGCATTTGCTGAAAGTGCGGCGCGTCGTTTCGAGGCTGGTTTGCCGCGTGCTTTTCTTGGGAATATGCGCAATAAAACCGCCATTCTGTGCAGCTCACAATGCCTCATCTTTTGACCTTTACAGATCCCCAAAAAATCGATTTCAATCCTCAGAAAACCGAAAAAGCTCCGAAATTTTTTGTCACTTTTCATATAAAAGTAGTTTCAATTGTCGTGCTATCTTGTTACACCCTGAAAATTGATGTAAGTGCGACAAAAGGCCAAAGGGATTTCAGGTTAGGATGCGTTTGACGCACGTACAAGTTAGACTACCGTACACATTTGTAATTATAACTCGGGACTCCAGCAACCAACTTCAACCAAACTTCGGGACAACGCACATAATGGTCAGCCAAACAAAACGTGTTTGTTTTTGTTTACATTCGGTTTTTTCGTTTTTGTTTATTCAAGGTCAAACATTAAAACGCGTTTTTCTCGGGACTTCGATATGGCGGGTGCGACAAGATAGCACGACGACGTCGAAATGAGAGATTATATTTCTTCAGTTTATCGCAATATATAATTTTTAATCTTTTTTTTCAACTTTCTTTAGCTTTTCTAGGAAAAAAAATGTTTAAACGAGGTTAAAATAGAATTAACATACATGACCAATAAGCTGTCGTTATGTGGATAAAAAAGGTATCTAAAAAAATGGGATCTAAAAAATATATCTTATTACTTGATTCTAAACATGGTGAATTTTGGTATCCATATCTTGATCTACAAAATTCTTTAATCAGAAGCTAAAAACTTTGTTTTTTTTTTCGGTAAAGCTGTATATTTGCCGAAGACTTCGAATTGAAAGGAAAACCTGTAGGGGAAGGTGGGGCAAGACGACCATATGGGGCAAGAGGAACAATCGCTCGAAAGGCCGTAATTTTTACAATTTTGATTATTTCCAGTTTGAGGAATTGTTGCTAGCAATGCAATTAACTGATTCTACTACTACATATCCGCCAAAACGACGTACACGCCACGGGGCGTAAGATTTAATTAAGTTTTTCTCTAAACCTTTGTTTTCTTATAATATTTGGAAAGTACAAAATAAGGCTTAGGCAGCGCCGTACCTAGGGGTTGGCGCAGTTGGCGACCGCCAAGGGCGCCAGCCCTTGGGGGGCGCCGAAAACGATGATTGTACAAATTTGTCATGTTATTATAAAATCCTAGAAAGGTATTCAGAACAAAAGGGGCGCCAAATTTTAAAGTAGGACTACAAAATAACTCGATAATCTTGGTCGGAATATTACAAATATTACTTATAACACTTGGTGCGCCAAAATCAACTATTTCAATAAGTGTACCAGAATTAAATTTAAAATTAAATTCTCTCAATTCATTTATCAAAGGGGGCGCTCAAGTGGCAAAAATTCCAGGGTTTTATAACAATTCTTTGAAATAGCTAGAGATTTTATATTTCAACTACAGTATATAAAATTCAATTTAAATTTCACCATTTTTTCCAGCATCAGGAACCATCAAGCTTTTTTTATGTTTTGAAGTATTTTTTTTATATAATCAGCTATTTAATTGAAATTTACACATTTCTATTGAAAATCTGAAATAAAAAGAATAAGATGTTTCAAGTTTAAAGAAAATGGCATTTGAGATTTTTTATCGTTTTAAATGCAAACGTTGCGTTGAGATTGGCCTACGTTTTCGAAATACTGAAGTGTTTAAATTGAATATTTCTAACACAAAAAATGCTTTGACTTTTGTTAAATTTCTAGCAAAATATTTTTTTTTTCAACATAAAAATGTTGGTTTTTTAAGAGCACATAAATTGCTCTAGATATATAATATTCTGCTGCTTGTATTCAATTGCTTGTAGCAAGAGTGAAAAAGTAAAATTTGGGTGTCTTCGACAAAGTTGCATAGATTGGCATGCCTACCAACTTTTTGGTCGTAAAAGTAAAATATTATACAATTTCTTGTATAATTTTGATTTGCAGAAACACCATTATCGCGGACCCATTAGATTTTAAACCAAAGCAAAATTCCAACTCCAAAAACAGCAATAATTTTTGGGAAAACACAAAGTTCCACTTAATTTTGCTTCTAGGGTCAATAATTTGAAGAATGTTAGTAACCTTTTTTTTGAAAATTTTTGTTTTGTTATGTTTTAATAGAATGGATAAAGTTGCTTATCTTTCACATACATTTTTTTTATTTCATGGATTCCATGTGTTGGGCTATCCAGTGTAATTTCGCCTAAATTTTCACATTTACACAAAAAGCTTTGTGTGTAGAGGGTGACTATTCTCGAGATTTTAAATTTCCCGGGAATCGAGAGTTGAATTTGGAAATTTCCCGGGAATTCCCGGGACCTGGTAGTGTTTATAACTATGCCAATAGTGCCAGTAATGTATAAAGAAAAGTTATAAATGTGTTTCTTTTCAATGAATTCAGTTACGAATTATTCATGCTTATTTAATGAAACGTTAATTAGTAGCCTCATTATTTTTGGGAACTATGATCTACTTCTTGATTTTTTTTCTGAATCTGCAATACAACTTGTTGTATGAACTTGTTATTCGATTTTTGTGAAATAACAAAATAGCTAATATATAATTTCCTAGTATCGGGATTTTTACAATATAATAAATAGCGACCCAAAACAAAAATTTTAATATTTTTTTTTCTTTTTTAAAACGTTAAATATGCATTGAAGAAATAGTGATCCGGAAAACCCGAATGTTCACATTTGGCGGACTTTACAAAGATTTCCAGAGTTTCTAAGATATAATTTAATATTGAGGTTTAAGCGAAACACAAAATTACTCCATGACATCAAAAAAGGAAATTACCTTGATACAGCGAAATTAAAATAATAAGAATAAAAAAAATGGATTATAAGAATTGCTATGCTTGAAAGAGGATATGAAAATTATACTCTTAGAAATAATAAACAAAAATATAAAAAAATTTGACTTTCTTCTTGTGGCTAACTGCTAAGTATGCTTTAAGGTTAATTGTGGACCCCATTATTTTAAGTTTTCCCAATTATAGTTATTGGAATTTTAAATAAGTTAAAATTTACACTTTCTGAATTAGAAGATAAGAGAAGCATTGGTTCATTCGAACTTGAACATCTTACATTGAACACCCAATGTTCTGAACAATTTCGAATTTTCATTTTTTTTATTTGTTTATATAATTTTGCTTCGACCAAATTTCCCGGGAATCGAGAGGTCCAAAAATGGTCGATTTCCCGGGAATTCCCGCTCGTCACCCTCTATTTGAGTGTAATGGTTTTTATACAAAATTTTAAGAAACTTTAGATGTCGAAAAATAAACACAAAAAATTTCAATGTGTTAAAAAGGTAAAAACTAATTGCCTTTGTTTGAAGCTATGAATTTTCAAAAAAACAAATTTTAGGAATTTTATATCAATCAAAAAACACAGTCACAGAGAAGAGAAATATTGTTTTCAAAAATAAATTGAAAAAAAATAGTTTCAAAAGGAATCCATCCAAAAACAAGTTTGAAAAGGAGTCCATTTTCTAATCAGTTAAACTATTTTTTCAGGAATGCAGGAAAATGCTAATACAATGAAATTTAAGCTAGGTCAGATCAAATTCTGTTCAAAACGATAAAACAACACTCTGCTATTTTCAGTCAACATCAATCCTAAAGCACCTTTTCGTTACAACCTATCTGTGTTGGAAAGATATGAATCGATTGAAATGGTTTAAAAATAATAAAACATTAATTTGAATATTCTTCAAAGAATGAAATTGTGGTTGGATTTTTTAGCTGTTATATTTATTCAATCAATTACCATTATATTATTAAAACTCTTTGAAGCAATCGCTGAAAATTTAAGTAAACATATCAAAATGATGAAAAATTTGGAGGGGCGCCAAATTGATGCTTCGCCAAGGGCGCCGTGGACCCTAGGTACGGCTCTGCGGCTTAGGGTTCGTTTTAAGGCTAATTTTATCAAAATGCTATTTTTCCTAGATCAGTAGTGTCCCTACCAATGACTTGCACCTTTTATAAAGTATGATTTAACTTTTAGTTATTTTTGTTGAGAGTTTTAAAAAAAATCTTGTTCAGGTGGTGCAAGTGAACCCTATGGATTTTTAGTATGGAAAAAATTACGAATTGCTGCAACAACATATTTTATTGGGAAAAAAATACATAAAAATACTTAAAAACTGATAAACAATTGTTAAAAAAATTGTCCATGCAAAATATAGTGATATTTTTAAAATTTCCTTTTTTTCATCTGAGTATTTTTTTTTTCGTAAAAACGATCAATTTTTTAGTAAAGTATTATTATTTAATCTAAAAATGAAAGAAACGTTTCAAATACATTCTAATCTGATGTATCTAAGTGATAACAGTTCACTTGTTAGCAAATTTACATGTTGTTACATAAATTGTTCCTCTTGCCCCAACGAGTTGTTCGTCTTGCCCCACTAGTTGAGAAGAACGTACGGAAAATCAAAAATTTTTAAATCAATTTTTTACATTAAAAAACAGGATTTTTTTAACTTTTTCAATCAAAGTCTTAGTCAAGACCTGGAATAAGATGATTATGAAAAATCCGACAGATTTTTAACGTTTTTGATGGGTTATAACGAGTATTTCCTTAGCTTGTTACACTTGCCCCACTTTCCCCTATACAGATTTAAGAGGCAGTATTTGTAAATATTGCCCGGTTTGTTCTAGAGGTTGTATCGAGGTGCTTCGATTTGGATGAAACTTTCAGCGTTTGTTTGTCTATACATGAGATGAACTCATGCCAAATATGAGCCCTCTACGGCAAAGGGAAGTGGGGTAAAAAGGGCATTGATGTTTGAGGTCCAAAAAACATAAAAAAATCTTGAAATTGCTCGCATTTTAGTAAAACTTCATCATTTCCAACTCTCTTAGATGCACCTCGATACGACGGGTTACACATTGGTGAAAAACTCGCTCTGAATTATTTTTAATGAACTTCTATGTCTTTTGTTCCCAAATCTAGATGTGTACAAGTTCACAAATTTAGGTAATTACATGCATGAATTTAGAAAAATAAGACTTTTACTTTTAGAAAAGCTACAGAACTTCTTGAATGCTGTTTTTCAAAATTATTTGGGATAAATCTTTCAGTTTTTTTATTTAAAACATATGTTATTTATATGTTTTAATATATATTCAATTTGGTAATAATGGCGGTAATCAGATCGAATTGCTGTCAACCCGAATATATAGAGATCATTAAGAATTGCTCGAAAGAAGATTTTTTTTGTAATTCCTTGAATAAATAAAACCAATGCACTTTTTACTATTTATAAAAATGTTTAAACGTTATGTTATGTTATGTTTTTTTTTTTATTAAAACTCTTCAACTCCGTCCTAAATCCGTCTTCGCCCAAATTTGCTCAGATCCCCGAGACTTTGGATATTCCTTTTCGTCCACAATTCTCTCCTTCACCGCTTGAAGTCCTTACACCAACGAACCAAACAGAGAACACAAGGAATCGAACTCCTTGCAGAACCTCTGGCGGCGTCCGCGCTGCTGCAGGGTCTCCTAAAGGACTCACTCGTTCTCTTCTCTCCGTTGAAAAAAAAAACCTCTTTGTGTTCAGCGTCGCGTTGCGTCGTTTGTCGTGCGACGAGTTCGGCTCAGAGTCCAGGTGTTTTCCAGGCAGCGCCGATCATAAGTAATAGCACAAAGACGTCTCATTACACCGCACACCCTTCGTCTTCCAGCTCACCTTTATCCACCTTCTTGATGTGTTGTCGTCCAAGAGGGTTGCGTTGAACTCGCTCGTCTCTGCTGGTTCTGTCGCAGCCGCCGCCGTGGGTCACCTAGCAGTACCTCGCGTGTTCTCCTCCGCCACCACCACCACCGTCTTCTCCCCACGTGGTTCGTACGAGGATCCACCGGATGGCACGTTCCCTTCCGTTTTTTTTTCTTTGCGCAGGGTTACCGCAGAGACCAAGTCTTGGCCGTCGACGACGTTTTCCATTATTATAGTATTATGAACGCTTTTCCTCGAGACCATTTGTAAGATCGAGAACCCGCGGGACCTCCGGTTTTTTTTAGCTTCGTTCTTCTTCTTGAGGTTCGACCAGAAGCACGAAAAACATTGTGTTTTGGATCGTAAAATCGAGTGCAACTCCTTTTGGGTACAGCAGGAGGAAGTGAACACATGACGCACTTTTGGAACATACAGGTCGTCTACAAGTCACTGACTCATGACAAATTATAGCTGGAAGGAATGACGGCTTCCACAGCACAACACGCTGCTGCTGTTGTTTTATTGTCCATCAGGCAGGATTCGGGGCTACTTGAGGCCAAAATCTAATTTGACTGTGGGGAAATTAATAAATGTTGGTTTATAGACTTGTGTAGAGGTTCAAAGAACAAAAGGGTTCTTGTTCGGATGCTTGGAGATTGTTCCAATTTGAACCTACTTGAGGTATGCTGAGGTGGTCTAATTGTGAAGTGGGATCGAATTTGTCGTCAAGTTTTGTACGCTGCATGGGGTCTTGTGGATTGAAATTTGAGATGTTGAAAAGACTGACTGTTGAAATTTAGAGCATGCTGGACGTTCAAAAATCTAAACAGATTTTTTTTCCGAATTAGATCCTTAAACCTGATGTTTCTTTTTGTAAAATACACAGCTCAACATTTTTAAAGTCAACGCCAATAACTGTAGGTTGCTCGTCATGAGCCGTAAGCAATGGGTTCTTGGATTCCGATCAAATTGACACAAATTAACGAGTAGAAATGTTGTATACTTATTTAATCATTTAAAAAAAAAAACAAGCGCCTCCATGGATTTATTTTATAATAGAAGATTCGATCGAGGTGCTTAGTTTCTTTGCATCATTAAAAAACTTTATCTAACATTTCTTGAATATTGTTCGTGCTAAATAAGTTAGATGAAAGATCTTTTAACAATGCAACTTTATTTTCAATGTAATATTTGTCTATTATTCCAGACATTACCAAGCATTCTCAGAATAGAACAAAAACACATTTTCAACCCTAAGTGAACAGCAAAATTATAGCTCTTGGTCAATTGCACACTGTTTTTCGTCGTGATTTTCAAAAAACACCTTTAAAAAAAATACTTTAATTATTTTGAAAAAAAAAAAAGAATTTGCTTATATGTTTGAAACTGTTTGTCTAGCATAACTTTATTAAGAAAAGTTATTGTGAAAAAAATACATTACATTTAGTAATGGTAACCTTATTTACACATTCTTTAAAAAAAAAATTATTCATGTTAATTTTTAGCTAACAATCCAAGTTCCTTTTTTCAAATAGCCTAAAACCTCAGTTTTCTGACATAAATTAACAATAAAAAACAAATTCAAATATATTGTTTAAATTAGTTTGCAACAAAAATATTTTTTATTGAAAATAAGCAAAAGCAATGTCCAAATTATATCTGGAATCATCAAGCGCAATTCTCTACGAAATCGGTCTTTTTTTTAAGAATTTCGATTTTTGTATTTTTTAATCCAGCTGAAACTTTTTTGGTGCCTTCGGTATGCCCAAAGAAGCCATTTTGCATCATTAGTTTGTCCATATAATATTCTATACAAATTCGGCAGTTGTCCATACAAAAATGATGTATGAAAATTCAAAAATCTGTATCTTTTGAAGGAATTTTTTGATCAATTTGTTGCCTTCGCCAAAGTTGTAGGTATGAATAAAGACTACACTGAAAAAAATGATACACGGTAAAAAAATTGTGATTTTTTAATTAACTTTTAGTCACTAAAACTTGATTAAATGTTAAAAGATGAAACATTCGTAAAATTTTCCGATCTTTTCGAAAACAATATTTTCTATTTTAAATCAAGACTAACATTTCAAAAGGGCCAAACATTGGATATTACGCTCTTTTGAAATGTTAGTCTTGATTTAAAAATTTCACGAATGTTTCTTATTTTAACATTGAAAATCGGACCATTAGTTACTGAGATATCGACATTAGATAGGACCATTAGTTACTGAGATATCGACATTAGAAAATGGTGGGTTGTTTGGGTGAGACTTAGAAAACATCAATTTTCCTGTTTTTAATCACTTGCATGGCAATATCTCAGCAACTAAGGATCGTATCGACAAAGTTCAAAAAAGCAAAATATAGAGAATTTTCTCAGTTTTCCGAAAATATTTTTTTCAAAAGTGGGCAAACATGTGCATTAGGGTGACAAAAAAAAATCGACATCAGAGATAACCTCTGACTCGATTTCTAATGCAAAAATAAGTATCTGTGCCAATTTTGAGCCAAATCGGTTAAGGGGTAACATACATGTAAATCGGCAAAAATGTCAGAGGTTGGTTTGAGTAAAAACTTAAACTTTTTTTTAAATCTATTTTCAAGACATTAAAATATATATTTTCATCTGTTAACAAAACAAATTTGAGGACATTTGGTTGTATCATTGCCGAGATATAGCCATTTTAAGTTAGCAGTTCCAAAAAACGGGTGCCACGATATCTCAACACTGCTTTGACCAAATCGGCTCAAAATTTTTGTGTAGACTCGTTAAACCGGTCCCGTGTGCATGACGAAGGCTGATTTTCAATAAGTTTATTTAAAAAAAATAAAAATATTTTTATGTTTTTCGCATTGCATTCGCATGGAGATGGTGATCTTAGCGGGTTGCAGACTGGATTTCTTCATGTATATGTGATGATTGTCCAGCCCAGGTTGCTTAGAAAATGATTAAAGGGAATTAAAATCAATTCTACCCGAACAAGACAGGCATCACCATGAAAGCCATCCATTGCCGGCCGCTCCCATCTCCACCATTCACCGGGAGAGGAAAAAGGATTCGGAGCACGGGAAATGTTGATGCTTGACTAACTTAGAAAAAGGTAGCGAAACCGCAGGCTCTTTTTCCCAACCCTATTGTGGAACTCGACCAAATTGACCGTTTGACCAAATTTGATCGAATTTAAACAACAGGGCTGCGTAAGCGTCGCGTGGAGTTGGTATTTGTGTAGGGTAAAGGTCTGGGAGTCGCTCTAAGCAAGCGATACGACCATTGGCATAAATGAGTTTAGATGGTGTGGCATTAATCTCAAGGCAAGCAATCGGATGCTGCTGTCGAGACACTTCCCGTTTATTTATTTGTCATATGTTTGAACTTTTATGGAGTGTTATATTATTCTCAAAGCAATACAAAAGATACTGCTGTTGAGACAGTTTTTTTTTTATTTAAGTTTTTGGTAATTTTAAAGCTTATCCCGACGCGAATATTTAGTTAAGATCAAATCTTAGGCAGCCGGCTGCGGAAAGATAGGATCCGTGTTCAATATCATTATTTCTACTCTTGACCGAAAGAGCATATCCATAACTACAACACATAAACTAATAAATTAACGCGTCCGTTGTCATTATGACTTTCTCTATCTTGCGGCATTGTTATTTCCACAGAACGTAAAATGAAATTTAAGTTGTACCTATGATAGAATGAAATATGACGTATTTGCTGTATCTCCAGATTTAATTCTGTATGCACGGATTAAATCGCAAAATGAAACAAATCCGACTCGACGTAAACGCGTTGCAAATCGTGTTCAAAAGTTCCTAAAAAAATAGATCGCCCAACCACCGTGACGCTCAAAACCGAAACCAACCTTATTTGACGGCAAACCTTGAGACGGTAGCATAAATAATTTTTACGCGCAACGAACCGCTCAAAAAATCCACTCCAATTTTCATAATCACAATCATCTAAGCTGAAAAGTTGTTTTTTTTTAACAGAACATAAAATGAATATTAGAATAAAGGGATACACTCACACTCACTTTTATTCTCAACTTAGCCGAATCCATAGAAACATCGGACATTTCAACGTTTCAAGAATAAAAGAAAAAAAAATATTTAAGAGCAGCAAACGGATGTTGCTTATTTGTCAGCACCCAAAACATGGCACCGCTCCCCCAATTAAAAGTTATCTAGACAAATAAAAATATTTTTATGTTTTTCATGTAAAAAGTCTAAAGTTTTTGATTTTTGTATTTTTTAGAAATGCAAAATTTCAAAATCGAGCTTCGTCACGCACACGGGATATGTCTTGCGAGTTTTCACCCAAAATTTCAGCCAATTTGGTCTATCCCAAGAGATATCGTGGCACCTGTAAATCAACTCGGTCTTCAGAGAAAAACGCTCGCAAAGTTTGACAGTTCGGTTTGCGCATGGCAAAATTTTCAGCTAAAATCGTCTGTAACTTGATTTAATCATAAACTATCTTCATGAAACTTTCAGGAGTGATAGAAAATCATCTTTTAAGTTGCTTTAATACATTTTCTGTAATATGAAATTTTGTATTTTTCTACATGTATGTAACCCCTTAAGGCTAAGGGGTCGCTTTTCATCGTTGAAGTTTAAATGGGGAAAATCACGAAAATGTATGGGGAAAACATCGTTTCAGTAAGTTTCTGCTAGGTGGCGCAGGTCTCGCCCAAAATTGTCCAAGTGTGAGATTCTTGTAGGAAATTTAATTCCCTACAACTTTGTCGAAGGGTGCAAAACGATCCGAGTTGATTCCATATAATTATTTTTAAGGTTGTAGTACCTGAACTCAAAAAATCGTATGAAAAGTGGGATTTGGAACTCAAAAAATCATGATTTTTGGTAAGGGTGTACAAAGTTGTAGGTAATTAAATTTCCTACAAGAATCTTACACTTGGACAATTTTGGGCGATACCTGCACCACCTGCTGCACAAATCCTGAAGCGATGTTTTTCCCCATTCATTTTTGCGATTTTCCCCATATAAACTTCAACGATGAAAAGCGACCCATTAACCTTAACCGATTTGGCTCAAAATTGGCACAGTTACTTGTTTTTGTCTAAAAAATCGATCCAGGAAATATCTCTTGCGATTTTCCGAAATTTTCAATTTTTCTTGTCACCCTAATGTGCACTAATCTTAAAAAATGAAAAACTGCGACTGTTTTCAAAAAAGTTACTTAAAGTAAGTATTAGTAAATGGCTTTAATTTGAAGACGGTGCACTTTATCAAAATTTACATTTTACATCAGAAAATGGAGTTGAATTTTTTTTGCAACTTTGCAACAACGTGGAAATCTCTGAAAAGTTGGCATTTGATGTCCTCTAAAACATATTGGAAAAATGGAAAAAAATAAAAATAGTGTTTTTTTTTGCAAATCAAGTTTAAGTGACAAAAAGTCAAATAAAAAAACACCAAATCTTTTTTACCGTGTATCATTTTTCCAGTGTAGTCCGTATACATACCTATAGGCCGTATACATATACTTGGCCGAATACACCAAATCGATCAAAAAATTCCTTGAAAAGATACAGATTTTTGAATATCCATACATCATTTTTGTATGGACAACTGCCAAATTTGTATGGAATATTAGGTGGGCAATAATGATGCAAAATTAGGCTTCTTTGGGCATACCGAAGGCATCAAAAAAGTATCAGTCGGATTAAAAAATACAAAAAAAATCGAATGACCAAAATCTAAGAGAACTGCTCTAATTTATTTATTTTTGTTTTGAACTCAAACTTATTATTTTAATTTTGACACTCAACTTATTTATTCAATATTTTATGTATAATCGAAAGGGCCCGAAATTTATTTCAAAAATCGTCTCGGGCCGAAGGTTGGGAAGCTTTGTTTTAAACTGTATAGAAGTTTAAAGCATGTACTAAGATACTTTTCAAAATTCCGAGCTGCACCAGCAACAATGGCGGAAAGGCTCGTTAATAAAGGTTGAATAAACTTAAAAAAAACTTCAAAAAAAATTTTTTGAAAATGCTCAGATTTTGTTTATTTAATGTTTGAAAAAATCTTGTTTTTGGAACGCATCTGATAGTATTGTTATTATTAAAAATAAGTTGTATTACTCATTACTCACTGACAAATTTAATTTAATTTGCTTTTGATATAACTTTAAACTGACCAGTAATCATGCAGACAGTTTTATGGTCACAGTACCAAAAGCAACAACAGGAATGCCTATACAAACAGTAAGTAAACAAGCGAAAAGGAACGCTCCAGACAGAATAAGATGTAGGGCTCAACCGGTTGTTGGTTGCGACAACCATCACCGGGAGCAAAAAAACATCAGTCTTTTCGGGGCTACCCAAAAGCTAGACGTTGATCATCAAAACACAGAGTAAAGAAGAGTACAAGATCGAGAACTGAGGATTTCAGGGGCAAATGTCTACCTGGGGAAGCATCGTATCTTAAGATCATCGAATTTAAGTGTGTGTTAAAAATTAGATGATAAATGTCAAAAAATAAAAGTAGATTTTTACTAATTAAAACACAATAATTTATAAAACAACAATTGCACAGCTAATTTAAAGCTCAGATCCGCACACGCGTTTAAATGATCCATTCTCCATTTAAAAAGCCTCCAACTACTAAAATTACCTCGGAATTTTAGTCTGGCGCGCCACCTTGACCACACCAGCGCGCAGACGACAACACAACTCTTCCTTTTTGCTTAGCCGAACAACTTCAGACATACTACTGCAGAGAGAGAGAGAGATCGCGTAAAGAGCCAGCCTGACTCAATAATTATGCTGCTCGTCGGCTCCTCTTCGGGACGAAAGATTAGTTTTTCCTAAGAAAAATGAATTCACCCCGAATGTTTCGCCGCAAAAACGGCACCTGAACATTGAGTCTGGGTTTGTGTCGAATTGGATGCACCTTCGGTGAGCTTTCAGTGTGTGGTAAAGGTAGATGACCTTTATTTGAACTATGGAAAAATAATTTTAGAATTATGGTGACACTATTTCGATAACATTTATTTACCTCTTGATACTATTTTTTTTGCTTAACTCAACAGATTAATAAAACTTTAACAAAAATCTACCAATACAAAGATGATAATGAATCAATAGTGCGGTCAGGTCAACCTCATTGTAATCAATATTTTGCAATAAAACCCAATTGCTTGAAAAGTTCTCAAGAACCCAGGGACAAAAATGTTTTATATGTTTTAAATTTTGATGGAAATAGGAACTGAAAATAAACTGAAAGAAATTTTTGATCTATTAGCCACGTTAAAGTATTTTGAAGCTCGTTTATTTTGAATTTTTTTTCTCAAAGAAAAAATGTGCAGAGCAAACGATGTTTTATTATTTGTTTTTCTTCAAATTGAAAAAAAAACTTGTTTCACCTACCTATGTGGTTCGTGTTTAAAAATGGCTTGGAAGGTCTTTCAAATATCTTACCAACCTCATTGTACCTAGTGTTACAAAAATGGTAAATCATATAAGTTATGAAAATGAACAGTGTTTCAGATTCAATAAAGTATATTTAATTCAAAAAAAAAAAAAATATCTTACCAACGATGAGTCGGATAATGGATCCGGTATAAAGATGATGGATGATTACGTACAGATAAGTGAGATTTGGCATCAAAATAGCACATAAATATCATAAATGTGGTTGTAACTAGAGACAGGGTTGCCAGATCTTCAAATTAGGCTCATTGGAGGTCTTTTGATTTCATAGTCAATGATGGGTCGGATGATGAATCCGGACATAGTTAAATAAGTGGGATCAGGCTAATAAAACGTACATAAATATTACATAACTGGTCCTACGTCGAGCCAGGGCTGCTTGATCTGCATTTTTGGGAATGGTATTGTGAATACCTACACAGAAAAAAAATCATGGTTAAATTACATCTGGGAAGGGGTACATCTTTTATGTCAGAAAAAAGGTATAATTTTACCTATAGAAATGAGCAATTTTACCACATTTCTGGAGTAATGTCACTTTTTCAGTCTAAATTGAGGTATAATTACATCATAAAAGATGTAATATTCAACCTTCCAAAATTACAGCTTCCAAATTAACATTATTTTTTTCTGTGTAACTTACGATGTTATTCTACGTCCTTGGAATAAATTTATTATCTTGCCACTTTTCTTATATCCAAATGTTTGCGAAAACACAAAAATGGCAAAATCAGTTCAGGCAGTGCTGAGAAAACTTGGCAAACATTTTATGAGTATCCGAGCTTTTAATAAAAAGTACATTTTCAGAGTAGGATAGCCTTACCTTAGTGAGGAAAGCAACAAATAATTTTGAAACTTCGTATCGATGCAAAATTGTGATATTGTCTACATTGGTACATAATTCCAAACATTTCTGAGGAATTGAGCTAAAAACAGGAATTTTGAAAAATATCTTAATTTTGTTTCAAATTTTACCCATTCTTGCAATTTTGTAATTATTTAATATTGCCATTAATGAAAAGTTACAAATTAGCTCAAAATTATTTTAAATAAAAATATAAATATTTGTCTCAATCATAACGCTAAACGTTAAGCAATTTTGTGGCTCAAGTTTTGTAGGGCCATCCCTATGAGAAGAAGCCAGTTTGAGCTGTTGGTTCAACCATAGTACGTAAATATTCGAAAATCGGTATGTTTTGGAGTAATTTTTTGATTAATTTTGTGTTTTTCGCAAAGTAGAAGGTTTTGATGTGAATTATAAAAATATAGGTACAAACAAAAAACTGCCGATTTTTTTTTACTTTAATGATATATTACAAAAAATACAATTTCCAAAATCCGTATTTTTGAATTTTATTTTTGTAATTTTTTAGGGGGATAACAAACCGCATCTTTTTAGCCATACAGTTGGCCATATGTGTCCATTTCCAAAATTGTTTTTATTTCAATGAGTTCAGAAAATTGCCTATAAAATTATTTGTGAGAGTTTACAGATTGGATCTCAGGTTCAGGTACAGCGGATTGAAGTAAGAAAATCAATATCACGCACTTTTGAAATGTTTGCCTCGATTTCAACAAATTCAGGAATATATTTTTAAGAGAACAGAAAATTTGGCAGATGTTTGATTTTTAACATTTGATATTGAATATTGGAATAGTTCTCACAACTACAACTACAACGATGAAACCAAATCGTTCAGCAAGTTCTTTCAAGAGAAACAGATTTTCGAATATTTACGTATTTTCGTAGGTGATTATTGAAATTTTGTTCAACATTCAAACTATTGTAACAAATAAATCAACAAATTTCAAAATTACAGATGGGTAATTCTCTACCAACTCACACGAAATCGGGAAAAGTTGCCCGACCCCTCTTCGATTTGCGTGAAACTTTGTCCAAAGGGGTAACTTTTGTCCCTGATCACGAATCCGAGGTCCGTTTTTTGATATCTCGTGACGGAGGGGCGGTACGACCCCTTCCATTTTTTAACATGCGAAAAAGAGGTGTTTTTCAATAATTTGCAGCCTGAAACGGTGATGAGATAGAATTTCGAATTTCGAAAAAACGTAATTTTCATCGAAAAAACACCTCTTTTTCGCATGTTCAAAAATGGAAGGGGTCGTACCGCCCCTCCGCAACGAGATATCAAAAAACGGACCTCGGATTCTTGATCATGGATAAAAGTTACCCCTTAGATTAAAGTTTCACGCAAATCGAAGAGGGGTCAGGGCAACTGCTGCGTGAGTTGGCGGAGGATTACCCAGATTACAAAATAATGATAAAAAGTTGCAGAATGCCATTTACAGGTTTTGTTTGTTGCTGAACGCCATTTTTTATAGTGTTGAATTAGTTGAAATTAGGAACTAATATTACTTAATCTTTAGATTGACCATCATAAAAACTATGTCAAGTAAAGGACACCTTCCACTTCTCAGTGCAATGCTTGAAGCCCTGGCCAAATAATCGTTTTTCTCTCACCAAGAGAAACACATCTCATTACACCACCGTTTTCGAAGGAATGCTTTTAAAGTGAGAGACACTGACGATCCTGGTCCTGGCCTGGTCCTGCCTGCCGACCTGCCGCTGAGCCTCCTATTAGAAGAGCAAATAGCCGGCTCTAATTCAAGGTTTCGTCCGGGAGTCTTCTTGTTCGCTCAGTGTTGAGGGAATGGAATTTAGCCTTCCGAAAACAAGATTCTTATTTTCCCGAAGGGACTGAGCCGTTATTTATTTATTTACCCGCACGCATTTTTAGAAGGAGAGCAGCGGAATCCGCCGCTGGCCGGCAAGGACCCCGGGTAGGACCTTTAATCGGGACGCGCCTGAAAGTGAGTATCACGATTTTAAATTGACACCTTTTTATGGCGCGCATCAAGATTTTGGAAAATAAAAATCCCGAAACGAACCATAAATATATATGATGATGGTGTTTACTGTTCCGGGGATACGCGTCCGAAAAAAGGATAATATTCTCACAACAACCAGCCAGGCAACCGAAAGGTAAGGACTCTGAGAGAGTTGGATTGTTTTCTCAAGTGGCTCCGCCGTCGGGGGTGGCCGAAAGGGAAGAAACTTCCAGGAACGATGAATGGTCGGTTCCTTTCCTTTCAATATCTCGGTGTAAGCTAACGATCGCGGCCAGGGTCAGCCTAAGAGAAAAAGCAAAAAAAAAAAAAAAGGGATAAAGCCAAGTATGATGATCAAACGAAGAAATCAAATAAAAGCCGCGGATCGTCCTTTTTGTTGCGCGCTCGCAAGGACTTGTTAACGGTGGAAAGTGGCGGAATTTCTCCAAAAATGTTAGATTTCTTGATTTATTTCTTAATCATTAGCACCGCTTCTCTACTGGTTTTCCTGGGAATGGAAGTTTCCCCGCGAGAGCACTGTTTATTCGGTAAATAAGATGTGAGTCTACAAGGATGAATTAAACGTTGTTATTTTTCGGCTCGGTGTGTGGTAACAAGTTGGAATTCATTCAGAAATGAAAAGTAAACGAAACGAATGGAGCAACATTTGAGATCAGTGAGGATTTTGGAACTATAGATTATTATAATCAAGCAATATTGACACAATCAAAATAAGGTAGAAACTATGAGGTTATCTTGAGATTCAAAATTCAATCGCTCTGAAATTCTGAAAGATGAAATAGTATCGAAGTTTGAAAGCCTGACTTTTGGCAAGGTAGAAAAAAAACAAGATTAATTTTATGCAGTTTTAATTCCACATTTAGTTGTATTTATGTATAATAATTTCAATACTGACCCAATACTGACCAATTCACTTGGATTTCGGTAACGATATATCTTCGAATTTATTCATTGGACTCAAACTTTGCAAATACTTCTGGTATACACAAAGTAGTGATTTGTCATCCTCCATTCTTCTCCATACTTGTTTGGGTGGTCATACAAAAATGCTATGAAATTTTTTAAAAATAGTTTTTTGAGGAAAATTGGATGATTGATTCAAAACTTTGGCATAGTTGTAAGAATATTTTGGAAGTTAAGAAAGTGTAGGTACAATCTTCTCAAAATAACTTTTTTTTGTTTAACTTTTTGTTTTTAGAAATTAGGTCATTTTACGACTTTTTGAAACATTTGTTTTTTTGGACCACAGATCGAAAAAAGACGTATAACTTCTGGAAAAAATATATTCGTTAATTAAGCTGATAATTTACAAATTTTCGGTGATATCATTAGTGTTATAACAGGGGTGCCCAACCTTTTGGCCCTGCGGGCCAGATCTGATTTTTCTGATGAAATGGCGGGCCGGAACTAATGTTTGACAAAAGTTGAAAAAGAAGACATTATTTCTTCATAATACAATTTTGAAAAGGTTCTTTTAAAGTAAACAAATCAATAAATTAGTATTGCAAATAAGATTCTTGGTTTTAGGAAAAAAAATATCTGTAAAAAATGTGTATTATCATCATTGATTATAAAAAAATATCAAAAATTCAGTGGTCGTTGCAAATTTTTCAAAAGCTTGATTTCTCCAACACAACACGATATTTCAAAAATCAATGAGGCATGATAAAATTTATTAAAACTAAATTTGGATTAATCACCTTACAAACAAAACCACTTTTTACATTGTTGCTCAAATTTATAACAAAATATTTCAAAATGGTTTTAAAAATGTTGAAAAATGTATATTGAATAGTTTAAAATTCGTTACTTCTCAAATTTCAGTAAACTTTTGAAATTTATGAAAAAAAATAAAGAGTTGTTCCCTGATTTATTGACTCATTTTGATATGTTTTTGTTCATAAATGAAAAAAATATTTGCAGTTAACTTTCTTTTCAGTATGAATTATTTGCTTTTTAACGGTTGTTCTCAAAAATTCCAATATTTTTTGCTTACTCTTATTAAAAAATAAATTTGAATCATGTTCTTCAAAACAGAAAAGCATCAATTTGTAGTAAAGAGAGTAAAAACTGAAAGAAGTTTTAATTTAGTGTCTTTTTATACATTTTTTGACAATAAATCTATATTTCAACGAATTGGATAATTTAGTTTTCCTGTGTCATTTTTCAGTTTAATATTTAATATAAAAATGATAAGAATTAATTCAATACTTAATATAAAAATGATAAGAATTAATTTCAATTATAAAGAATGTTAGATTTTGAAAAACAAAAAACAAAATTCAAATAAATGTTGGAACAGCAACATTTTATTGCAAAAGCAAAAAAAAAAAAACAAACATAATATTTCTTATTTAATTTTAGTTAAAACACTTTTTTTTAATTTATACACTCATTTTATTAGTTGAATATTTCATGAACAGCCTTGAGTTGAGGGCCGGTCATAGAACTATTTTGAAAAGCCGTCGCGGGCCGGATGAAATGGCTTTACGGGCCGGATCCGGCCCGCGGGCTGGACGTTGGGCAGGCCTGTGTTATAATGTAGAATATAGGGCGTCCAATTTTCCCGGGTTTTGAATTTCCCGGGAAACGGGAAAAATATTTTTTGAATCCCGAGAATTCCTGGGATTCCGGGAAATTTTTGCAGCAGTCATAAAATCTATCTATGTGCTTTGAAATTTATTTGAACCAGAATTTTGAATATATTTCTCTAATTTTTTTATTTAACATTATATAATACAAAAGCTTATACAATTTCATTGAAAGTGTCTAAAACAACAAAAAATAAAATTATACCAGATAATAAAACACTTTGGATAAGTTTAGAATGTTATGTTTTATATATTTTAAAAATTATCTTTAAGTCATTACCAACCAACTATCAACTGGGGATAATCGGGACTGCAGTCTGAATAGGTAAAGGTGATTTTAGAGCAATAAATTTGGAAATCGGTGTACTAATTGTTTTGATCTGTTCCTGTTGTAATCGAAATCAATCAAAACAATCAGAACATTATTCAAAAACAAATTAGCTTAAACAGCTGTCTTGATTCGTTACTTTTGTCCTGATTTGCTCCAGATGCCGGTTTATGATGAAAAGTATAATAATTTTTAAAATATTATGTTTTTTTCAAGTTTAAAGTCATAAATATACTTGAATATAATAATAAGTCTTTTTTTAAATAAATAAAATTTATTAGAAAATATCTAAGGCGCTAAGCATTTTGAGGATCTGTTAACCAAAATTTGAACAATTTTCCCTGCCAAATTAATGCTGTTATATGCCGAATACAAATTTTAATGCTTTAAAATGCTTATCGATTACTGATTTCCACAAACAAATCTGAATTTCTAGACCAAAATTTGATATGTTTTCAATTTCGGGAATTTCCGAGACAAAATATAAAAAATCCCGGGATTCGGGAATTCCTAGTTTTGGAAAAATCACGGGATTTTTGTCCCGGGAATTCCCGGGATGGACGCACTAGTAGAATACATTTTGTGATAGGTTTTGCTTCAAAATTTTGAAGGCTAGGATTGAAATTAAAATTTAGCTTTTTTTGTCACCATGTATTGTTTTTAGCTGTGGTACAAAGTGATGAATATTTGCTTGCCCAAGTTATGAGTGTTTGAAAAACTTGTGATTTTTCAAATATCTTGAATATCTTGATCTAAGTAACAGCTTTACAGCACTTTCAGATTGCAAATTCCATTTAAAGTTGAAAAATTATTTTTTTTTTTAAATGCATTGGAAAAAACATTTTGTGCCGTTTTCATGTTTCTAGTCACTTTTAGGTAAATTTTCAAAAAAGTGTTATTTTTCAACTTTTTCAATAGTTTAATTTTCCACATGTAATAGTAGAGCATGCAACAAGTTGCAAAAAGATGACAGTTCGAGTCGTACATTTATCTAACGAGGTTTACTGAGTTGGATAAATACGACGAGTGCAGAAAAAATCAAATTTTGCAACTAGTTCCATACAACATTTTATGCAATTGAAATATTGAAAAGTATAACTTTTCAACACAAGTGCTGAAAAGTTCAACTTTTCAGCACTCATTTTAGTGATGAAAAGTAAAACTTTTCAGTACTTGTATTGAAAAGAATCACTTTTTGAAACTTATATTTTTAGTAGAGAAAAGTAGGCCAATTCGTCATGCAAGAATGACAGGAAAAGTAATTAACACTAATGATTGGACCAATATTTGCGGGTACAAAACAGAACGCAAAATGAGGTTTGCTGAACGTAACCCAGCAGCATATCGATGCCTCTGTGCACTCTTATGCTAACTAGACAGGAAAACCAGCAAGTTTAGTACAAGAGAGCACAGAGGCATATATGTTCATATCTCAGAAACTTATGGTCCAATTATTAAACATTTTTTTATTTAATTTTTTAGTTCAAGAATTTCTTTTCAGAAGTTTGTTTTTGATATCGAAAAAATGAGAAAATTTCACATTGGAGAATTGTTAATTTATGGGCAGTTACAAAATAATCTTTTTAAAGATGAATTTTCAGAGCGTCATTTTCTGATCTAATCTAATCTAGTAAAACCCTAGCGCAGCCAATCTTTTCTAGCATAGAGCACCAAGCTGTAGGGGGTGCCTATTTGATTGTTTTGTTTTTTTTTCACACTGTGCTCCAAGGCTACGCTCATACAGTCCTGGAGGGATTTGGGAGGGAAATATTTTTTTGTTTACTAGTTATAAAAATGCGGGGAACCAACGTGACTTTTAAAATTAAACGGAAGTTGTTGGATGATTTCTCTACAACCATTCAAAAAGTGTTGTGTTTTATGGAAATGAATTTGAGAAATTGCCAAAGCTGTTTAAAAATCATAAAAAGGTATAATGAGATATGCTTAGGTAAACATTTCTTCATTCACTTTGACTGAAAAGTGAATGTTGCAAAGAATCGTACCAACATTTCTCTCAAGTAACCTGGCAGATGTGTTCGATTTGTTTAATTTAGGCTCATTGTACCAAGAAGAAGCCGCTCAAGGAGAGCACATATTCATAAAGTAAACAAATTCGCCATCCGAAGACGACCCATAATCTCCTTAACAGAGCTGCAGCTGCAATTGCCAGTTGCATGCAGACCTCCGTCTTAAGACCCACGTGGCTGTGTCTCTCCCTCACCTTCAAGGTGTTTGCGAAGGATTGCATCCTTCTCTCGTCACCTTCAAGATCTGCAGCCGTTCCCATTCTACGGTTTGGACAAAATCAGAGCAATTACTTGCAGAACAGTGAAAACTGCTGCAGCTGCACGGACTTTGAGGTCGAGAAGCTGAATGAAGGAGAAAAGTTTGAATTGCTTAAGAAAATCAACGACCATTTGGGAGCGCCCGGTCCTAACCTGCAAAAAAAAATGTTTGGAACTGAAATCGTTGGGTCCTTTCCTTTTCTTTACGGGTTGGGTGATGGACTGTTTTTTGCTGCTCGCAACGTTCTACACTATGAATTTTGATAAAGGCCAGCAAAAAAGTCGAAGGATCATGGGCAGCAAACGAAGGAGAGAGAAAAAAAACATTAGATCTCTATACCTTTCCAATTAAAGGGAAGAAACCGAGAAGAAGCATTCGTTTTTGACAAAGAACTTTGTCCTAAGGTTTCTATACGTGGTGTCAATCCAAAATTTTCGCGAAGCGAAAACGTTACGTGACGAATTCCCCTCTCGGCAAATTTCCCCTCTTTTTGGTGCACGCTGGTTGGATCAACGAACGTTTCCCAATCAGTCAATCGAGAGACGTGAGATTGATGTATCTAAAATCTCCCCCACTCCACCTCATAATTTTCGGATCGTCGACGAGCCAACAAAACTCGGCTCGGTTGGTCCCGAAAATTCATTCTATTGCTGGACGTCGACGAGGACACATCAGAAGCAGATGGCCTGGTGGCCCAGTAGCAGACTGCCTGGAGGTCCGGGAGCAGATGGCTTGGAGGCAAGGACCAGCTAAGACATGCCAGTCGCGGGAGTCGATCATTGGAACTGGCCACCACCTGGAGTGGCCGGAGGCCCCGCGGATGTTCCGATGGGGGGACATTTTCCGGACCGTAAGAGTTGTGGCAATATGGGTATCAAACTTTATGGTTTTTGATACCGGACATGAAATTTGACATTTTGGCAGTAGTGGCCACAATCCGGAGTGGCCGGAGGCCCCGCGGATGTTCCGATGGGGGGACATTTGCCGGACCGTAAGAGTTGGGGCAATATGGGTATCAAACTTTAGGGATTTTGATACTGGACATGAAATTTGACATTTTGGCCGTAGTGGCCACCACCTGGAGTGGCCGGAGGCCCCGGGGATGTTCCGATAAGGGGACATTTGGCGGAACCATAAGAGTTGGGGCAATATGGGTATCAAACTTTAGGGATTTTGATACTGGATATGAAATTTGACATTTCGGCAGTAGTGGCCACCACCTGGAGTGGCCGGAGGCCCCGGGGATGTTCCGATGGGGGGACATTAGCTGGACCGTAAGAGTTGGGGCAATATGGGTATCAAACTTTATGGTTTTTGATACCGGACATGAAATTTGACATTTTGGCAGTAGTGGCTACAATCCGGAGTGGCCGGAGGCCCCGCGGATGTTCCGATGGGGGGACATTTGCCGGACCGTAAGAGTTGGGGCAATATGGGTATCAAACTTTAGGGATTTTGATACTGGACATGAAATTTGACATTTTGGCCGTAGCGGCCACCACCTGGAGTGGCCGGAGGCCCCGGGGATGTTCCGATAAGGGGACATTTGGCGGAACCATAAGAGTTGGGGCAATATGGGTATCAAACTTTAGGGATTTTGATACTGGATATGAAATTTGACATTTCGGCAGTAGTGGCCACAATCCGGAGTGGCCGGAGGCCCCGCGGATGTTCCGATGGGGGGACATTTGCCGAACCGTAAGAGTTGGGGGAATATGGGTATCAAACTTTATGGTTTTTGATACCGGACATGAAATTTGACATTTCGGCAGTAGTGGCCACAATCCGGAGTGGCCGGAGGCCCCGCGGATGTTCCGATGGGGGGACATTTGCTGAACCGTAAGAGTTGGGGCAATATGGGTATCAAACTTTAGGGATTTTGATACTGGACATGAAATTTGACATTTCGGCAGTAGTGGTCACAATCCGGAGTGGCCGGAGGCCTCGCGGATGTTCCGATGGGGGGACATTTGCTGGACCGTAAGAGTTGGGGCAATATGGGTATCAAACTTTAGGGATTTTAATACTGGATATGAAATTTGACATTTCGGCAGTAGTGGCCACAATCCGGAGTGGCCGGAGGCCCCGCGTATGTTCCGATGGGGGGACATTTGCTGGACCGTAAGAGTTGGGGCAATATGGGTATCAAACTTTAGGGATTTTGATACTGGACATGAAATTTGACATTTTGGCCGTAGTGGCCACCACCTGGAGTGGCCGGAGGCCCCGGGGATGTTCCGATAAGGGGACATTTGGCGGAACCATAAGAGTTGGGGCAATATGGGTATCAAACTTTAGGGATTTTGATACTGGATATGAAATTTGACATTTCGGCAGTAGTGCCCACAATCCGGAGTGGCCGGAGGCCCCACGGATGTTCCGATGGGGGGACATTTGCCGAACCGTAAGAGTTGGGGGAATATGGGTATCAAACTTTATGGTTTTTGATACCGGACATGAAATTTGACATTTCGGCAGTAGTGGCCACAATCCGGAGTGGCCGGAGGCCCCGCGGATGTTCCGATGGGGGGACATTTGCTGGACCGTAAGAGTTGGGGCAATATGGGTATCAAACTTTAGGGATTTTGATACTGGATATGAAATTTGACATTTCGGCAGTAGTGCCCACAATCCGGAGTGGCCGGAGGCCCCACGGATGTTCCGATGGGGGGACATTTGCCGAACCGTAAGAGTTGGGGGAATATGGGTATCAAACTTTATGGTTTTTGATACCGGACATGAAATTTGACATTTCGGCAGTAGTGGCCACAATCCGGAGTGGCCGGAGGCCCCGCGGATGTTCCGATGGGGGGACATTTGCTGGACCGTAAGAGTTGGGGCAATATGGGTATCAAACTTTAGGGATTTTGATACTGGATATGAAATTTGACATTTCGGCAGTAGTGGCCACAATCCGGAGTGGCCGGAGGCCCCGCGGATGTTCCGATGGGGGGACATTTGCTGGACCGTAAGAGTTGGGGCAATATGGGTATCAAACTTTAGGGATTTTGATACTGGACATGAAATTTGACATTTTGGCCGTAGTGGCCACCACCTGGAGTGGCCGGAGGCCCCGGGGATGTTCCGATAAGGGGACATTTGGCGGAACCATAAGAGTTGGGGCAATATGGGTATCAAACTTTAGGGATTTTGATACTGGATATGAAATTTGACATTTCGGCAGTAGTGCCCACAATCCGGAGTGGCCGGAGGCCCCACGGATGTTCCGATGGGGGGACATTTGCCGAACCGTAAGAGTTGGGGGAATATGGGTATCAAACTTTATGGTTTTTGATACCGGACATGAAATTTGACATTTCGGCAGTAGTGGCCACAATCCGGAGTGGCCGGAGGCCCCGCGGATGTTCCGATGGGGGGACATTTGCTGGACCGTAAGAGTTGGGGCAATATGGGTATCAAACTTTAGGGATTTTGATACTGGATATGAAATTTGACATTTCGGCAGTAGTGGCCACAATCCGGAGTGGCCGGAGGCCCCGCGGATGTTCCGATGGGGGGACATTTGCTGGACCGTAAGAGTTGGGGCAATATGGGTATCAAACTTTAGGGATTTTGATACTGGATATGAAATTTGACATTTCGGCAGCAGTGGCCACAATCCGGAGTGGCCGGAGGCCCCACGGATGTTCCGATGGGGGGACATTTGCCAGACCGTAAGAGTTGGGGCAATATGGGTATCAAACTTTAGGGATTTTGATACTGGATATGAAATTTGACATTTCGGCAGTAGTGGCCACAATCCGGAGTGGCCGGAGGCCCCGCGGATGTTCCGATGGGGGGACATTTGCCGAACCGTAAGAGTTGGGGCAATATGGGTATCAAACTTTATGGTTTTTGATACTGGACATGAAATTTGATATTTTGGCAGTAGTGGCTACAAATCGGAGTGGCCGGAGGCCGCGCGGATGTTCCGATGGGGGGACATTTGCCGGACCGTAAGAGTTGGGGCAATATGGGTATCAAACTTTATGGTTTTTGATACTGGACATAAAAAGTTGCATTTGGCCATTATCTGAAACTAAGCAGTTAAAATATATTGCTTATTAGGCAGGAAGTAATAAATAGATTACTGCGATGCACATTTTTTTGTGCCACTGCGAAAATCTGTTTCTGGAAATTTAAAATAACTATCTCGTAATCATTAAGAGTCCTGTAAGGATAGTTTTTAATGTCTGCTGTTCAAATTTCCTTTACTGCCGCCGATTGCTTGCAACAGCCTTGCAAAAACATTCCCGCATCTTGGTAACTTTCGAGTGGTGAAGGAAAGTTAATTGATTTCACTTCGATTTCTATTTCAGCTCCACTTGCAATTTCCGTCCGCTTAGTTCGATAGGACGGTTATTATAAGGGGGGAATTTGGACCGGACATTCTAATCGAAAATTTCAACAATCATCTTGCAAAGTTCTTTGTCATACTGGTCATGTGTAACATAACCACCTGCACCTTTTTTGCAGCTCGTCAAGGTAAAAAATGTGAAAGCCAACCCAAAAAAAAATTGTAGGTAATGTACAACATCTCATAACTAACCCAAGAATTAGATCGAGCAACGAGCCACGGAAGAAGGTGCCACGACACACCTGGAGTCTTAGGGGACCTCCGAATCGGCGTCGTCGTCCTCCTGTGGGCCCTTTGGATAGTATGTTTTTTATTTGCTTTCAATTTCACCCATCATCTTCATTCCTATACAGCAGAAAAAAGGACGAGAAAGGCAGTTGGGACCTTTGCGTCGTCATCGCGTGTCCCTCCGTGAAAGTTATGCACCATTTATGAACCTAAGACGCGATCGTCCTGACGTTAGAAGTTACGTAGTCGTTCCAAGGGGAAATTTATGAACACACGGTTGCAATTGCACATCGGAAGTCGGAAGGGAAGAAAGTTGGGTCTTAAATCGGCCAGCTCGGAAGGAATTATTCGAACGCAGGGGTGCCCCTGAAGAAATTGGCTGTAGTTTTGATTCGGGTGCCCTTCGAGATTCGATTTATGTATTATACAAGCAGACGTCACATTAAGGATGAAAGAATGTGCACATAAATGTGCTAGGAAATCCAGTTTGAATGATATACTTTAAATTACTTCCTTATGTATTCGGTTGGGTTTAATTCTAGGTTGTCTAGGAGGGGAGCGCCACGTTGAAGGAAATTTTTCGAAATTTGGAATAAGCTTGATGTATGTACCGTAATCAAGAGCCAATTCAAGCAACTCGTGGGAAACGGATTCTGTTTTTCTGAAATAAACTTTGGGTTGGTCAAATTGAATTGCGTCGTAAAAAGTGATCAGTAATGTGTGATTTTAAAATAATTTTTATAAAATATTATTCATATGCCATGGATTCCTTGTCAATTTAATCAGACGAACGTTGCACCATCTTAAATTTTATGGAACTTCCAGGGATGAGGAAAAATAAATTATAAAAGATCCATGATCCATGAAGATTCATGACACACTTCAATTATTTTTACCGAATTCGTTAGTTGAAAAATCGGTAAAGTTTAGATCGGTAAACCATCTGTCAAAATGAACAATATTTCACTGAATTTCGGTTGTACGGTGAACAATAATGAACTTCATTACCGAAATTTCGGTAAGTTTTGACCGAATTCGATAATTGGGTACTAAAGTCCTATGTCAATTTTTATGTACAACGGTAAAAACACGATTAAAAACCATTTCTGATCACTTTTTTTCATTTTAATTCAATTTTTTTTTTGACAAGAAAACATTTTTTCGATGGATCAACTATAGTCCCCTTGGAACGAGCTGTCAAGTAGGAGCTTTTCTGTCAAGAAGGACCGCGAGGTTAATTTTTCAAAATTGATTTAAAAATCCATTTTAAACTCTTTGTGCTCGTACAAAGGGTCATTGTACTCAGAAAAATAAGCTTTATCGCTGTAAACAATAATATCAGCAATCTAAGCTTCATTTTAGGACCCAATTGTCAGTTTATCGAACTGTTCAGCAGTTCAAAATTCGATAAACTTTACCGAATTTGGTAAAAAAATTGAGTGTGTAGATAAGGTGTTTTTATTGAGTTCCTTCAACACTGGGGCATGGCGATTCCATTTTATCTATTCAAACATTTTTTTGAAGATCACGTGAAATCTAATCTTTACTATTCTTGACTTCTGGATCTGGATCTTTAATTTAAAGTCAAGGACTGTAAGGTAACATTGATTTTTTTCAAAACCTTCAAAAACATGTATCATAATTAACAGCGTTTAACAGGTTGCAAAACTGTTATTTCTGATCTAACTGAAAAAATAATTATGCAGAAATATGTATTATATTTTTTTTTTGTATAAATATATTTAAAAATATAAAGAAAATAAAAATCAATCAAAAATTGCTGAGATCTTGATTAGAAATGTGGATGATATAAAAAAAATTAAATTTATAACTTTGGCTTTCTTTAGCCCTATCCATAGCGTAATTTTGCAAAAGAGCCTATAAACACAGGAAATCCATGGTGCATGTTATTTAAAAAAAATTCAGCAACGGAAATAAAATAATTGAAAATTCAAAAAAATACATTTTTGAAAAAAAAAAATGATTTCCCTAAAACAGTATTTACGACTATAACATTTCGATGAGCAATTCTTTACGTCAATACAAGTCTCAACCCTCTTAAATCTAACCCCGGCTTTGATCTAAAGAATCACCAAAAATCATTTTTTGATATTTTTGATATTTAAAATGCATTGGAAAAAAGAACTCATGAAATTTTGGGAAATTTTCGTGTTTGAAGTTTGACTTGTTTTCCTGACTTTGCCAAATTTGAGCTACAAAAATAAAAGAACGGACATTTTCTCTACAAAGTTCTGAGTTTATTTAATTTTCAGCGATAAATATTTTTTTGTCGAACGCTTGTAAAGCATTGTAAACAATTGAACAAATTGATAAGATATAAAATTTAAAATTTAAGCTATTTCTGTTATATCTAGACTATGTATAATTGCTTTTTTGTACTTTTAATTGAATTATATTGAACAAAACGAATACAATTACAAACAATTAAAAAAGACTGAAAAATATTAAAAAGAAAAAAAAATCGTAAGTTGAAACAGTAATAGGGGAAATTCTTGTATGTTTGGCAGGTTAAGCACTCGCTCCTAACTCCATCAAATTTGCTGATTTTCATCATTTAAACAACTTATTTTGCAAAACTTTTGATAGAAACTTGTTTGCGCAGTTCTTATTGAGCTATTTATCACTCGATTTCAGTTGAAAACGCTTTTAATGAGCTTTAATTGAATGAAGCGCATGCTGATATGGCAACATTAGCGGCACGCTGGAATTAGATGCTTGTCCCTTAATATTATCAGTGAAAAATAAAAACTACTCGAGCAGACGGTAATAAATTGGGAATAACATTTTTTGATATTTGAAAATACTAGGCCAATAACATTTTATGTTATTTATAACAAAATTTGTTGTCGTTATGATTTTTTTGTTATTGGATTGTTATTGTAATAACACACTAATAACATTTTTAGTTATTCTTCGAAAAAATCTGTGTTATTATTTTTTGTTATTTTAACAACTAATCAGATCACCCCAATAACAGTTGGAGGTATTCTTCCATAACAAAAAATGTTATTACAAAGTTGTTTTGGCTTTCAGTGAATGTCAGACCAATAACAAATTTTGTTATGATAACATAAAGTGATATTAAACCCTTATGCAGAAATAGATTTTTCAAAGAGATTCCATAACATTTTTTGTTATTTTAACAGTATTTGTTATTGAAATGGCATGAATTATGTTATTACCGTCTGGGTTGAAAAAGATAAATGCAGATGAAGAAACTAGAAATATCAAGAGAAAACATGAATTAGTTTGTTTCTTTTCAGAACATAAGAAAATTTGTATTTGACTGTAGAGGGTTAAATGTGGAAATGTGCTTGACTGTTCCATAATCAAAGGAGAATGGGCGAATTTGGTCCAGGGATGTACACGAACGGGACCAACTGTTTTAGAAAGATCTTGCCGAGACATGAAAAAAAGTCTTCTGGACCAACTCTCTAGACCCCGGGGTTCAAAAGTTACAAGCTGTTGAAGTTTGAGCATTTTGGGTAAAAATGTATAAAAAATGGTATTTTTACTATTTCTAAAATCATTCATAAAATCTCTTTTTTATTATGGATTTCAAAAATCTTGACTTCATTCGACGCGTATCAGCAAAAACTTTGAGTTCTGATATGTCTTAGCATGATTGAAACATGAATTCTCTTGTTTCTATCCGTTTGAACTGAAAAGGCATACCATAGAAACAATTCGAAACTTCAAGATTTTGAAACCGGATCCTACCTAGACTACTTCAGTGAGTGTGGTAGGCTAGAGTGCAATGTTGTAACAACTTATTGGGATGTTCTGAGTCATTCGAGAACTCCTGGGAGTTAAGACCGGTGAATCTACCGCCGTACCGAGCAAAAGGTCGGCGGTTTTTGACCGCTGATCATACCAGCATAGCTTCAGTGAGTATGGTAGACTACTTTGCTAATGTGTTGGAATGTCCTGGGTCATCCTAGGACTCCCTGGAGTTAAGATCTGTTGATCTACTACCGTAACAAGCAACATGTCGATCGGTTTTGATAACGGATCATACCCGCATAGCTTCAGTGAGTAAGGTAGAATACCTTAATGATGTTTTGAAATGTCCCGCCTGATTAGAAAACTTTTTTTCATGTCTCGGCGAGATCTTTCTAAAAAAGTTGGTCCCAGGCCTGCAAAAAGTTTCCAACCCAGCGTACACATGAAGCAAACCAAAATGTCAGTTCACTGCTAGCATGTGACTGCAAGCCTACTGAGTCTATTCAACCACAGCCGCCTGACTTGTGCCGGTCGGCTGCTGGAGAATGAGTGACGTGAAAAAATGAGCTACACTCACTCAATTCGTGTCATATGACTGACTCGTAAAATCCTCTTTAAACACTATTTTGACTATTTTCAAACAGTTGAATGGTTGCAGACTGTGCAAAACACTTAAAACAACCATAACTTATATTCCAAATTACATTTCCACGTATAAATACGAACTTTTTGTGTAAAAACTTGTTTCTTTATGTGTGTGCGTGCAACGTCGAATGAGCGTTGGTCGACTACTGCCTCGAATTGCAGCTGCTCAATGAGCTAGGGCACTCACGACTGCGCCGGGTTTGTTTATGTCACGGTTTTGCGGTTCAGTGAATGGATCTCAAAAATTCGTGTCAGCGTCGCCGATTTTCGAGTCATGACCCCTGACATTTTCAGCACTGGTTGGTCCCGTTCGTGTACATCCTTGGACCAGCTCCCATACAAATTTGCTCATTCTCCTTTTGCTACTTATTGATTTTTGTTGTTTTACCGAGCAGTTTTTGACAAAGAACTTTGTCCTAAGGTTTCTATACGTGGTGTCAATCCAAAATTTTCGCGAAGCGAAAACGTTACGTGACGAATTCCCCTCTCGGCAAATTTCCCCTCTTTTTGGTGCACGCTGGTTGGATGAACGAACGTTTCCCAATCAGTCAATCGAGAGACGTGAGATTGATGTATCTAAAATCACCCCCACTCCACCTCATAATTTTCGGATCGTCGACGAGCCAACAAAACTCGGCTCGGTCGGTCCCGAAAATTCATTCTATTGCTGGACGTCGACGAGAACACATCAGAAGCAGATGGCCTGGTGGCCCGGTAGCAGACGGCCTGGAGGTCCGGGAACAGATGGCTTGGAGGCAAGGACCAGCTAAGACATTCCAGTCGCGGGAGTCGATCATTGGAACTGGACACCACCTGGACTGGAGTGGCCGGAGGCCCCGCGGATGTTCCGATGGGGGGACATTTGCCGGACCGTAAGAGTTGGGGCAATATGGGTATCAAACTTTATGGTTTTTGATACCGGACATGAAATTTGACATTTCGGCAGTAGTGGCCACAATCTGGAGTGGCCGGAGGCCCCGCGGATGTTCCGATGGGGGGACATTTGCCGGACCGTAAGAGTTGGGGCAATATGGGTATCAAACTTTATGGTTTTTGATACTGGACATGAAATTTGACATTTCGGCAGTAGTGGCCACAATCTGGAGTGGCCGGAGGCCCCGCGGATGTTCCGATGGGGGGACATTTGCCGGACCGTAAGAGTTGGGGCAATATGGGTATCAAACTTTATGGTTTTTGATACCGGACATGAAATTTGACATATCGGCAGTAGTGGCCACAATCCGGAGTGGCCGGAGGCCCCGCGGATGTTCCGATGGGGGGACATTTGCCAAACCGTAAGAGTTGGGGCAATATGGGTATCAAACTTTATGGTTTTTGATACTGGACATGAAATTTGACATTTCGGCAGTAGTGGCCACAATCCGGATTGGCCGGAGGCCCCGCGGATGTTCCGATGGGGGGACATTTGCCGGACCGTAAGAGTTGGGGCAATATTAGTATCAAACTTTATGGTTTTTGATACTGGACATGAAATTTGACATTTCGGCAGTAGTGGCCACAATCCGGAGTGGCCGGAGGCCCCGCGGATGTTCCGATGGGGGGACATTTGCCGGACCGTAAGAGTTGGGGCAATATGGGTATCAAACTTTATGGTTTTTGATACCGGACATGAAATTTGACATTTCGGCAGTAGTGGCCACAATCCGGAGTGGCCGGAGGCCCCGCGTATGTTCCGATGGGGGGACATTTGCCAAACCGTAAGAGTTGGGGCAATATGGGTATCAAACTTTATGATTTTGGATACTGGACATGAAATTTTACATTTCGGCAGTAGTGGCCACAATCCGGAGTGGCCGGAGGCCCCGCGGATGTTCCGATGGGGGGACATTTGCCAAACCGTAAGAGTTGGGGCAATATGGGTATCAAACTTTATGGTTTTTGATACTGGACATGAAATTTGACATTTCGGCAGTAGTGGCCACAATCCGGAGTGGCCGGAGGCCCCGCGGATGTTCCGATGGGGGGACATTTGCCGGACCGTAAGAGTTGGGGCAATATGGTTATCAAACTTTATGGTTTTTGATACTGGACATGAAATTTGATATTTCGGCAGTAGTGGCCACAATCCGGAGTGGCCGGAGGCCCCGCGGATGTTCCGATGGGGGGACATTTGCCGGACCGTAAGAGTTGGGGCAATATGGTTATCAAACTTTATGGTTTTTGATACTGGACATGAAATTTGACATTTCGGCAGTAGTGGCCACAATCCGGAGTGGCCGGAGGCCCCGCGGATGTTCCGATGGGGGGACATTTGCCAAACCGTAAGAGTTGGGGCAATATGGGTATCAAACTTTATGATTTTGGATACTGGACATGAAATTTTACATTTCGGCAGTAGTGGCCACAATCCGGAGTGGCCGGAGGCCCCGCGGATGTTCCGATGGGGGGACATTTGCCAAACCGTAAGAGTTGGGGCAATATGGGTATCAAACTTTATGGTTTTTGATACTGGACATGAAATTTGACATTTCGGCAGTAGTGGCCACAATCCGGAGTGGCCGGAGGCCCCGCGGATGTTCCGATGGGGAGACATTTGCCGGACCGTAAGAGTTGTGGCAATATGGGTATTAAACTTTATGGTTTTTGACACTGGACATGAAATTTGATATTTCGGCAGTAGTGGCCACAATCCGGAGTGGCCGGAGGCCCCGCGGATGTTCCGATGGGGGGACATTTGCCGGACCGTAAGAGTTGGGGCAATATGGGTATCAAACTTTATGGTTTTTGACACTGGACATGAAATTTGACATTTCGGCAGTAGTGGCCACAATCCGGAGTGGCCGGAGGTCCCGCGGATGTTCCGATGGGGAGACATTTGCCGAACCGTAAGAGTTGGGGCAATATGGGTATCAAACTTTATGGTTTTTGATACTGGACATGAAATTTGACATTTCGGCAGTAGTGGCCACAATCCGAAGTGGCCGGAGGCCCCGCGGATGTTCCGATGGGGGGACATTTACCGAACCGTAAGAGTTGGTGCAATATGGTTATCAAACTTTATGGTTTTTGATACTGGACATGAAATTTGATATTTCGGCAGTAGTGGCCACAATCCGGAGTGGCCGGAGGCCCCGCGGATGTTCCGATGGGGGGACATTTGCCGGACCGTAAGAGTTGGGGCAATATTAGTATCAAACTTTATGGTTTTTGATACTGGACATGAAATTTGACATTTCGGCAGTAGTGGCCACAATCCGGAGTGGCCGGAGGCCCCGCGGATGTTCCGATGGGGGGACATTTGCCGGACCGTAAGAGTTGGGGCAATATGGGTATCAAACTTTATGGTTTTTGATACCGGACATGAAATTTGACATTTCGGCAGTAGTGGCCACAATCCGGAGTGGCCGGAGGCCCCGCGTATGTTCCGATGGGGGGACATTTGCCAAACCGTAAGAGTTGGGGCAATATGGGTATCAAACTTTATGATTTTGGATACTGGACATGAAATTTTACATTTCGGCAGTAGTGGCCACAATCCGGAGTGGCCGGAGGCCCCGCGGATGTTCCGATGGGGGGACATTTGCCAAACCGTAAGAGTTGGGGCAATATGGGTATCAAACTTTATGGTTTTTGATACTGGACATGAAATTTGACATTTCGGCAGTAGTGGCCACAATCCGGAGTGGCCGGAGGCCCCGCGGATGTTCCGATGGGGGGACATTTGCCGGACCGTAAGAGTTGGGGCAATATGGTTATCAAACTTTATGGTTTTTGATACTGGACATGAAATTTGATATTTCGGCAGTAGTGGCCACAATCCGGAGTGGCCGGAGGCCCCGCGGATGTTCCGATGGGGGGACATTTGCCGGACCGTAAGAGTTGGGGCAATATGGTTATCAAACTTTATGGTTTTTGATACTGGACATGAAATTTGACATTTCGGCAGTAGTGGCCACAATCCGGAGTGGCCGGAGGCCCCGCGGATGTTCCGATGGGGGGACATTTGCCAAACCGTAAGAGTTGGGGCAATATGGGTATCAAACTTTATGATTTTGGATACTGGACATGAAATTTTACATTTCGGCAGTAGTGGCCACAATCCGGAGTGGCCGGAGGCCCCGCGGATGTTCCGATGGGGGGACATTTGCCAAACCGTAAGAGTTGGGGCAATATGGGTATCAAACTTTATGGTTTTTGATACTGGACATGAAATTTGACATTTCGGCAGTAGTGGCCACAATCCGGAGTGGCCGGAGGCCCCGCGGATGTTCCGATGGGGAGACATTTGCCGGACCGTAAGAGTTGTGGCAATATGGGTATTAAACTTTATGGTTTTTGACACTGGACATGAAATTTGATATTTCGGCAGTAGTGGCCACAATCCGGAGTGGCCGGAGGCCCCGCGGATGTTCCGATGGGGGGACATTTGCCGGACCGTAAGAGTTGGGGCAATATGGGTATCAAACTTTATGGTTTTTGACACTGGACATGAAATTTGACATTTCGGCAGTAGTGGCCACAATCCGGAGTGGCCGGAGGTCCCGCGGATGTTCCGATGGGGAGACATTTGCCGAACCGTAAGAGTTGGGGCAATATGGGTATCAAACTTTATGGTTTTTGATACTGGACATGAAATTTGACATTTCGGCAGTAGTGGCCACAATCCGAAGTGGCCGGAGGCCCCGCGGATGTTCCGATGGGGGGACATTTACCGAACCGTAAGAGTTGGTGCAATATGGTTATCAAACTTTATGGTTTTTGATACTGGACATGAAATTTGATATTTCGGCAGTAGTGGCCACAATCCGGAGTGGCCGGAGGCCCCGCGGATGTTCCGATTGGGGGACATTTGCCGGACCGTAAGAGTTGGGGCAATATGGTTATCAAACTTTATGGTTTTTGATACTGGACATGAAATTTGATATTTCGGCAGTAGTGGCCACAATCCGGAGTGGCCGGAGGCCCCGCGGATGTTCCGATGGGGGGACATTTGCCGGACCGTAAGAGTTGGGGCAATATGGGTATCAAACTTTATGGTTTTTGACACTGGACATGAAATTTGACATTTCGGCAGTAGTGGCCACAATCCGGAGTGGCCGGAGGTCCCGCGGATGTTCCGATGGGGAGACATTTGCCGAACCGTAAGAGTTGGGGCAATATGGGTATCAAACTTTATGATTTTTGATAATGGACATAAAAAGTTGCATTTGGCCATTATCTGAAATTAAGCAGTTAAAATATATTGCTTATTAGGCAGGAAGTAATAAATAGATTACTGCGATGCACATTTTTTTGTGCCACTGCGAAAATCTGTTTCTGAAAATTTAGAATAACTATCTCGTAATCATTAAGAGCCCTGTAAAGGGTAGTTTTTAATGTCTGCTGTTCAAATTTCCTTTGCTGCCGCCAATTGCTTGCAACAGCCTTGCAAAAACATTCCCGCATCTTGGTAACTTTCGAGTGGTGAAGGATAGTAAATTGATTTCACTTCGATTTCTATTTCAGCTCCACTTGCAATTTCCGTCCCCTTAGTTCGATAGGACGGTTATTATAAGGGGGAAATTTGGACCGGACATTCTAATCGAAAATTTCAACAATCATCTTGCAAAGTTCTTTGTCATACTGGTCATGTGTAACATAACCACCTGCACCTTTTTTTTTAAATGATCGGGATTTTTCTTTAAATATCTATAATATCGAATGCATTTTTTTATGTAATATCAAGATTATCAGTTGATTTTCTAAACTAATCATAATGAATCACAAGAAAATATAATATCTTGCACACTTTTACCTCCTTTTTCTAACACCGTTCAGCCCAAATGTAATGGAAAAGCGCCCGTCAGAATCCTGCCCATTATTATATGGTGCATATTTAGAAAATAACTACCCTGATGGTGGTGTGCTTGCCTTCGGTAGGCCCTCGTCTTTAGTCATATAATCAGTACGACACGTTCACGGGCCAAACCCGAGCATGATGAAAGGGTTCCATGTCACACCGAAGGTCATGTTGTGTTCGATTTAATAACGAGGCTCGTTAAAGGGATATCCCATTTTTGGAGTAGGAAGTACGACTGTGAGAAGGAAAGAGGTTTGCGCAGGAATGATGCAAGAGACTTTTCTCACGACCATTTCCCACACGGTGAAACACAATCCTTTGGGCCGAGGACGTCGTCGTCACGCCAAAAAGGATTCTCGTGTTAGCAGTCGAAAATTTTCCGAAAAATTTGTAACTCATCAAGCGAGTTTGCTTTGAAATTTTCAAACTTCCCATAGGATTGTTTTCCCAGGGGCACCCGAAATTGGACCTGAAGTCGTAAATAATTTCGAAAACAATTCAATCAATTCCGGCTGTCAACAGAAACAACATAATTTTCGAGCAAAAATTCGATAGCGGATACTTTGCCTGGTCTAGGGGTCAACCAGAGACCAGGCAGAGATGGCCCGCATTGGACCGTAAAAACTATCTTCTTTCACTCAAAAAGCAATAAACCAATTATGTTCCCTACGAGTACATGGTGCCTGGCACCAGCGAATTTGGAAGAGAAAGCCGGAGGAAAATTGAGCGAAAAGCCATAAACGATTTAATCCTTAAATGCATGGGCTAAACTTACACGAAAAAGTGATGACCCACTTTTTTCCCGGGTTGACCGACAAACTGCCAGAGCCTGTCTAATCAGGCGGGTTTCGATGTGAATGGACCGTTAAAACAATAAAAATTAAAGGGATGGCTCTATCGTGGCGCATTTAATGATGTTGTTTCAACTGGTGGCTCTGGGAAGAGGAAGGATACAATTTCACTGGAACTTTATCTAGGACACCTTTTTCTCGACTCTTGTTTTTACAAATTTTACTGTGGAATTGTTTAGGTTACAGGAGATAGTTTCTTTTCTTTATCTTAGAGGTAGTCACATAAATCATAATGTTTGCTGTCCATTCAACATGCACCGTAATTTAAAAGTTGAAGATTTTTTTCCATCAATTTCTCATGACAAAAAAAAACGATGACACCGACTCATCTAACGTCAGAAAAAAATAGCTGGTGCCAATATTGATTACACGACCGTCTAACATAATCATCTTTGTGGCGAAAATGTTAAACTGTCAGACCTCCAACGACGCCCGCCGTCTTGCGGTTTTATGAATGAAAAATGAGGTCCCAAAAAAAAGAGACGTCCCTTTAAAAATGTCGGCTCAAGTCGGCAAACCCATCACACTCGTACGCGTCTAATTACAAAAACCATAGGAGTAAATCACTGCATGTTGGGCGATGATGACGACGAGCTTGGAGATTCTTCAATGAAGCCCTACGCCACACCACTCACCCGTATGTACGGTTAGAACTTTGCACTTGAAACTTTGTCTGGCCACATGTGATCATTCTTGTTAACACTCGTCCTCTTTGGTTGTCTTGTGGTTCTTATTGAAGAACGTCTTGTTACTTAAAATGAATAAAATATTATTTTTTTAAATATTTTTTAAATGACTTTTTTTTGAAGACTTTTTAATATGGTGCTAAATCTGTTACTGGCGATATGCATTTTTGAAAACATGTTATTTTTTAATGTCTACAACATTGTCAAATGAAATTGTAAAAATAATTTTTAAATACTAAGTCGAAAAGTACTTCACACATTTTTATTTTGATAAAGAGCAATTCCATGCCAAATAGGGAATCGGTTGTACCCGACCCTCTCCGATTTCAATGAAACTTTGTAGACATGTTATCCTTCGCTTATATAAGCCATTTTTGTGTATATGGAGCCAGTTCCACTCGATAATGATATTTGAGAAGGGCGTAAGTGTTTTAAATATTTTTGTAATTCGGAATTTAAATATTTCTGTATTTCGAAGGCGTTGCATCGTATCAAAAAGTGGTCAAAGACAAACTTGTCGGGAATTTTACGGGCTTTTCGATAAAAATACACTGAAAGAAAAAAACACCCAACTTTTATGAGATTTTTTGATTTTTAAGTTAAAAAGTCAAATTTGAAGGGGAGCCCACGATTTTTTTTCAAAATTTTTGTGAAGATAGCCTAAGATGTTACAAAAAGACTCACGAAAAATGCAGGATGGAGCAACTCACCTAAAAAAATACAAAAATCATTTACTGAAACTGTTTTTTGAAAAGTGCTCTAAACGTCAAAATTTTCAAAAACCAAATACGGGAATCGATTCTTCAGACAATTTTACATAAAAGTCTCCATATTGACCATTGTCCTAAGTCCAATCCTTGTAAAGTTACAGCGGTTTTAAAAATAAAAATGTAGAAAAAATAGGTTTTTTGATGGTTTTTGGCAATTTCTATATGACAGACTTGATTTTTCAGTCTCGTAAATATTTTTACCGGAAAGCTCGTCCAATTTCCCATAAGTTTGTTTTTGACCACATTTCAATTGGATGTATGGGTTTACAGATATAAGCTAATTTACTATCCAGGTTACTATACTACACTGAAAAAATATGATGTTTTCAATTATGAGCAATGTAATTAGCTTATATCTGCAAGCTCATACATCCAATTTAAATGTTGTCAAAGACAAACTTATGGGAAATTTGACGAGCTTTCCGGTAAAAATATTTACGAGACTGAAAAATTAAGTCTGTCATATAGAAATTGCCAAAAACCATCAAAAACCTATTTTTTCAACATTTTTATTTTTAAAACCGCTGTAACTTCACAAGGATTGGACTTAGGACAATGGTCAATATGGAGACTTTTATGTAAAATTGTCTGGAGAATCGATTCCCGTATTTGGTTTTTGAAAATTTTGACGTTTAGAGCACTTTTCAAAAAAACAGTTTCAGTAAATGATTTTTGTATTTTTTTAGGTGAGTTGCTCCATCCTGCATTTTTCGTGAGTCTTTTTGTAACATCTTAGGCTATCTTCACAAAAATTTTGAACGAAAAAAAATCGTGGGCTCCCCCTCAAATTTGACTTTTAAACTTAAAAATCAAAAAATCTCATAAAAGTTGGGTGTTTTTTTCTTTCAGTGTATTTTTATCGAAAAGCCCGTCAAATTTCCTACAAGTTTGTCTTTGACCACTTTTTGATACGATGCAACGGCTTCGAGATACAGAAATATTTAAATTCCGAATTACAAAAATATTTAAAACACTTACGCCCTTCTCAAACGTCATTATCGTGTGGAACTGGCTCCATATACACAAAAATGGCTTATATAAGCGTAGGATAACATGTCTACAAAGTTTCATTGAAATCGGAGAGGGTCGAGAAAAAAGTACCTGAAAAATTCCTGTTTTGGGCTGGAATTGCTCTAAAGTGTTTTCAAGTTATAGGCATCTAGGTTTTTTGGCCAAATTTTCCCTAGTTTTTGTTTAATTGCATTTGAAGAATCTTCTGTTACCAAGCGGTAAATGAATAGGAAATAGTTGCAAGGAACACCAAATCTCTATGCACCAACCATTCACACAAGTTGTAAATTTGTTATTTCGGTAAATAAAATGAATTGAATTGAAAAGTTACAGACATTTAAGGGTTTTTCTAAATGCTCAGGTTTTTGCAATTTATAAATATCATTAAGGAAAAGCACCCCTCCCACAAATATGTTTGAAATGCTGAGAGATTAAGAGGAGAGAGGAAAAATTTTCTAACAATTTTCTTTTTTGCCTTTGTTGATCGATTGCTGATATACAGCTTCTTTAAGCTTAAATTGTGTGAATTAGTAGTTTATTTCAGTTTCATGTAATCAGCCTCCATTTTTCATCTCGCGTTATCTCTGAAACTATTGGTTCGTTGTACAATGCCAGAAAATAAAGCTTTTGTGGCAGTATCTGCTCTTTTTTATAGAAATCATTTCGAAACTTAAAAATCAAGCCAATTTTTGGAAAATATAAAAAAGGTATTTTTAACCCATTGAAAAAGTTACCCTTAATTCTAAAATTTTTAAATTATTTTTAATTTAATGAACGGAAAATTTAAAAACATTTTCATTTTTAGCATTGGTAAACAAATCAATAGTTTCAGAGATAATGCGAGTTGGAAAATGAGATCTATGAGTCTGAAAATGAGATCTATCAGTCTGATCACCAAAGTCAAAAAAGACAATTTTTGCAAATGTTTAAGCCAGATTTTTTTGGAGGTTCTTTTCCTTCATAAAGTATTTTTCATTGGCAAAAAGCCATTTTAGATTGCAATTTTGATTTTGCATTGCAATATTAAAAAATTTATTTGACAATGTTTTTTGTTTTTTCAAAACTCGCATTATTTAATTTCATGTTTCCGGAACCAGATTTTGCAGATTTTGCACCATGGTAAAGAGGCTACTAAAAAGGCACCGTCAGCTAAGGTGACTTTGGGTCTGGGAAGTGAAATTGGGTCAGGCTGATTTTTTTTACAGGTTTTTCAATTTCTCAGGTTCTTTTCAGTAAAACTTAGTTCAGAGGGTAGTGTAAGGGACAGCTTATAAAAACTTTACTAAACAAATATCGTTCCTAGAACCATTCCTGTCATTTTGGCAACTGTCTTAAAGTACGTTTTTGGTAAAAAATGACTTCTCGAAAAAATAACCCTCTATTTTTTTTAATCACTCGAAAAGTATCTGAATGTTTCAAAATATCCACTTCCGATATTGTAGCTTGTCAGTAGGATTCCCTCGAACAAGTAACACTGATGAAGCCATCCTTTTTTTGTTTTTGAGCATCATTTTAGTTTCATCAAATTACACCATATTTTGGTAAATGTTGGTTAACTGTATAAGAACATTCCTACGTTAAAAGTTTTTCGATACTATTTAAATTGTTTTTGGTATTTAAAAATTACTAAAAGTGTATCGTTTTTTGAGCCATCAAAACGGTATCAAAAATGAACGGGTTTTCTGATCGATTTGATGTCTTCTGCAAAATTATTGATGCTTTTGACTTTTGAAAAAAAAAATAGTTATACTCTCAAAAATAATCCCATTTTTTATTCAGTTTTTCACACAAACAAATAGGTTGCGTAAAAAATCATTTTTGAAAACCATTTTTGGATATTTTTTGATTACAAAAATGCCAGTATATGGCATAAGTTGTTAAAATAGTAGTTTATGCAACAAGTTGCAAAAAGAGGATTTTTTCAGCACGAGTCGTACATTTATCCAACGAGGTTCACTATTATTAAAACAAATTTGAAGACATTTGAATGTAACATTGCCGAGATATAGCCTTTTAAAGTTAGCAGTTTCAAAAAACGGGTGCCACGATATCTCAACACTGCCTTGACCAAATCGGCTCAAAATTTTGGTGAAGACTCGTTAAACCGGTCCTGTGTGCATGACGAAGGCCGATTTTAAAAAAAACTTATTTTAAAAAAAGATTAAAATATTTTTGTGTTTTTAATATATAAAATCATCAGTTTTTGATTTTTGTATTTTTTTTAAAGCAAAATTTTTAAATCGGGCTTCGTCATGCACACGGAATAGTTTTTGAGAGTCTTTACCCCAAGTTTCAGCCAATTTGGTTCATCCCATCTCGAGATATCGTGGCACCCGTAAATCAACTCGGTGGTTCGAGAAAAAGGCTCAAAAAGTTTGACAGTCCGCTTTGCGCATGGCAAAATGTTGAGCTGAACATCGTCTCTAACTCAGTTTAATCATGTAATTTCTTCATGAAAGTTTCAGGAGTGATTGAAAATCATCTTTTTAGTGGATTCAATAAATTTTCTGTAATATTAAATTTTGATTTCTGCATGTATGTAACCCCTTAAATGGGGTTGCCCAATTCAAATTGGACGCATAAAATAAGAAAATAAAAAAATGAACCATGAATTATTTTTTTTAATAATCAATTTCGTCAGTCAAAGTTTGTGAAATTATTTCAATTAGGTGATTTAATCCAATTTTCCCAATGTTTACACATCATCCCTGCGTCCAGCTCGCACTTTGTCACGGATCGAGTGAAGCCGGAGAAATTTGATACTTTCCCAGAGCTGCGATCTATAACTTTTTGCGCTCATCCTCTCGCTGAGCGTCCCTTTAAGTTCTTAAAGTTACACACAACCCGCTGCTGCTGCATTGGAACTTACGAAGAGGAAGATGCTCCTCTGCTGTGGCTCCTGGTTCAACTCAAAAGGACCTGCTCGTTGGCCTGGCGTATCCATGTCCCATGGATGTTGACTCTCGAAGCGATCGATGCCTTTTTGACGAGCGCTACCAACAGCAGCGTGATCGTGTACTTTACACGAGGATCGTCTTCCAAACATGAGCAAAGAAGGAAGTTTGGACTTTTTGCTGCCTGTGAAAAGTGACAAAAAAGGCTGAACTGCAGGTGTTTGCAGTGCGGACAGGTCAGTTCGAAGCTACAGGTAGGTATGAGGGATTATCCCAGAGATACTGAGGAGATTCTGAAGGCAGACAGGATCAATGATCTTTCTTTTGTTAAACAAATCTTGAGCTGTTTTGCAGTTGAAAACGACAAATGTTGTACTTTTATTTGTATGCAAATAGCTCAACAGAAGCTAGCTAAATTCTCCAACATCAATCCGTGGGAACATTTCAATTTCAGCACAAACCTATAAATGTGGCCCTCTACAAGTCCCGGGAATGTCCTAATGAAATAATTGTCCTTTGACACGAAGGTGACGTGCTGGCTGCCACCACCAGCCAGAGCCAGCAGGAGTCGACTTTTCACCCGTTAATATTATTCATTGTTAAATTGGTTCCATTAATGTAGTAATAATAGCTTGTATGTGTGCGAGTGCTCACCCCGCGAGTTCAACCCCTAAAATGTTTGACTTTTACCCCCACGAGGAGGAAAAAGTACGAAAAAAAAATGTGCGCACCCATAATGCAACGTGTTCGATCCATATCGCACCCGAGGACTACAGAAACATTAATGGAAGGAAAATGTTCAGCGAACCGCACCAAGTTGATTGTTGCATTTTGTGAGCTTCAGTGTTGGCCTTGTAACACTACTTGGGCACCCTCGCAATTGAGTGGGTGAGTGGGGAGATGGTGAATATCGAGAGGGTTGGTTTAACATAAGTGTAGCACTAATTTGTAAAATTTTGAGTTTTATGGTAATTTTATTGACAATATTCAGTATATTTTTATAATTACCGGAAAGGCAAATGAAAATTTCTCTCATGCTTAGTATTAATAAAATAAAATAAAACTTTTTGAGTGTTTTAAATAAGTGGGATGACTGTATTTGTTATGTTTATTAGATTGTAGCGGGAGTGACACGAAACAGGTCAACTTTTTTTTTATTTTTGTTGCTCAAAAAAAGTTGGAACGATGTTTTTGATCGCAAAGATTACACATTTGATCAAATTGAATTCTGCAAAGTTCTAGGAGCATCTAGGCATCCTAACAAATAACTAAAAAAATAATTGTCCCAATAGCTTGAGTTATGCCCGAGAGCCAGCGAGTTGAATTGAAATCGTTCCAACTTTTTTGATGGCTAAGCTTAAACTAAAAAATTTGATTACAACCACTGCTCCTTGAAAAAATCCAAGGGTCTCGCATTTGAATCAATGCAATATGGTGAAAAAAAAAAATGATTTGAAAAAGTAAGGATAACGTAAATCACAAAAACATTGATAAAATCTACTTTTTAGATGCGATGTAAATACTATTAGAATTTTTAGTTTAATTTATTTTCAAAGAACTGGTAATCACTAAAAGTGTGCATAAATAATCTCTTTAAAAATTAACTCTTAAATCTTATTTTAGGCAAACTTTTAAAAATTCAGATTCGCTATCGTTTAAAATAAAATCCAAAGTCGAAAAAAAAATTTACAAACATTTTATATCATAACCGCTTTTGTTTAGGAGCAAAGAAATATATTTTTCTGGTCTTTTGTACCCGACATGTTATCCTAGGCCTATATAAGCCATTTTTGTGTATATGGAGCCAATTGTACTCAAAAATTATATTTGAGAAGAGCGTAAGTTATTTAAATACTTTTGTATTTTGTAATTTAAAAATTACTGTATCTCGAAGACGTTGCATCGCATCAAAAAGAGGTCAAAGACAAACTTGTAGGAAATTTGATGAGCTTTCTGAAAAAATACACTGAAAGAAAAATACACAACAATTTAATGAAAATTTACAATTTTTAAGTTAAAAAGTAAAATTTTAAGGTGATGTCACGATTTTTCGTTCAAATTTTTTGTGAAAATAGACAAAAAGACTCACGAGAAATGCATGATGGTATGTCTCTCCTAAAAAAATACAAAAATGATTTACTAAAGTTGTTTTTTTGAAAAGTGGTCAAAACGTCAAAATTTTCAAAAACTGATAGTGAGAATCGATTTCCTAGACAATTTTACATAAAAGTCACCATATTGACCATTGACTTATGTCCAATCCTTGTGAAGATAAAACGGTTTTAAAAATAAAAATGTTAAAAAATAGAATTTTTTGGTGGTTTTTGGTGATTTCTATATGACAGACTTGATTTTTCAGTCTCGTCAATATTTTTACCGGAAAGCTCGTCCGATTTCCCGTAAGTTTGTCTTTGACAACTTTTCAATTGGATGTATGGGCTTACAGATATAAGCTTAATTACATTACTTATAACTGAAAATAGAATATTTTGTTCACTGTGGTAAAAACCTGGATAGTAAATAAGCTTACGTAAATATTAAAACGAGTCAAATTGAAAAGCTGTCAAAGGCAAACTTATGGGAAATTGAACGAGCTTTCCGGTAAAAATATGTACGAGACTGAAAAATCAATTCTCAAAAAAAAAAAAATCGCCAAAAACCACCAAAAAACCTATTTTTTCAACATTTTTATTTTAAAAACCGCTGTAGCTTCACAAGGATTGGACATAGGACAATGGTCAATATGGAGACTTTTATGTAAAATTGTCTGGAGAATTGACTCTCGTGTTTGGTTTTTGAAAATTTTGATGTTTAGAGCACTTTTGAAAAAAATAGTTTCAGTAAATGATTTTTGTATTTTTTTAGGAGAGACATACCATGCTGCATTTTTCGTGAATCTTTTTGACACATTTTAGGCTATTTTCACAAAAAAATCGAATGAAAAAAAATAAACTTAAAAATTGTAAATTCTCATAAAATTGGCGTGTATTTTTCTTTCAGTGTATTTTTTTCAGAAGGGCCATCAAATTTCCTACAAGTTTGTCTTTGACCACTTTTTGATACGATGCAACGGCTTCGAAATACAGTTATTTTTAAATTACAAAATACAAAAATATTTAAATAACTTACGCCCTTCTCAAATGTCATTTTTGAGTACAATTGGCTCCATATACATAAAAATAGCTTATATATATATTATTGAAATCGGAGAGGGTCGGGTACAAATGTACCAAAAAAATTCCCGATTTGAGCTGGCATTGCTCAATGCCAAACAAAAAATTTAAAATTGCATAAAAAAATAATCAAATTTTTGAACAGTGCAGTCAAGACTCGATTATCCAAAAGCTTCGGAAAAAATCACTTTGGATAAAAAAAACGAAGTTGACTTTATAGCTGTCGGCCACCATTGCTAGTACCAACCACTAGTGTCTTCCTTTTATCTACAAGGACTTCGCAGCCCTGGGCTCCTAAGTGTATGAAAGTATGGCACGGAGCGACGGCGCCGAATACCCATATTTACACAAAGAATTTTAGAGCGCCCGCCGCGGGATTCGAACCGTCGACCTCTGGATAGTGAGTCCAGTGCGCGGTCCGATTGATCTACACGGGCGGGACTCACTTTGGATAATCGAACAACAAAAATGTTTTTTTGTTATCTTATTTTTAATCATCGAGTTTAAGTAACTACCGTCACTACCTTAAAGTGATTGAGAGTGGTGTTAAATAATCAGGAAAATACATTTGGTATTTTAAACGGCAATCGATCTTCCAAATTTTACTTCAATGGGGTCGCAACTCGAATTTTATGTAAAAAGTAAGGAAAATTAAAAAAAGCGAAAACAAGTTTTTTGTTTTTGAATTGATATCTAAACTCCAAAACAAACCTTCGGAAAAACGAACTTCTGATAATCGAAACTTCGTATAATCGAGTTTAGACTGTACTGAAATCCTTTATTTAGAGTAAGGAATTATTTAAAGACAACTAATTAACTTTTTTTTAAATGTTTTAACTAACTATTCTAAGTATTCTAATTTCAATTGTAAATTGATTTTTTATTGCTTGTTTCTCATGTTCGGGTAGAAATTTTTAACATTTATTGTTTTTCGATAAAAATACTTTTCTTATTCTATATTCCTCTCGTAGAATTTTTAATACTTTTATTTGCATTATTTTTTAGTTTTGGTTCGTATTATGGTTATTGTACCACTTACAATCATTATCTTTTACATATTTGTTGATTTTTTAATTTTCCGTAGTTTTGACTTTTTTTCGCATTTTTTAAATAAAATTAATCATCAGCAATCATTATATCATAATTAATCAAAACAATTAAAAAATCGAATCACCATACCCGTAATTTTCTACAAATTTAAGATTTATGCTGTTTGAAAATCAAATGATTTTTTGGCAAATTTTATTTGAAGTCCGTGGTAGAGGGATACTCATCAAGGGTTTTAAAGATTAGGAATTTTATAAAATAAGCCATTTTTGAAGCAATGAATTGCACCGTTTTGTGAATCGTAGAACAATTAAAACCTTCAAATTCAAGCATTTATCATTATTTCTGTAAAAAACCATTCCATGTCAAACCAAACCCTGCCCAGTAATGTAAATCAGTTTCGCAAGTCATACCTCTTCCTGCAATTTTCGGAGAAAATGTTTCTGCAACGGCCACCCATCGTCCCGAGTACCCACAATCTTTGGCCCTTCCAAGGGAAATGTACCGTTTTATGATGCATGCATAACTTACTTTCAATATCTGATCTCATTTCTTCTAGCTTTTTCCAGGTAGCTAGCGCCGTCAGCGAAAAGAAAAACATTGAAAAATTACAAAACTCAGCTTGAAATCGATACGTGCAGGTCCCTTGAGACACCGCAAAATTTCGATGTGTCACGACACCGTTGAAAATTTTCAGCTTATTCTGTAACGTCTTTAGACATTGCAGGGTGTTGGTATTTTCACTGTGCCGTCGAGGAACATCCTTCCTTCTACCTCTAATCAATGTAAGAAAAGCTACCTCCCAGACACAAAAGAGCCAGAAAAGGTGCCAAAAATGGGAGCAATCAGCGGCACTTTCCGTCCCTGTCAAGGTAAATGAGACCCAAATGCATCCCTCAAGGATCTTCCGCGCCGGGATCAAGCCTGGAAGAAGGGTGTGTGCGGTAATTTTGCACCAAATGTATAAGATGCATCCCAAGCATCGAAGAAAGGACAAACAAAAGCTAATCGCTCGAATCCGATATTGATGGGAACGAAATTTAACGGTAAATCAGGACGAAAAAAGGATCGATTCTAATGGCGGTTTGGATGCTTTTATACTGTAACAGAAAATTTACTTGAGAATGGATTGATTTATGCTGTGGAAGAAACAAGGACAAAAAAACGGAAACATTGTAAATTGCAAATGGGAAGAGGTCGCGCTTCCCGTCTCAAGCCTCTGCTAATAAATTGCGTTCAATTGCTCAAGAGACGGTGTGCCCTTTAACGAAGGAAGGATGTACATTGTACATATACAGCAACAACAACAACACACCCGAATTGTATTCATAACGACTGGGTGAGAGCAGTTTTTGGCAAGCAGCAGCATATCCTTGCGTCTGCCGAAAATAGACACGACGACGACGACGACGAAAATGCAATCTTAAGGAAGCTGACGATGCAGAAAGGATGCAATGGACGGCGACGACGGTGGGAAAATTGCAACCTCAAACCACGTGGTTTTGGGAATTATCTGGAAATAGCATTTTTATTGCGTTGATCAGTCTAGTCTGGCATGGTCATCGTTTTGATGTTTCGAACATTCATGAGCTGTTTTGTTGTATTGAAATAAATAAATATTTTTTAAGATATTGGTCAGAAAGATTTAATGTGTCTTTCATCTGCTATAACTTTAGTTTTGTTAATTTAAAGTTAGATGTCTTATAGGGGGAAATTCTCGTATGTTTGGCAGGTTAAGCACTCGCTCCTAACTCCATCCAATTTGCGGATTTTCACTATTTCAACAACTAATTTTTCAAAACTTTTGATAGAAACTTGCTTGCTCACTTCTTATTGAACTATTTATCTCTCGATTTCAGTTAAAAACGCTTTTAATTAGCTTTAATTGAATGTCAAAGTTCTGACCGGCCAACATTAGAGGCACGCTGGAATTAGATGCTGTTCCCCTATTCCGAATGTCTGTAGGCCGTTTTGTTTTGATTTGTGGTACCGTAAACTGGGGTGACTTTGACAGCCCGGGGTGACATTGATAGAAATTTGATTTGGCCACTAATTTTGATACATCCAATGTAACATTTACATTTTTGCATATTTGTTCGATAATAAGCTATTCCTTAATGCTTACATACTCAAAATTCTCAAAAAAAATTAGATATTAATTTGACGGGCATTTGAAAAACCTATCAAAGTCACCCCGGGCTATCAAAGTCACCCCAGTTTACGGTACACGATTTCAATTCATAGTTTGATCCCTATACAGAATACAGTCCAGACTCAATATGCCACTATTTGGAATTATTTATAACAATTACCTGTTTTTGGCATAAATTTCTTACTTTTTGTTGTTCTCACAGTAAAAAAATTATGTGTAAAATCGCATGCAAAAGCATGCACATTACCTTTGTGAGCAAAAGCATGTAATATTGTATTAGAAAACGTGTACACAAAAAGCGTGTACAAAAGAAAAATAAATATATATTGCGTACCCCAAAAATAACATCAATCTGTTGAGAGTCATATCCAGATTACTAAGTCCACGCCCCAACCATCTCGGCTATCTCGCCGCTGTGAGATTAGCTTGATCAACACCGTACCTGTACGTTCCTCATACATCGTATACAGATAATTCAGTTTACGACGTATGGGAAACCTACTGCTACATCGGCGTTGAACACATCATTTACAATACGGTGAGATAGCCGAGACGGTTGGGGCGCGGACTTGGTAATCTGGATACGAATCTCACCAGATTGATGTTATGTTTGGGGTGTGCAGAATCTATTTATTTTTGTTTTGAGATTTCCAAAAAAGTGTCCACGTGGTTTATGGATGGTCCCCTAATGTGAAATGCATTTTTTCATCCAAATGTTGAAACCGTGACTTGTAATTTCAATTTCCAAACTTATTTTTGCTTCTCCTCGACTTTGGTCAGAGTCGAGGGTCATAAACTTCAAAAAATATTTGCAATGGCATTACTTTTATTCAAAAAAACTACGGAATTTTATTCGAAATTGACATTATTTTTTTTGTTGACGTTTGGTGAACATCCTGAGGTGAGAGGGCTAATTAGAACTAGTTTTTGATGAAATTTAGTAAAAATGTCGTGAAAAATGTGTTGTCGAATTTGTAAACATTGAAATGTTTTCTGAATCGACTACATTATTGTCGATTTTGATGTAAATGTTTTCAAAATCGGCAACATTTTTCACAAAAGGAACCAGGATTTTTATCTTTGCATTTTTTAAAAACTTAATTACAATTGAGATTCGCTCAACTCTTTTGGTTAGTTGTGATAAATCAATAAAAAAGTTTTACAAAAATAAATTAAATTAAAATATGAAGGGTTTATTTGTTTTATTTAAATTTGCATTTAAACTTAGTCAGTAATTTATTATATTTTGTTTTTTAGCAAAAGTATTTAAGATTTAACACATCACATTTTGAAAAGTCATTCGGCAATGACTTTTCAAATAAATAAAAAATATTAAAAATAAAAATTAATATTTTTTAAATCGATAAAGACATTTGAATTTTCGTAACAAGCGTTTTTTAACCAAGATTTCCAAAAATAACAAATTTGAAAAATAATCCAAAGTACTCATCATAGGCCAGTGAATTTTCACGCTCAAAACACCAAATTTCACAGAAATTTTGTGCAACGTGAAAAATGTTTAAATTACTCAGAAAATCTTATGTTTTTAAATCACAGATTTTTGTTTTTACTTTATTACATATTATTCTTTGAACGTGACACAAAAAAAAACTTTTCCTAATTTCGAAAAAAGTTTCCACATGGTTTATGGCTGGGTTCTATAAAAATTTTGAGACGAAATGTAGGGCATGCGTATTTTTAATTATTGAGCTCCTTTTTTCGGTATTCGATTAAAAAGCGAGGTGAAAAATTTTGTTGTTTTGCTTCTATTTTATCTTTTTACATTTTATTGAATTTCATATAACAATCTTATCCAGCCAAAATGATTTAAATAATTTGAATGTTCTGCGACATCTCACATTTCAATAACCAAATTAAAATAATTTAATCTGTAACGAAAGCTTCAAACCTTTATTTCAAATCAGAACAGAAAACAAAAAAAATGGCAAATTAAACTTCCACGGGGACCATCCTCCCAAATAATCAAAAATCGTAAAATTTAAACAGGAGAAATTTCTGAAAATAAACCTATTCAATGCAAACAAATATTTGCAATCTTTAAAAAAATATCACTTTGATAAAAAACATTTTGGTTTGAGAATAACTGGAATCAAATGATTGATGTTATCTTCAATATGATAATTGATGATCCCTAGCGATTTTTGTTAACATGATTTAAAATATTCGCTGCATCCACAACTTTAAGTTACTGTATGTTTTTCTAACAATTATCCAAATGGTTCATATCACGCTTTTCAATTGAAAACTAATAAAATTTACATGAAAAGTCTTTATGAATGAAATATTTTGATGGTGTTATTTCAAAGATTTAATTTGAGAAAATTGATCAATTTCACGAAATTTCACGGAAATCTTCAAATTTCACGAATTTCACGCTGTCCACGAAATCGTGAAAATTCACTAACCCTACTCATTACAAACAGATCGAAAGATCGAAAAACTAAACAAAAGATATAATTCACATGAGATACATTGTCATTTAAGTGTAATAAATCTACTTAAAAATGTGAATTAACATCATTGCATAAGTGTTTTGGAGCAAAATAATAATAATAAGTTCGCCAAAACAGCCTTTTTCACCACTGTGAGTTGGTTCTCTATCCACCATGAATACATTCTCTTAATAACCAAATGAAAAATATTCAAGAAATCTGTACCAAGACATGATTGATGGGAAATTCTTCCAAAACTACCGATCACAGCCAATGATGCGTGCACCCTTATGAACCAGATTCCGTTGCAAAGGAACTTTCGAACAAGTTGCACCAAAAAATGGTGCCTCAGCCAGCTGATGGCTAGACGACAACATGCTAATGTTCACAAGTTGTTGCTCTTATTTGTACGGGCAAATCCCGTTCAAGCCGACACGAATCGTTATTAGCTAAGAAGAAATCACTTCCTCGTTTGCTTTTCGGCGGCGATTGAGAAAAGGGTTCCCAAAGGATGCAATTGCATCCTACCTACTGATGGGAGAAAATCTCGTCAATCGTCTACATCTTCCGGAAGGTTGTGTTTCTTCTGTTGAAGAAAGGTGCTCGAACAACTGTAGGGGCCAATTCTCGAGACTCTGCCTTCGGGGTGGTGGACAAACAGCTGCTGATTTGCATATATTGTGCTGTAGCAACTGACGACGACTGTTTCTTCGTGGGTCTTGGAGGGGGTCACCCCTTTTTCCTTTCCATCAAAACTCCATCAAATGGCTCTCACCCGTTTGACGTGATGTGTTGTAACAGTGTTTCTTGGGCATATATTTTTTAAGGGGGCGCAAACGGACTCACTTCTGGTGTCTTCTCTCGGTTGATGCGAAGAAATGGTTGCGTGCGTGGCTCGTCCGATGAACTGAAACTGAACTCACCATCAGTGGCAACATGTGGAATTGTGGACAGACCCTTTGAGGTTCGTTTCCTTTTGCTTGACCGCATGTGCATGCATTTTGGCGTCCTGAAGACTGTTTTGGCGTTGAGTTGAAGGAACTTCTGGGTTGTTTTGGTGTTTCCTTGAAGAAGAACATGAGGGTAGTCGCGCAAGGAGTATCTGTGTGTGTTTTGTTGTTTCCGTTGTTCCTCTTGGACACACAAAAGAAAAACATTTAAAAATGGCACACAAGAACTGTACATTTTGTTTGGCTGAGACGGTCTTTGAGGATTGTGGTGGAAGAACAAATGCTGGGTGGTGGTGTAACATGTGCAATTTTACTGAACCGAGTGAGATGTGGTTATTTGGGGCACGTTGACCGGACACATGATGATTGGGAGAGTTATTTCATGCAACATTGTATTTTAAAATTACTTTCATTAAAACTTTCAGTGCCAACCCAAGAAATCCTAGGATTTCGTCTTTTACAAATTTCTTGGATCCAGGTTTTTTTTTTCGAAATGCTCGAGAATTTCCGAAATTTAACAACATCTACACCAATTAACCTTATTTAACTGTTAAACACCAAAGCAATGTTGTGAAGCACCTTCCAGTGGAAAACGTGTTTTAAAAAATCCAATTACAAAAAAAAACTTTTAGCATGGTGATTTCCTTACAACTTTCAACGATTTGCGCAAAGTATGGACTAAACGAATCGTATTTAATTTGAAGTTCCTTAGGACCCCAAAAGAAACTAAAAATTTAATGTGCCTGTTGAATTCACCAAAACCATCACCATAGACTAGAACCTAGTACCACGCGACAATCTTCATTACACACTTCCTCTGCAGCTAATTGTAACAACCATAAAACCCAAAAAACCGCGTCCTTAACTGCCATAATGGGCAATACGTTCAGTAACCCCTTTCGCGGCTCATAACCACAAATCTCGCGTAATTCAACTGGACAGAGGTCAACTACTTCGCCGGCCACCACCACCATTTAGCGTAGCCCCGTTTTCCCTAACTTTCTCCTGTCTAATTTTAACGGTTTTCACAACCCAACCCAACCCTCTCCACTCCGGTTAAAACGAGTAGCCGATGCAGGCGATAACCTTTCGCGATCCCGCGAAAAGCAAACCCCGAGGGGATCCTTCGCGGCGACCTCCGTGTTTGTCTAACCGTTAGAAGTCCCGCGATGACCCGCCGAATAAAACATTAATTTTCCACGGCGGTGACCTCGGGTTGGAAATTTGAATAAATGATCCACGGTGCATCACCATCAACCAACCTCAAATGCAGTGGACAAAATTTTATTGTTTGTTATTAATTACGGGGACCTCCTCGCGGAACCTTTCGGGGCAGGGGACATTCCGTTGGTTCCGCGGGGATGAGTGATGGAATGACGCGAGTTTTGCGGTGCGAAAGGTGATCGTCATTCGTCATATGTCACAGGACCGAATGTCAACCGGGGGATGGGACACAACTGTTGGACACACGAATGAAAGTGCACTTTTGGACAATTATGATGATTGTGTTACGTTTGAAAGGGGTCAACCGCGATGCGAAATGTGCGTGAACCGTAATGATGACTTTTATAGGTGAACGAGCGCGCGTGGTTTGGATGACCGTTCAATTGTGGTTATTAATTTTATTAGTTTTCGGTTATTCATCATTTGGGTGTTAAAATGATGTGCTTGAGTGATGTTCTCTGTGTTGATTATAGTAACCGTGGGAGTTGAACCATTCATTGTATTATTATTTTGGCATTGTTTATTTTTTTTGGATTTAGGCATTGCATTGCATACTCTAATTTTTGTCTTTTAAAACCAATATTTTTTGCTAGATAACTTTGTTGCATAAAATTTGCATTGGACTTCAAGAAAAAATATTAAATAGCGAGGAAATCCATTGAAAATTCAAACCGACACGTTTTAATCAATGTCAAACATAGCACAACTTTTACAACCGAAAAATTGCTTCCAACTTTCGATTCATCATCAATTTTCCACAGTTGCGCAAACATTTCTTTCAATGCAACATCTGACAAATTGCGAAAGTTTGCATTACCGGTCAGTTTCAAAGAACATTCCTAATATGTAACTTCAAAAGAAGGCTGACTGTCACCTTAAGACCTCTACAGCATCATCTTCTTCCTCCTCCCCACGCGACAGCCAGCTTCTCTCATTGTCCTCAAAAAGTGTGACCCGTGCCCCGTCCCAGCTGACCACTTGGTCTCGGTTGTTGTTGTCCTCGGTAATCTTGCCCAAAAGGATCTTCTTGCACGGTTCGGTTCCTTGGAAATTCCCCCGACGGCAGCTGGTCGCATTTGGTTGCGCTGCCAAACAATTACGATCAAAATCGATCGTCTTTTTGCCCCCTCTCCCTCGCATCGCCGTAACAACCAACAATAGGACCTTAACTAATCTAACGTCAGCAGGAGTGCGCACCTTGAAGACCGACGACGACGCGCAAGGAGAAGATGGAAGACACCTTCGAATGTTCTGCGCAATGTTTTCCAGTGACAAATCCTGTCCAATGCCTGAGTTGTATGCGTTGGTACAGCACCGAGCACAACGTGGAATGGCAAAATGGGTAAGGCACACGATTGGGTCAACGGCAAAACTGCTTCATTCTAACTTGAGAAATGCGGAGAAAGCGGTGCGCCAATCATGGGTTTTTTCTTGTGGTAATGCAAAAAATGTAATGAATGAAATATACCAAAAATAAAAACAATATCAAACAAATACGAATTTCACATATTCTTCCACTTCTTGCTAATTTGATGGTAATGTTATTAAAAGTCTTTTCAATCTTAAAAATCAAATATTCGTAAATATTCAGTAAATAAAGTTAATAAACTGTATTAAACTGTTCGGGAAATACTGTCACCAGATGAACATAAATAAAAAATATTTAAAAAAATATTGGTTACTCTCAGGCAAGGTTGAAAGAAAATCATTTCTAGTGAATATGATTGCCTGAAAAAGGTCCTCTTAGTATGCTTTGAAACCGCCTTTAGCCAAGGGGTATGAAAAAACACCCACAAAGCAAAAACTGAAAATTTGGTTTATTGGACCTTTTAAAAAAAACTCTAGACTTGACGATTGACAGCTAGTCGTGGCAATTTAATAATCAAGACTATTCTCAGTAGTATTATTCGTTAGGTGTTACTGGCAGTGATTAATCACTTATTTAATCTTAGTCGTCGGATTTTCAACACTGCTCTCAGGGCACTAAAGTAAATTATTACAAAAACCTCAACAATTGTAATTTTGATGCTTTTTCACATTTTGTTCAAGTTTTGAATGTTTCTGTTGATTTTTTCATAAATGAGTCAAATAAAGTATGAATCCTTAAGGCAGAGAATATTTTTCATAACTATTTCAAGAAATTGCCACAAAGTTTATTTGAAAATAGTTTGGTCTAGACAGGAAGAAAAGCGATATTTAAAAAAAAGTTACATTTCATTCGATCATTTTTTAATAAAGTTCAACGTTAGTGAAATTGCCAAAATGCCACACATTGCAACACCAAACAATGCTGAAAATTTTGTTAAATTTTAGTAAACATAGCTTGAACAGCACTGTCCACCATTGAAAAAACGGCTAATATCCACTTTTGCCAAAAACGAGATGTTAGCACTAGGTGATAGAGGATGTTCCAACGCATCTTCTGGAACTTGAATTTCACTGAAATAGTGTTTAGAATTGGCTGCCGATGCGAAAAACCGAACGGACTATATGCCACTCTTATGAGAAATTGCCTTGACGGAGATTTTGTGATAAACACTAAAACGCGTTTTTCTCGGAATACTTGATTTGGCATAATAGCCGAATTTTCAATTATGGGCAGAGCAGTGAACCGGAAAAAAGTTTTAGATTTTCTCATTTAAAAACATATCCCCCCCCCTTCCACCCTCTCCAAAACATGATCAAGGTCGAAGGACAAAAACTTTAAATCGATTTAGCAATGGCTTTGTTTGTTTTTCATGTGTGAACAAATTAATGATTTTGTTTTGAGCACGGATTTTCTGCAAAAAAATTGTATCTTCGGCACAGTTGCAGATATTGTTTAGGACTTCTAAAAAAATAGTTACACTCTGAAAAAATACCTTAACAATATTGTTTCACTCAAAATATTGAATTGCGTAAAATAACCATTTCTAAAAAATAAAAAAAATGTATGTACTTTTTTATGTGGGAAAATGGTATATTTTTAGCAGAGCGAGTTGTGGCGCTATAACCACGGCAAATAGTGTCCAGGGCATTTGTGGAAATACAATGTCCCATCCCAGAGGGTCCCGGAGCACCAAAACTTCTTAGCATGGTGCTCCCAACGATTAATTGCTATAACTAACAGGAACGTGAGCGGGGGATCCCCACGTTTCTTCCTCCCCTGTAGATTTAGGAATGCATTGCTGTTTGAACACTCGTGCTCAAACTCAATCCAATTCAACGAATCATCTTTGCGGTTAACTTTACGCAGTTGGCCTGGCCGCTTCGACGTTTGTGATGTTTCAATGCATGTTAATGATAATGACAAGAAGATGCTAGGCGTCAATCAACCTAAGGCATTCTCCAGGATGCCCTCGAAAGACTGGCTGCGCTAGGGTTAGATTAGATTAGATTAGATTAGATTAGAGGGAAAATGGTATATTTTTAGCTATGGCACCAGTCGGTCGAAATTATTACTTCCAGTGTTGCCAAATTTTCGAAAAAATAATCTTAGAAAACAATATTTTAAAAAGTTTCAAATCATTTTTTACATTTGAAAAGGCCCTCAAACAATTATTTTGATCAAATTGAAACCATTGCACAGTGGCCCAGATCAGAAAAATGGTGATGATTTGGAGCATTGGTGTCTTCTGAAAAGTTGTTGAAAATAAGAAGGGACAACTTTTGGTTTGGTTCAAAATTAGGGTGGTTCACGATTAGGGTGATTTCCAAAATTTAATTTTTCAGGTATATTTTTGGGATTTTTTTGTATTCTAGAAAATTGTTGGGATGCCAATCCAAGCAACTTTGTCGAAGACACCAACATTTTTTCTCGTAATTTACGATAATATTTATAAAAAGCTTTTGAGTAGGGTGTCCAATTTTCCCGGGTTTTGAATTTCCCGGGAAACGGGAAAATATTTATTGAATCATGGGAATTCCTTGGATTCTGGGAAATTGCTGAAAATTCCCCAAACTCAATGTTTTTGTTTTATATATTGTTGTTTTTATGTTTTAAATCAAAGAATTAGCTCAATATTATGACTTGGTGATAATCTACTTTTAATCTTAACAAGGACAGCAGCTCTTAGATAGCTTTAAAGATATTAAAAATAGATTTTATTAATTTATTTTTATATATTTGACCAACTTGAAAAAGCTCTAATAAACCAGTTAACGTTAAATTTGAGATAAATTAAGAATTCATGTTTCATTCTAAACATATTTCATATTTATTTTCAAATCCCTATTGCCAACTGGGGAAAATCAAGACAAAAGTCTGAAAAAATGGCTTAAGCAGCTGTAGTTCTTGGTTACCTTTGTCCAAATTTTCCTAAGGCGACGGTGTTTGATGAAAAAAAGTTAAATATGATTTTTCTTTCAAATTTAGAATAATTAATACCCAGTCTTTGAAAAGAACATAAAATTAAATAGAAAATATTTAAAGCGCTAGGCAATTTTTAAATTTCTACACTAAAATTTTAACAATTTTCCATAATATACCAAATTAATGCTGATATATCGTGCTTTCCATTTTATTAGGGCCCACAACTTTTGTAATCAAGAGTGTACCCCTCACACCTTATGCAAACTGTCATTCGAGTGAAAGGGATACACTATTGTTTACAAAAGTTTTGTGCCCATTTGAAATGTTAGGTACAAATTTTGAATGCATTATAATAATTATTGATTATTAAGTATTCAAGTGTGCATCTATTTCTACATCCTAATCAGAATTTCTAGATGTGGTGATCCATTAGAAGTACAGTATTCTGATCGGGTAATCTCTGTAGCATTCTGGTCGGGTAGTCACGCGCGATGTCAGTGACGGGTAGGTCGGATGACGAGAGAGTGGAGAACTGTCATCAGGGCAGATTAGAGTAGAGTGAGGGGAGGAAGAAGCAGAGTGAGGGAACCAGGACGGACATCCCGGAGATCCGGTGTGGCCTGACCCAACAAGGGTGCCACAAGTGGCGACGAGGATGGGATCCTCCAAATGGTCCCGAATCCATCAGGTCCGGTTTGGTTATCCTCAATCAGTGACGAAAAGTGATGTAAACAAAAACAACGAGCAGGTGTAGTAAAAAGAAGAACGAAAGTAGTGCAAAAATTACCTCACTACGTCAAAGTCGCTTTTTATTAAAAAAAAAATACTTCAGTGACTACCGTATTATGATGATTCCTGAACAAAATCGACGACGACATCGAACGGTATGGCAAGTGTAAACAAAAACCAAACAATTGGTTGTTGGGAGTCTGAGAGTTTTTTGCTCGATATTGGGCTTCGAGCCCGGGAAGGAGCTTCGAGCTCGAGTATTGGGCTTCGAGCCCGGGATGGAGCTTCGAGCTCGGATATTGGGCTTTGAGCCCGGGATTGGGCTTCGAGCCCGGGATGGAGCTTCGAGCTCGGGTATTGGGCTTCGAGCCCGGGATTGAGCTTCGAGCTCGGGATTGAGCTTCAAGCTCGGGATATTGAGCTTCGAGCTCGGGATATTGAGCTTCGAGCTCGGGATTGGGCTTCGAGCCCGGGATTGAGCTTCGAGCTCGGGACATTGAGCTTCGAGCTCGGGATATTGAGCTTCGAGCTCGGGACATTGAGCTTCGAGCTCGGGATTGGGCTTCGAGCCCGAGGTTGAGCTTTGAGCTCCTTAAACAAAACAAAAACCTCTGAGCTTCGAGCTCGTAAAAAAACAAACTCCGAGCTTCGAGCTCTTAAGGAATGTGGGCTTCGAGGTCGTTAAAAAAACCCGGAGCTTCGAGCTCGTTAAAAAAAAACTCCGAGCTTAGAGCTCTTAAAAAAATAATAATAATCACCGAGCTTCGAGCTCGAGCTTTCAGGAGTGTGAGTTTCGAACCCCTTAAAAAAAACAACAAAACTCAAAGCATTCAGCTCCTCAGGAGTCTGCGCTACGAGCTCTTTAAAAAAAATCTGAGCGTCGAGAGCGCCGAGCTACAGACACGTCAACTGAGCCATGAGCTCGTAAAAAAAACAAAATAAGAAAAATCTTGGCTCGAGCCTCGTTTTTGAAAAACAAATTTAAGCCACAAGATCTAAAAAAAAACAGAACAAGTAGAGTTACTGGCTGGAACAATAAATGAGCAACGAGCTCGGAAATAAGCCTAAAGCTCTTAAATAAGGGTCAAGAGTTCGGAACCATAAACTCCAAGCTCGATAAAACTATATACGCTCTCAGCTTTGAGCTCATTGAGAAAGACAGGCTTCGCGCTCGACAGAATTTTGTATAGTATTAGAGCTCGAATTCAAACGTTAAAAAAGAGCCTCAATCCGGTATTCAAAACAAGGTCAAAATAAGGAAGCCTATGAGAATCGGAGCCTTGAGCCCGAAAAGGAATTGTAAATGAAAGACCTAACCTTAGTTTCAATTTTCATAAAAAAAAGTAAGAAAAAAATAAAAAAAATAAATGAAATAATGAAAAGGTAGGATATGCGGTATTCTTAAATAAAATAAATGTTGTCCAAAAAGCATCAAATCTTGTCAAGTAAGATAAAAGATATAATTCTTTAATTACACAACCCACTCCCACAATGATGAACGGCAGGTTTGAGCCAAAGATAATGTAGTCATAAAACGAAATACCGCAACCTATCGAAACCTGTCTCTTGCGACATAGTTTTATCTAGGGAATGAAAAAATGTCGATGTTAAACGATTGTCATACCCCTGGGTTGAGTTTTGTGCTATCGATGTTACGTCTCATCTACAATCTCAGAATGCACCTTCAATACAATGTCATATACACGTGACACAACCATTATTGATATCTGCCTTGCAATCTAAGATATGGTGATTGGAATTAGATTGTAGATGAGGCTTTATGGTGCAAAGATGCTCACTTTGATATAGAAATTATCTGTCTGTAGAAAAAACGAGATGTGGTGATCCATTAGAAGTACAGTATTCTGATCGGGTAATCTCTGTAGCATTCTGGTCGGGTAGTCACGCGCGATGTCAGTGACGGGTAGGTCGGATGACGAGAGAGTGGAGAACTGTCATCAGGGCAGATTAGAGTAGAGTGAGGGGAGGAAGAAGCAGAGTGAGGGAACCAGGACGGACATCCCGGAGATCCGGTGTGGCCTGACCCAACAAGGGTGCCACACTAGACAAAATAAGTTTAAAAATCCCGGGATTCGGGATTTCCCGGTTTTGAAAAATCCCCGCAATTTTGTCCCATCTGAGCAAACCTTCAAAAATCATTTTAAATTAAAAAAAAATAAAAGAGAATTCATTTTTTTCACATTTTAAAAAATATGATTTTCCAAGAAAATTGGCAGCATTATCAACAAAAAATTACCAACTTGTGCCATAGCTCAAAATCTGTCATATCTTTTCAAATATATAAAATAGAGATTGTTCCAAATTTTTTTTTCGCAATTTAATATTTCTCGTTGAATTAAAAAAATGGGTCCTTTTTTCAGAGTGTAACTTTTTTGTGATAAATTCTTAGCAGTTTCTACAAATTTTCAAAAGAAACAAAGACACTCATATTTGATTCTTTTAAAAGCATATTTGTAGATAAACAAATGCAAAAAAATATCGTTTTCCAAAGTGTCAGAGAGTTGCTCATATTAACAAAATAATAAATTGTGAAAAGATTGTGATAAGAGGTTGTAGAACATGTCGAATAATATCAAAGAAAATCTAAGATTAACAAGATAAATGCATATAAACTCTTACAAATGAATGGAGAAAAATATAAAACAAGATACGATAAGATTTTTGTTGAGTTACACAAAACGACCAGAGAAAAATCAAAAATAAATAATATTTGCAGTATGAAATGAGAAAAAAGGTCTCAAAAATGTAGGAACTAATTTTAGTTTTGAAGTTACACAACCCATTCACCATTTCCAAACAAAAATATGTATTTAGTTTTATTAATTTTGGAAAGAAAATCTTCATTTTCAAACACCGTTTCCAACCAAAACACAGAAATAAAAAGGAAAGCAGAGGACAATTTTCTTTTGCCGTTCCTCTCGGGTAAGCAACGCAATCCAATAGCAAAGATGAGCGTGTCATTTTCGTTTTCCTGCTTTCTCATCTAAACGACATTGTTTCATTTTACCTGAATCTTTCTCCAAACTCCGAGGCAAAAGCCTATGGAGAAGGTAGATTAATGCATTTTTTTTTGCCTTCGACTGTTGCCAATAGTTGATTTATAAGTCTTAGGGACAACAACATCGACGTCGACCGACAAGACAGTAAACGGGATGATGCGGAATAAATCTTCTGTGGGTTGACCTTTCCTGTGAGGACTGAGGAGGATGCTGCTGCCGAGCATAAGAAATCATAATTCTTACGGAAGTAAAGCTAGCGGTGCAGCAGAACTGGCAGCAAAATAAGAAAGTTTGGATGATCATCGAAGGAAGGTATACAAAAGGATGGGCACAGTGTTGCAGCTGCTCCTGTTGGACCCACGTGGTTACGGGGTCCTTACGGGAGCGACCACGTGGTGAAAATGAGAGAAAGGATAAAATATTCAAATTTGTCGTTTGAGAAATGTTCCAAATTATGCATGTGAATTTCAGTTCTCTCAGGGCTCACCTTTGCGTATGGGATTGTGCATTTCCTCGTCAACACCTTTTATGCTCTACATTTCCTAATGTTGTTATGATGGGAAAAAGGAACAACCGAGAGTTCAGCGTGTGTGGGATTCTATGTTTCCGAGGATATGTGTTTATGAATAGGATCGTCTGTTTTGGTCCAGTTAGACAATAAGACTTGTGGGAAGTGTGGAAGAACAGGATGTGTGTGGGAAAATTTTGAAGCCAAGTTTGATGATGCAAGGAAGACTTAAGAAAAGCAATTGTTTTGAGCTAAACGATGCGGAATATTCTTTTAAATTTAAAGAATTGAATTAAAAACAGTTTTTTCATATATTTTTTTATCTAGATTATCGATCTAGAGATTTTTTCATATTAATTTTTTTTTTAATTTTTAGCACAGAATGTAGTATGAAATTTTTCATTCAATTCAGTTGATATTAAAAAAAGTAAAAACTTATACCAAAGTTTTTGTTTACTAACATTGAACAAAATTTCAACATTTCAGCAAACACTTCAGTTCGATCTATCTCCCGAATCATCCCGTTCATTACATGACTATCCAAACCCCGTCGCACACCCTCTCAAAGTCCACCCCACCTCAAAGCCGGCAATTAAATGGTCATCAGTGAGAAAGTGAGGGGTTCCCCGGGGCTTTTGCGGTTTGGAAAACTACCCCTTTTTCCCCTCGGGGGCAGCAGCAAACCATTCGATCTAATTCCACCACCGAATGCCGGCACACGAAATCGAGCGACATTAAATTTCCCATGCCCTGTGAAGAAGATCCGTTGACAATTGGTACAAATTTTTATGGACTCCGTCATCGGTTCCGTTGTCTCCTTAAAAATATTTAAATTAGGGCAACTTTCTTCCGGTTTCTGGTGGCAACTGACCACGTTAAGCCGCTGGTAAGTTGTTTTAAATGGCCCGATTTGCGCTGACCAGTTGAGGACCCTTGATTTTATGTACTTGCATTTAATTCGTTTTATTAACGACAAAAAAGAGCTTCCTTGATGTCGTCCAAATCTCTCTACCCTTACGAACTATTTTCGTTGCAATCCTCGCCAGAGGAAAGAAAGTGAGCTTATTATCTCTTTTTGACGGGTAGAATTTCCTGACCTGAGAAAAAAATAAAATAAATCGAAGGATTGCTACAGTTTTGTGTGTGAGTGCATTTTTCATGGTGGTCCTTCTTTTCGTCGCCCCTAGGAAAGGATTTATTTGGCCATTGCCATTTCAAATAAAACAAGGTGACGGCTTCCTCTCAGGTAGCAAATTGGTTATTTATGGCCGTGAAATGAGTTCGTTTCGGGTTTGGTGGCCAAGTGGCGTTTCTTGGAAAGTAAAACTGTAACATGACAAATTATCTTCAAACGATAAGCTCTAACTTGCAAGATTTTTTATGTAAAAAAAGTAAAATCAATTTTCTATTCAGTTCTGTCATGATTATTTGAGCTGATATAAATTTTTAATCAAAGTTTTATAATTGCATGAGGTATTTTACATTGAGGAATTCCGTTAATATAATTTCAATTAACAATGAAAAATTGAATTTAACTTCATTATTTTTGTTTCTTATTTGATTTATATAAATTAACCTTTATATTAGACTTTATTCTAAATATTTTCATTTTAAAGGAATAATTAATTCATTCTTTAATTCATTTTCGAACTCAAATATTCAGAAAATCAAAACAAACTTAAAGTTTTTGGAGTAGGTTGAGGAAAAATATTGATTAAAAAAATCATGCATTTTTTTCAATTTGCCTGAATTTCTGCACGTTTTAAAACATTCAAACGGTTTTCACAGAATAAAAAACTACAGTGTCAGTGTTTTTTGTACCTCTTTTTGTTGATTCTTCTGAAATATTTGGGAGTTAATTGGGAATTTTGAAATTAATTATTTATCACTCAAATTTCACTAAAATGGGATCGCAAAACTAGAATTTATTGTTTAAAGAAAAAAAATACATGATTTTTTGTTCGTGATTCCGCTTATCTGAAGTCCACAAAACTCCGGATAATCGAGTCTAGATTGTATTTTTTTTAAACATGAATATCGAAAATATGAATCAAAAAATAAAAACTCTGATTCAATTTTTTAAAATTATTTTTAAATACAACGCTTTGCTCTTGAAAATCTGTTTCAATCACAAGCCAATAAAGTATTGCAAATAAAGATTTAATACTGTACAAAGCCATACTTTACATAATTGTGTTTACACAAATTACATAAAAAATACTTATTAAAATTACAAAAAAAATATTTAAAATCGGTTTAAACAAAAAAAAAAATTGAAATGTGCTGATATTTTAAATTTGAAAGCAAGATTCCATTTCAACTAAGCTTTGTACATTGAACGAATGATAAGGAGAAGAAAATCACTAAATTTATTCCAATAAGAATTGTAGCTTTCACGGTTTTGCTTCCCCTTTAGAACTTTTCTCTTTTACGAGCAAACTGCCATCTCGTTGCTTCAAGGTAGCAACACCGTGCTTTAAAAGCATAATCGAGCTTTTTGGCTCAAGCGAACACAATCGAGCTTTTTTACTTTGAAAGTATGCTATACCATATTTTATGGAAACGCTTTTATTATTGCATTTCCTTTTTCTTTAATTATTCATCTCTTTTATTTTTTTTTGTTCGTTTCATGCAAGCTATTTAAAATGCTTTGCTGTTTTTGTTTAATATTTTCTATGATGCCGTCATCTTTTCCGTAGTAACATTTCAATAGGGCAAATCTGCATTTGTAAACAAGCAGTCTATCCCCATCTTCTCTAAAACTATTGAATGAATTGAACTGATTCGTTTTGCATGTTATAACCTAGAATATTAACAGCCCTTAAATTCAAATTTCATTCAAGTTGTCAAGTCAGCTTTGGGCGGGAAGGGTTTAAATCTAAGGTTAAATGAATGATAAAAAAAATAAAAAAAAATTATTCTACATTCAAACAAACAATTGAATTATTGTTTTAAATTGTTTTCAGAGATTTTATTTTTTATTCTTAAGGACTTAAGGACTTAAGGACTAGGGGGTGTACAGAGTCAAAGTTTTTACTTTTCGTTAATCTATTGACGCTGAAATCAATATACTGGTCAATACTTTAACGAAAATTGAAGTAAGCATTCCCACCGTGTATTTTCAACCTTGAGGTGACAGATGGTAAACAACAAAGCTAATTTTTGGCGGATCAAAACTAAATTTGAAAACAAAAGGAGTTGGCGAACGGTACACGCATTTGATTACGATTCCGGCATGTTCCGGCTTATTTTCGAACATTCCTGGACAAGAACAGCGAACTCTTCCTCTTGCAGCTCTGGAAAATAATTCACCGGTGTGTCCGGTATTGCAAGCAGAAGGAAGAGTTGGCCGAGTACAGGTTTGTTCCTCCATCGTGGTTGATGACTGAGTGACCGCGAATCGTTCTGTCACGGAGAACCGAAGAAATTGCATTACTAATGGCCATCTAAAATTCTCAGGCGAATCTCATTCAACAAGAAAAGTATAATCAATTGATGGTCGAGAAATTCCCATTGCCCGAGATGAACAGATTCTTCCAGCAGATCTTAAAAAGATTTTAACTACATTTTGCCATTTTATGACCAAAGAGACTATTGTCTGGGGAATGGGGGAGGGAGGGATTACCGTGTTCAGTTCCCGGACAAAGTTCTTTCATTACGAATAGAATATCATGTCTATTGCAGTGTAGAAATAAAGACAATGACGAAATCTGATGTTTTTTTTCATTTCTGCTTTGTTGGATGGAACGTGGCTAGATCCGTTCACTGCAAATCGGCATTTTGCATTTGCTTGTTGCAGAAGACAGCAGCTTTTGTTCCACCACGGAATCAACCGTATTTCGCACTCAAATGTAAACAAATAATTAGGTTGTATCTAGGGTTGTATTTTGGTGAACGGGAGAGACCAATTTCCATCCTACAGCAGCTGAATGTAATCCTTCAACATTCCGGTGACGAAAAAGGAAAAAGTGCTTGGTGTTTGCCTCCGCCCTTTAGACTACAAAGCCGAAAATGCCAACGCCGACCGGGTTCTTCCCGGGAGTACGACCGTCGAGTGCCCGTGCCACGAGACACAGATCGTCTGCTAGAAAAAGATCGGCTATGCGGTGTGGCGACCATTCCTCCTATCGCGGTCCAGCACCGACGTTGGTCGGCATTCGTGGGTTCTCCGAGTTGGTCCAATCGCTGGTCCATTATTTCAAACGTTGTTGTGCCTTCACGCATTTTTTTAAAATTCAAAAAATGTGGTTAAGTTTTCTTTGTAAATATTATGACAGTTCGGGCAATCAAGGTAAAGTAATAACGGTGGGATTTCGTCAATATATTGACGATATATCAATACTTTAACCGTTTATGTTGATGTACTGATAGTGTATTGACGACTTTGTCCGCCCCCTAGACTTTCCCTATATGATTTTTAAATAAAGATTTTTTATAATTGAATTTTTATTTTTTTATTTAATAAAAATCATGCAAGTTTAAACATTGAGAGCAAAACATTTATTTCAAAACCAAACTTGGAATGTAATCAAATGTTAACATTTCAAAATAAATACATTTTCTAGTATTAATATATTTTCAATTTTGGTGAAATTTTGATGTACCTTCTTTTCTTAAAAATTCGGTATTGTTTGGTAATTATTGACTATTGCTTTGATATAGGCAAAAGAGTACACTGATGCTTGATGGGTAGAAGTTAACTAAAGAAAAATAAAAAAAGGTTTGAACCAGGATTTTTTTTTTTATTTGATACATACGGATAATTCTACGTCAACTTACACAGCAGTTGATCCCTCTTCGAATTGCGTGAAACTTTGTCTCTGATCACGAATCTGAGTTTCGTTTTTTGATAACTTTTGACGGAGGGGCGGTACGAACATGTGAAAAAGACATGTTTTTCAATAATTTGCAGCCTGAATCGGTTATGAGCTAGAAATTTGGCGTCAAAGACACTTTTATGTAAAATTGGTCGCTCGATTTGATTGCAAAAAAACGTGTTTTTCATCGAAAAAAAAAACACAAAAAAAGATTTAAAAACTCTGCCATTTTCCGTTACTGGACTGTAATTTTTTTTGGAACATGTCATTTTAAGAGAAATTTAATATTTTAATCTTCATAGACCCAGAAGGGTTATTTTTCATTTAGAACAAAAATTTTTATTTAAAAATTTCGTGTTTTTTTTCTAACTTCAAAGTTTATTTTTTAGATTTAGGTTATTTTTTAGATTATTTTAGGTTATTTTTTAGATTACAAACTCTTTATGTTTATATATATATATATTTTTTGTAATTATCTGCTCTACAAATTTGTAGAACATTGTTATAATCTTAAAAATAACCCTTCAAAGTTAGAAAAAACACGATATTTTAATATAAAAAAAATGTTCTAAATGAAAAATAACCCTTCTGGATCAATGTAGATTAGTATTTTAAATTTCTCTTAAAATGACATGTTCCAAAAATTTTACAGTCAAGTAACGGAAAATGGCGGAGTTTTTAAAACTTTTTGAGTGTTTTTTCGATGAAAAATACGTTTTTTTTTTTTCGGAATTCTGTGTACGCCATCAAATCGGGCGTCTATTTTTACATAAAAATCCCTTTGACACCAAATTTCTATCTCAAGAAGCGTTTCAGGCTGCACATTATTGAAAAACGCCTCTGTTCAAACATGAAAAAGGTCGTACCGCCCCTTCGTCACTAGATATCAAAAAACGGACCTCAGATTCGTGATCAGGGACAAAAGTTACAAAAGGACAAAGTTTCACGAAAATCGAAGAGAGGTCGTGGCAACTTTTCCCGATTTCGTGTGAGTTGGTAGAGAATAAATTTGTTATCCTTTTTTACTTTTTTAAATCTTTGGGTTTGGAGAATGTTAGATATTTTGAACATTTATCACGCATTTTTTAATTACTAATTTTAGTTTTTTTTTTCAATTATTATGCTGACAGTATGTAAGTTAAAATCAAGCCATCAGACTTGTGAACGATGTTGAACGGGGGGAAAACGCAGAGATAATGCTTCTAAGCAGACATAGTTTCAAAAGTTATAAGTAGCAAGTACTCTGAGCGCGACAGCTACTTAGAAAACTTTCCTGCTTCTTTTTGCGAGCATATGTAAATATGCGTCAAGTTCAAGCAATTCCCCTTGGAAGGGAGAACCGTTGGAGGAAAAGTTTTTTCTCTCTTTGGTCGATAGTGAAAGCATCTGCAGGCAAGCTTAAATATTTCAACCAATTTGGATGTCGGGATTTTTCAAAACTGTTGCATTGAAGATTTTCAAGATGACTGTATTTTGTAGCAATTCTTTTAAAAACAAATGACCAAATTCGTACACCTGATTTGCCCCAAACATTTCAAGCCAAAATGTCCCTAAACACATATTTGGAAAGCTAATGAGTCTTTCTCCTGGTGCTTTTTCCAAACGTCCAAAAAATCTCCTCCCGGAACTGTGTCCTCCTCGTCGTTTGCACAGTCCACATATTTGGCCAAGGTAGACAGACACAGAGCGCACAGCCGCCCCGGACGACACCTTTCGAGATTCGATGTCCAACGGTTTGTTCTAACCCGGCCGTCAAATCACTCCCGGGGACAGATTCCGGATTGTATGTTTTATTTGCCGAAACACACGTCGTAGAATCGCTGTTGGCTGTCCTCTCTCACCCACGTGAATAGCCGGCCAACTGAGTCACGGTATCGTTTCTGGGGATTTTTGCAGGGGGGAGAATTTGGCCTTTTATCCTGGAGTTTGGAGTTCGTTCGTTGCTCGCTGGTTGAAGATGACGACGACGACCGTTGATAATGAGTCGGAATGCTGTCAATTTTGGACCAAAGGATGGACCATCAGTAGTGGAGGAATCTGTGTGTAGTTTGGGTGTTTTGATGAATCAATAGCTAACGAATAGACCGTCCAATCGAGATGGTGTCTATTTGGTCTTTCTCCTTAGGGAATGACAGCAGGTGATAGACGGTAACGGTGGTTCACTTTTTGAGGTGATTTGAAAAGGATCAGGTGAGTTTGTATGTGTTTGTAGAGAGTTTGTGGAACCAAGTTAAAGTTTTTATTTAAAAAAATATTTTCTGAATATCTTAAAAATTGCTAGTGCAACCTGAAGAATTCGAAGAAACAAAGAAACTTGAGCATTCAAAGCCAAGTAATTTTTCATTACACTTTTGTATGAGCAAAGTCACTTTTTCAGTTATAATTGTGAGCTTAGTTAGTCATTTTTGTGTCTATATACGAGTGTTAGCCAACTTCTAGCGATATATTTGGTATGAATAACATTGAAGATTTTAGCTTTTGGAGTAAATTTCAGTTTCAATGGAAGGCTTTTATCAAAATCATTTGCTTATGAACATGAATATTAAGAAGAACTATTATTTTCCTGCTCAATAATTACGAATTTTGCAACCTTTTTTATTTTCTAATAAAAAATAACTTTAAAGATTGATTTGAATAACAATATTCAAGTAATTAATTCCTCATAAACTTTTATTTTATCGTTATGGCATTTTAATATTCTAAGCTCAGATTTTTCATTAATGATACGTTGACGACATTATTCCAAAGAAACTTTCTTTGTTCTCACCTTTTGGCATTGACTCTTCCACAAAGTTCATCCAACACAACTTTGCCAAAGCAAGTGATAAAATGACCCTATTTTGCACCTTTTCCGTACAACAGATCCGTTTCTTAGACGTCCATCCTACCGTTGATGGAGAAAGGGACATTTTGCGACGAAAAGGTATCCAACCAGGCAGGCAGGTACCCAAATGAGCCATCCCAAAAGTCGTTGAGATTTAATTAAACGCAACCGACGTGAAAACCGAAAAGCGGTCATCAAACCCGGTTCGATCCTTGACGCGGGACCGAAGAAAACTTTTTAATCACCATTTTCCCCATCGGATTGGGTTTTTCGAAAAGTTCTTAAACGTCGTTTTACGATCGGCCATAAAAATCCCCGCCCCGTCGTGTGTTTTTCGGGAAAGTGTGACATGTGCCTGGGGTTTGGTGAGTCGGAAGCACACGTGGCCACACCAGCCATCCCTCCCTCTTCCAAATACTAAGACAAGTGCGCAGTTTTTTCCGGTCCCTCTGCCAACGGTGGCTGGCTGGGTGTCTTCTTTGATTGATTATTATTATTTCACGATTGTCATCCCTCGGTGACTACTACTGTTGCTGCTGGTGCTCAGTTGGCTTCTGCCTTTTAATTCTTTCCCAATTCACGACTCATCCCCTAGATGAGGCTGTTTTTGAGGGGAAAAACAACAACAAGCCACATGCTTCAAGTGGTGTGATAGAGGAAGCTATTAGCTTGAAACAGGAAAAAAGGATCCCTTCGCTGTGGATGTGAAATAACCCTTAGCTTCACAGATTTTGACACATTTTTTGTCGAAAAAAATGTGTAATATTACATCAGAAACTGCGGTCCTAACCAGGTTCCAGTATCGAAAAGGACCTAATAAAAATAATGTTATGAAAAAATACATTATACACAAAAAAATATTTCCGAATGTTACATCATTTATGATGTAACACTTTTGCACGTTAATAATCATTTAAATTGAAATGCAATTTGATGTAAATTTGCAACAAATTATACGTAAAAACATGATTTTACGTGTGATTCAACCGTTTACATCGAATCTCACGTTTACATCAACTGATTTTACTTGTTATTCATTTTTTCCGTGTCTAGTAAATTCACATATTTTTTTCTTTGTAGAACTGGTGGAAATTCATCAGTATCTTGTGAAATTTCATCAGGTTCACATTTTTACAGACTTTTTTTTTGGCAAAATTACTCAAAAAAGAGAGAATATTAAACCAACCAAATTTTAAAATTCAAGTTTTTGTTGCTGTGTTGGCAATGACCTTAAATTTCGACTTTAATTGATAAAATGTTGAGAAATCAATTTAATACTACACAGAGAAATGTTTTATTTTGGATGTTTGAACATTTAGTTGGTTTAATATTAACTTTTTAAAAGTAATATTACCAAAAAAAAAAAGTTTAAAATGGGAACCTGATGAAAATTCAAACGAAACTGATGAAAATTCACCAATTCCTAAGGGCCACAAAATCTGTTACCATTTCCTGATGAATATTACCATAATTGCTGTTTCTGTTAAGTTTATTCTAAACACTTTTATAATTTTGAACATTATAATGAGAAATAATTGAATTTGTGGCGGACTTTTTTTTAACACTCTACAGCACACATTTTTTTTATTCAGGAGATCATTTCGAGCAACTTTTGTTCTAAGAAGAACTTATCTTTATTTATATTTTAGTTTTGCTAAAAAAGAATAATTCTGAATGTCACATTATTAATGATATAGCACTTTTGCACATCATTATTCATTTAAATCTAAATGCGATTTAATGTAAATTTACAAAAAAAAATACATAAGTAAAAACACGATTTTACGTGTAACTTCCGTGTCGAGTAAATTTACAGTATTTTTGCTGTGTACCACTTCCTATCATAACACTTAGCCTATCTTATTTTTTCATGTCTTTACAGTACTTTTTTATATTTTTTTGCTTGTTTTTCACATTTTCTATTATAGCATGGAACCATTATCATTGAAATTGTAAAAAAATACGTAGATGCATCGTATGGGACACAACAAGAAATGCTACTTTTTACTTAAAGTTTAGGAAATGTTAGTAAAACTTTTCCAAACTTTTTTTCGTAAAATCGCGATAACTCGTCATGTTTATAAGCAAACCCCTCATGTATATATATCAAAATTGTTTTAATTGTCTGTTCTACAACTTTGTAGAACATTGTTACACTCTAAAAATAACTCTGCAAAGTTAGAAAAAACAAGAAATTTCAAAATGAAAAATTTTGTTCTAAATGAAAAAATGACCCTTCTGGGTCAATGTAGATTCGAAAAGTACATTAAATTTCCCATAAAATGACATGTTCCAAAATTGTTTACAGTCAAGTAACGGAAAATGGGAGAATTTTTAAAACTTTTTTAGTGTTTTTTTCGATGAAAAATACGTTTTTTCGGAATTCTGAGTACGCCATCAAATCGGGCGTCTAATTTTACATAAAAGTCCCTTTGACACCAAATTTCTATCTCATCACCGTTTCAGGCTACAAATTGTTGAAAAACACCTCTTTTTTCGCATGTTCAAAAATGGAAGGGGTCGTACCGCCCCTCCGTCACGAGATATCAAAAAACGGACCTCGGATTCGTGATCAAGGACAAAAGTTACCCCTTAGGACAAAGTTTCACGCAAATCGAAGAGGGGTCGGGGCAACTTTTCCAGATTTCGTGTGATTTGGTAGAGAATTGACCACATAAAACAAGTAAAACTTCCAACCCTTAAATTTTCTTTAATTTTAAGAGTTCTTTTTTCCAGTGCATTTTAAAGATACAAAATTGGTTGAAAAACAGATTTTTGGCGATTGTTTTAATCGAAGCCCGTCTAGAGGAGAGGATGGGTTGTAGAGGATTAAACCCGCAAAACGAACGATGTTCTTGGTCGCAGGAATAACATATTTGATCCAGTTCTGAATAATTCTAGATTTATCTAGGCATTTTTACAAATCAATGGAAAAAGGTATCGAGTAGGTTAAGTTACGGTTGAGAACCAGCGAATTGAAGTTAGCGTTCCAACTGATTTGGATGGCTCTGGTTTTGGAGTGTTGAAGATATTAAAAGTTTTAGCTAGACCAGCTAGTTCAATACAATTTTTATCAATTAATTTATAAAATTCACTATAATTAAAAAGAATAAATTTTTCTATATTATTTAAAAAAATGCAATGTGGTTGTTATTTAATCTATTCTTTAGTTTTCATCGATGTAAAATAAGGTACCTCTAAGCCAAGGGTTAGCCACAGTCGTACCCTGGAACAAGACACAGCAGGCGACAACGAAAAAAGAGCAACAATCACATGGCCTGGCCATGGTGGTGATAAATTATTCATGTAATCCATCCGATGATCGAACGGGATTTGGTCGGCCGCCGGAATCGTCGATGATCCGCTCCGGAGATCCGATAATTTGTTGTCCTTGCCAGCCTTCTTTCCAGGGTGCGCCAAGCAGTAATGCGGGATAACAAGTGGATGAGGTCACTCGGTACTGTGCAGCGAGTGTATCAACTTTTCCCCGTTGGATTTCCGTTGGTTTTCCTGAAGTGCCCGTTGATGACTGCAAGTGCCACCGCACGCGACTCTCTCGGCTTGCCACGTGGCGATCCGTCTGGCGTGTTTCGCGCCTCACTGACGAAGCAGAATGACAAAAGTATTTGTTTTGTTGCGATGACATTGAGGCAGTTAGTGGGTCTTGTTGTTTATGTGTTTTTAAGGTTTGTAATAACAATAACTATAGTGCAAAGTCTACTAATGTTAAGTGTAGAGATTTCGTTAAAATGAGAAGAAAAAGTCTCAAACATTCTTGTTTTCTCATCTGACCAGCAATCAGTTTCATTTGTATGCTTTCCCAATCGGCAATTAACCGCTTTTCTGAAAGTAATTCCATCCGAAATGGCACATCCCTGGTCCTCTACTAAATCACTCTCGCCGACACCTCCATGGTTACCAGCTTGACTTGACGGGGGGACGAGAGGAACACTAACAGGTATCTACCGTTTTTACGAGATCGGATTAGAAATGGCGTGTTTGTTATCGATAAAAGTGTGGTGTATACAGACCACCACTGCTTCGGAATCTCCTCCGCTCGAACGTTCGGATTGATGGAGAAATTCATTGACCTACAAATTATTCATCATGGCAAACACCATTTTATTATTCAATCTTCATTTGCCATTTATGGCCCATCTCCGCTACCGCTTCCGAAATATCGTAAAAACGAGAATGTTGTTTTGCGAACCAATTCGAGTATCGTTGCAGGTTACTCGTAGGGTAGATGCATTGATGCTAGGACTTCTCGAAAGGTAAAGAACATAATTTCCAAAAGAGATATCTGCACCTTAGTGTACCACTGTTGATTCCATCCATGAGATGGATTTGTTAGTTCATGGAATACCAATGTAATAGAATCGGATCGGCTAACAACTAACACTAACAACAACTAACAATCAGGTCAGTGGTTCGAATCTTGTTGATTAAAAATTATTATTTTAACTGTTATGCGTCCATTTAAAACATCATAATAATAATAATAAAACTGAAATCCTCCACATTCCATCACATCGATTGCACAACTTTTCGCAAAACTCAACCGTCATTAACGTTTAGTACATTATCACTAGCAATTCCAGACTTAATTTAATCTAAACCTACTCTCAACCACATTGGGAGTAACGATTTCTGGCAGTCACCGCGGCACACAGTTAGCACAAAGCATTCAATTTACCAAATTGGATAATGCTTTTGTTATTAAATGTATATTTATGAAATTAAATTGCACCCCTCTCGAGCCAAGCCCAGAGCCAGATTCCAAATTTGCAAGAAGCAGCACTCCCACGCACATTTTTCCTCTTTTTTTTGCTCATAGAAAAAAGAAAATGAAAGTAGTCCATACCCTAATTAAATCGTAAATTTCGCAATGTTCCTTGAATGTCCTAGGTCCTGAGAAGCGGGAACCAGCGAAGGGAAAGATCTGCGCGGATTTGCTACATTTAATTCAATCGTGGGACTATTTTCCATTTCGTTATCACATGAAAAACCCAAAACGCGACAGAACAAGTGGATTTCGGTGCCTGTCCTCCCCCTCGTTTGAGTCCTTTTCCGCTGGTTGGGAAACAAGATTTTCCCACCAGATACCAAAAGTGGTGCGTCCACGTCGTTCGGCCAAATTTACTTGCGAGATGGCAAACGGGGGGAAACTATTGCTTTCATTTATTATTTAGCACTTGATTTTCGACGGGCTCGCACTAGCGTGGTAGGGTCGACTCTCAAGTGTTGAGCTGGCGCAGTGGTTGGCACTTGTTCCTTTCCCGTTTAGTTTGGTATTGTAAATGATATGGAACGAGCGGGAAATGTTTTTTGCAGCACTTTATAGTGATGTTGTGAGTAATGATGTCTAGAGACAAGTGTTGGTCTGATATTGGAAAAGTGATGCCAGTTTTGCACACTAAATGTAATTTGAAATAAAGTGTTATGTATTTTATTATTTTCTTTTGTTATTTACAAAAAAATAATAATATTGACTTAATTAAAAATATCAAACTTCAAAGTCAAAGTCTCATAGTCAAAGTCTCAATTTCAATGTCTTTATGTCGAAGCCGGGACCGTGGTGTAGGGGTAAGCGTGATTGCCTCTCACCCAGTCGGCCTGGGTTCGATCCCAGACGGTCCCGGTGGCATTTTTCGAGACGAGATTTGTCTGATCACGACTTCCGTCGGAAGGGAAGTAAATGTTGGCCCTGGACTAACTTAAAAAAGGTTAGGTCGTTAGCTCAGTCCAGGTGTAGGAGTCGTCTCCCTGGGTCCTGCCTCGGTGGAGTCGCTGGTAGGCAGTTGGACTAACAATCCAAAGGTCGTCAGTTCGAATCCCGGGGTGGATGGAAGCTTAGGTGTAAGAAGAGGTTTGCAATTGCCTCAACAATCAAGCCTTCGGACACCTAGTTTCGAGTAGGAATCTCGCAATCGAGAACGCCAAGGCAATGCTGTAGAGCGAATAATTTGATTTTTAATTTTGATTTTTTGATTTTTATGTCGAATCTATGACATTTCCCCGAAACCCATATTACCGAAGGGACATTTCCCCGAATGCCACTTCCCCGAAAAGACACTTCCCCTAATAGTCATTTCCCCGAATTCCATTTACCAGAATTTCCCATTTCCCCTAATCGTCCACATCCCCGAATGCCATTTTCCCGAATGGGCCACAATCCCGATTGCCACTTACCCGTTTAGTCATATCCCTGAATAGTCATTTCCATACATATTTAAAGGTTCGTAATGGCCTTGAATGATCAACTTTCTTTTTGGCTTCATTCAGAACAGACGTAGCATTTTAGGGGGGATTCAATACAAATTCCAATACAATGAATATTGTTACAGACTTTTTTTTATACATTTATTCTCAAAACAAATACTTTTTTCTTATAGACATGATAATAATAATGCAATAGAAGTTTTGTTATTTTTTATGATTCAAAAAACATACCGTGCGATTTTCGTACACCCAAAATTGGCAGCGCTAGTCCGAGAGAATGATGGTCTCGAGTCGAGAGAATAGTGGTACCATTCACGGACGCAGAGAACACAGCTCGAGATGGGCGATAGAACTGTTCTCTCGAGGTTCATTTGCAAAAAAAGTTCATCCGTCAAACAAAAAACCAAAAGTGTCGACAACGGGAATCGAACCAGAGACCTTTGACAAACCAATCCAATGACTTAGCTGCCTCGGCCACCACAGCTTGGTGACCATGGAGAAGTCAGAAGTCGATGTATGACACTTGTTGGAGATTTATTGATTCAACTAACGAATGAACTCATTTGTTATGATGGTGTGAGTTGGTACCATTATTCTATCGATTTTGGCACTGAGCCCTCAATAAATTTTGAGAGAACGATTATCTCGATTCTAAATTTTGGGTGTAGTATAGAACCCCGTACACACTCATCATTTTATTCACATTGCTGGTTTGGGATTTGGCGAAAAGATAACCAACAAAAACTTTAAATAAAATTTGTACCAGCCTTATGTACCTTTTTGTTCGATTTTTGGGTTCTTGAACAAAATTCGAAAAAAGACAAATTTCCTTGCAATTTTTTCAAAAACAACATCTAATTATGCGGTTGAATACAAATGTTAATTGAACAAAAAAAATCTAGTACAGTCCAGACTTGATTATCCGAAGGCTTCGGAAAAATTTCACTTCGGATAATCAAAACTTCGGATAATCGAATCACGAATTTTTTTTATGATGCCTATTTTTATATTGTCGAGCGTATGTCCCCTAAACTACGTTAAAGTGATTTAGAACTTTTAAATCCAAGGCCAATATGGCGGTGTTGAAATATTGAAAAAATGCATTTTATTATTTAATAGGCAATCAACTATTCAAATTTGACTAAAATGGGGTTGCAGTACTCAAAAAAACGAAAAAAAAAATTTTGTTCGTGATTCGATTATTCGAAGTCCCATACAATCCTTCGGATAATCAAACTTCGGATAATCGAAACTTCGGATAATCGAGGCTTCAGATAATCGAGTCTGGACTGTAATTTGGTCCTAAAATTAAGCTCAAATTTGTGATATTATTGTTCACAACGATATGGCTTATTTTTCTAAGTACAATGACGTTTTGAACGACCGCAAAGGATTTAAAATGGATTTTTAATTCAATTTTTAAAAAATCACTTCACGGCCCTTCTTGGTACAAAAGCTTCTACTTGACAGCTCGTTCCAAGGGGACCATATCCATAGAAAAAATGTTGTCTTGTCAATAACTTTTTTTTTGCATACAATGAATAAAACGTTATCTGAAATGGTTTTTAATCATGTTTCTTACCGTTGTTCATAAAAATTGACAAAGGGCTTTACTACCCAATTTACAACACTTAATCAACAGCATACCCGAAAAAGCTGTTTGTTCGGTAAAATTGAGAAAGAAAATATCTGTTATTCATGGAAAAAGGCTTTAACGAAAATGATGATAAGGGCATATAAAAATTCGGGAAAATTTAAATAAACGGCAATTGGCGTAAGTGTCACTTCGGGGAAATGGTACTGGCCGATTAGGGGAAATGGCATTCGGGGAAATGGCCGATTAGGGGAAATGGCTTTCGGGGATATAGCCGATTAGGGGAAATGATATTTGGGGAAATGGCATTCGGGAATGTGGCTGAATAGGGGAAGTGGTATTCGGGGATGTGGCCAATTAAGGGAAATGATTTTCGGGGAAATGGCATTCGGGGAAATGGCATTCGGGGAAATGTCATTCGGGGAAATGAGCTAGACCCCTTTATGTCAAGGTCTCAAACTTAAAGTCTCAAAGACCGAGTCTCATTGCTAAAATCTCAAAGTCTCAAAGTCTCGAAGTCTCGAAGTCTCAAAGTTTCAAAGTTAAAGTATCAAAGTCAAAGTCTCAATTTCAATGTCTCAATGTCAAGGTCTCAAACTTAAAGTCTCATCGTCAAAGTCTCAAAGACCGAGTCTAATTGCTGGAGTCTCAAAGTCTCGAAGTCTCAAAGTCTCAAAGTTTCAAAGTCAAAGTCTCACAGTCAAAGTCTCAAAGTCAAAGTCTCAAAGTCAAAGTCTCAATTTCAATGTCTCAATGTCAAGGTCTCAAACATAATGTCTCATCGTCAAAGTCTCAAAGACCGAGTCTCATTGCTAAAGTCTCAAAGTCTCAAGTCTCGAAGTCTCAAAGTTTCAAAGTCAAAAAGTCTCACAGTCAAAGTCTCAAAGTCAAAGTCTCAAAGTCAAAGTCTCACAGTCAAAGTCTCACAGTCAAAGTCTCATAGTCAAATTCTCAATTTCAATGTCTCAATTTCATGGTCTCAAACTTAAAGTCTCATCGCCAAAGCCAAAGAGTCAGAGTCAGAGTCTCAGAGTCAGAGTCTCAGGGTCAGAGTCTCAGAGCCAGAGTCTCAGAGTCAGATCCTCAAATTCAGAGCCACAGATTCAGAGTCTCAGAGTTAGATTCTCAGAGTTAGATTCTCAGAGTCAGAGCCTCAGAGTCAGAGCCTCAGAGTCAGAGTCAGAGTAAGAGTCAGAGTCAGAGTCAGAGTCAGAGTCAGAGTCAGAGTCAGAGTCAGAGTCAGAGTCAGAGTCAGAGTCAGAGTCAGAGTCAGAGTCAGAGTCAGAGTCAGAGTCAGAGTCAGAGTCAGAGTCAGAGTCAGAGTCAGCGTCAGAGTCAGAGTCAGAGTCAGAGTCAGCGTCAGAGTCAGAGTCAGAGTCAGAGTCAGAGTCAGAGTCAGAGTCAGCGTCAGAGTCAGAGTCAGAGTCAGAGTCAGAGTCAGAGTCAGAGTCTCAGAGTCAGAGTCAGAGTCAGAGTCAGAGTCAGAGTCAGAGTCAGAGTCAGAGTCAGAGTCAGAGTCAGAGTCAGAGTCAGAGTCAGAGTCAGAGTCAGAGTCAGAGTCAGAGTCAGAGTCAGAGTCAGAGTCAGAGTCAGAGTCAGAGTCAGAGTCAGAGTCAGAGTCAGAGTCAGAGTCAGAGTCAGAGTCAGAGTCAGAGTCAGAGTCAGAGTCAGAGTCAGAGTCAGAGTCAGAGCCTCAGATTCAGAGTCAGAGCCTCAGATTCAGAGTCTCAGAGTCAGAGTCTTAGAGTCAGAGTCTTAGAGTCAGAGTCTCAGAGTCAGAGTCAGAGTCAGAGTCAGAGTCAGAGTCAGAGTCAGAGTCAGAGTCAGAGTCAGAGTCAGAGTCAGAGTCAGAGTCAGAGTCAGAGTCAGAGTCAGAGTCAGAGTCAGAGTCAGAGTCAGAGTCAGAGTCAGAGTCAGAGTCAGAGTCAGAGTCAGAGTCAGAGTCAGAGTCAGAGTCAGAGTCAGAGTCAGAGTCAGAGTCAGAATCAGAGTCAGAGTCAGAGTCAGAGTCAGAGTCAGAGTCAGAGTCAGAGTCAGAGTCAGAGTCAGAGTCAGAGTCAGAGTCAGCGTCAGGTGATGATTCAGAACATTGTTTCATTTTCCAGTTCTCCTTATAATCTGACACCACTGCACCCCTCTCACATCTCATCGTAGCAATGATAAAAGAGTGAGTGTTACTTGTGCCCATATTCCTCTCTATCACATCGCGGAACATTGTTTAACGTTCAAATCGCACGCTCTCGTCGGTGTCATAAATATGTTTTATATTCATATGCCCACTCAGCGCAGCCTAGCAGCAGGGGGAACATCAACCCCGAGACCGAGGTATGTATTTTCGGGTAACTGAGCAACTCAATTGTGCCCATTAGATCGCTGTAACGAGCACGGAATATTGATGATGACTGCTGGGTGGATTGTCTATGGCTGGCAGAAGGCAACAGAGAAGCTTCCCCTAAGTTTTGTTGAGCGTTAGCATCGAACGGGTACGATTAAAGTGCGAGGACCTGTTTTTTGAGATTCAGCAGAAGAATTGTGCGTTTTTTTTGCTATAGTTCTAGCTCTTGTTGTGATTGTTGCTCCTTTGGGAGACATCATATGTATGCAATTTATTCACTTGCCAACGCAGCGTGGGTTCTGGACTGGTGGAAAATTCTCACGCTGTGCAAGGTTGATTTTTGTTTGGGTTATCGTACTAGTGGTAGAGGGGTGTGTTTGTTTAGTTTAATTTTCAAATTACTAGATAAATCAATGTCGTTTTTTTGTCAATAAAAGGCGTTGCTTTTCTCTTGTTAAAAAATATACAACTGAAAAATTCGAGAATTTTCCCTATGGCTGCAATAAAAACTATTGCATTAGTTAAGAAATCTTATTTTAACGTGAACTTAACTGGTTTGAAAATTTGTAGTCATTGTTATGTGGAAATTCTTTGTTAATTCACATCACTGAGAGAAATGGGTCTCAAATTTGTGGATTTTATGGGTTAATGCTTTTTTGCAAATTGTTGAAAAACTATTATATTTATTGATTTATTGATTTTTCAAACATTCGATAAACTATTAACAGTTCTAGAGTGTTTTTTGAATAGGTCCTATAAACTATTGTCTTTCATATGATTATAGGACCTATTTAGAAAAACGGTAGAGTTCTAAATTTTTGTTTAAAATCTAAAAAAAATCTCCTTTTGAACTTTTTTTTAAATTTTTTATGTCACCGGACTGTGATATGCTGCCAAAAACTAGGCTAATCAATCAATTAGCGTGCACAAACATACAGCCAGATCGCTCTCTTTCTTCATCGCCCATAGCTCACTCACTGTCACATTGCTCTGTCAATCAGCCACCCACCACGGCACAAGATCCCCGGTTCAGATAACAAAAGTGTCGAGCTGGAAAAAAGTATCGCTCTGGACTTGATAACCATCAAACCCCCTCCATCCAGATCCAAATTGGGCTGCTCCTCTGGCGGCCGACCGGTCGCCGGTGCGTCTAATCAAATCCGGCCAACAATTAACGTCAATTAGAACCGATTCGAAATCATCCCAATCACCGGGCGGCGACCGGTTGTGGACCGGTTTCTGCGTTCGTTGTTGTTATCGTACGAGTTCCGCCAACACAGTAGGCCATGGAGCCAGTTGGATGGGCTAAGCCTACTGGGTCCATGAGCTTTTCAAAAAATCACAGGATACAATGTAGAATCATCATCAGTAGACTAAAAAAAAAAGATTCCTCCAAATTGTCTAAGCCTACTCCGGGTTTTGGAGCAAACCCCGGTGAGGAAGCCCTCGGCTTTGGGGACCACATTGGAATTTTCCGGAACGGATCTCTCAAATTGGCGCAATTTTTACCGAGGTAGCAGGCCCAGAGCAATTAGTCAAACTGTCTCGCTTCTTGCGGGTCGAGATTCACCGTTCGGGACCAGCTTTGCCAGGTGCGTTTCCGGAGGAGGCCTACGCCGGCGAGTCATGTTGGAGATGAGCTCACATGGGTTCTGTCTCGTATGTGCAATAGGGTGTAATATCAAAATCGATTTTCCAGCACAGCACTTTTCCAGTTCCTTTTGGGGTCCTAAACAACTCCCCAAAGTTTGGGCATGATTGGTTTAGTCCTCACTTTGCGCAAAGCGATTCAATTTTCCATATAAATTTGTATGGGAAAAACCATTTTTTTGAATTTTGATATTTATAAAATCCACGTTTCAAGCTGTACTAAATCCGGATTCATATTCGGATGCTCTGAAAGGTGCTCTACAACTTTCCCGAAAAGAGTATGGTGCTAGCATGTCCCTGAAAGAAGATACAGCGTCCTCAAAACTCGTCTAAAACGTGATTTTCGAGCAAAAAACACGTTTTAGACGAGTTTTGAACACGCTGTATCTTTTTTTAGGAGCAAGTTAGCACCATACTCTCTTCGGGAAAGTTGTAGAGCACCTTCCAGAGCATCCGAATATGAATCCGGTTTTAGTACAGCGTGAAACGTGGATTTTATAAATATCGAAATCCAAAAAAATGGTTTTTCCCATACAAATTTATATGGAAAATTGAATCGCTTTGCGCAAAGTGAGGACTAAACCAATCGTTCCCAAACTTAGGGGAGTTGTTTAGGACCCCAAAAGGAACTAAAAAATTGCTGTGCTCGCTAAATTTGGACAACTTTATTTTTTTCCATACAACCATATTACACCCTAATGTGCAATCATGATGCGGTCGTATTTCAAAGTGAAGGTGCAATTTTTTTGTTTGCCTTCATTTCGGGACGCTGGCCAGGTCTCACAATTCCGGTGAGAAATTAGTGAACGACACTGAAATATGCCAGACTGGATTGGATTTTTGTTCCGGAACGTTGGATTGCGTGATTGCAAGTTACGGTTCTGCGTTATTTTTAAATTTAAAAGTTTTATCACACTCAAAGTATAAATACAAGTCATCGGAACTCAATCGTTCAAATTCAGGTTTGTATGCAAAGCTGCAAAAGTGGTTCTACATTATTTTATGTATTTTTTTCTAAAAATATAAATAATTAACAGTCTATTTTTGATCGTTTTTGTAATCAAGTGCCGGGAATCGTGGTGTAGGGGTAAGCGTGGTTGCCTCTCACCCAGTCGGCCTGGGTTTGATCCCAGAAGGTCCCGGTGGCATTTTTCGAGACGAGATTTGTCTGATCACGCCTTCCGTCGGACGGGAAGTAAATGTTGGCCCCGGACTAACCTAAAAAGGTTAGGTTGTTAGCTCAGTCCAGGTGCAGGAGTCGTCTCCCCGGGTCCTGTCTCGGTGGAGTTGCTGGTAGGCAGTTGGACTAACAATCCAAAGGTCGTCAGTTCGAACACTTAGTTTCGAGTAGGAATCTCGCTATCGAGAACGCCAAGGCAATGCTGTAGAGCGAATAATTTGATTTGTAATCAAGTATTCACATTTTCTGAAATTTTCAATTTATTGAAATTTGGGATTACGTAATTCTGCATTATATCCCCTTTCACATTTTTTATTTTATTGCATTTTTGTAATTGTGGATTACAAATTTTTTAATGGTACAGATTTGAAATTTATGATTACTTGTCTAGAAAATTTTACAATGCTATTTTTTGCGCAATAATTTATTGCGTCCGAATTGTTGCATAATATTTATGATTATAATTTTGAATAAGAATCATTCCATGTAAAGCATGCAAAGAAAAGTGCAAATTTTAAATTCTGTCCTGCTCAAATTTGGCAGAGTTGTAGATACTATCAAAAGATGCAAGAACCTTGAATTTCATCCAAATCGGACCACCCCCTCCATTTTTGTATCTCCCAAAAAATCGTTTTTTCGTGGTTTTTGAAAAAAAAATCTCTATTTTCAAACGGCAATAGCTCAGGAACCACAATTCGTAAAAGGAAGAATTTTAAAGAAAGTTTCTGAATCTTTCCTGAAGATGCTTTTCTTTTCTTTCCGCCAACCACGCGCACCCAAATTGGAAGTAATTATGCACATAATGAGCGGTGGCAAGATTTTTACGATGGTCGTAACTTTTCCACGGTGTCATGCCCGGTGCCCCTCGCTCTCTCTCTCTCTGGTGATAGTTGTGCCGGAACAAGGATGCACTTTTGGCCTGTACCAGAAAAAGAACTGTCGGGATTTGTGTGCCACGTGTGAAGTGGGGGTGGCTTGGTTGTGTTTGCAGCAGCAATGTATCCGGAGTATGTTTCGCGGACCGAAACCACCATCGAAACCGCAACAAGCTCATGTTAATGGAAATTTATCGAGCTAATTTGGCGGACGTGATTTGCAGTCGTTAGTTTATATTTCTGGTTTTCTGGGCAATCTTGTTGTTTTTTTTTTGCGGCTTGGACTTTCTTTCGAGCAGAAATCTTCCAGAATTTATGCACGTCCATGGGGTTGGCGATGTTGGGATTTGCTCCCGATGTGTACACATGTATCGCGATGGCAAAAAGTGAGATTTAAAGCATGCAACTTAATCAAATTACTTTGCTCGTGATCGTTTGTTGGTGTTGTGAGGGAATATGTTGAGGAGGGAGGAAACTGTGGTGGATTCTGATTCAAGCTTGCAGTAGGACCAACCCTGTGGTGTCACACACTGAAACTTGGGGGTGTTGCATGTGCGCACGTGGTTTTCTGGAGTGTGTTGTAGGGGTGTTAAACTTAATTAAAATCATTACAATAGAGGACTGACGATAGCAGATAAAAGATAAAAAAAAGAAGATAGAAGATAGAATTCAAATTTGAAAATCCCTACCTTTCGCTATTATCACCAAAGTGGCCCGATTGTAATCCATTATATTACACCACCACGGCACTCTCTACTGACGCTACATCCCCATTTGTTGCTATTGTTTTCATCCGGAGGCTACACCAACTGCAACAACGACCAACAAGAAACGTCATTCGAAGTGAATATATGTATCGCTGCCGGAGCATGTTGAGGTGGTAGCATATACATTTTTCACGATTTTTCTTCTTCTTCTTCTCTCGCTAGCTCTCTGAAAGGACCAACCGAAATGAGAGCATGCAAAAACACTTAGGTAATTAAATTGCACGTGCACAGAGTTGAACCTTCTAAATGGGTGCACTTGTCCTTTGTTGTTGCAGGGGACATGTGTGCGACTTGGATTCGAAGTAATTTATTATGATGGAGTTTGTTAAGCAACAGATTTTATGGATTCGCTAGATTAAACTAATTTTGTGATCTTCTTAGCTTTGATTTTTCGATCAACTTGTCTAAACTTTTTCTTAGCACAGTTTAAAAATAACATTTTAATCACTAAAAAATACAAATTTGATTGATAGAAATTGTTTGAACAATTTCTACAACACCTGATATCTCCTTCTGTAAAGCCACGAATGATTGATCACCCTGGCGCTCAATTTATCCCCAAAAGTATTCATTCAGTAAACATAATCAAATTATCGCCCTCATCAGCGTTCACCATCATATCGAATATTAAAGTCCCATTCCCGAAATTGAGCCGGAAAACCCTTCTGCCCCATTTCCCAGCGCCGTAAAATTTGATTCTAACGACTTTAGACGTTTCCTCCCTCTGGAAGCTTTGGACATGACTGGACTCTAGGTTTGTAGAAAGGGATGAAATTTTCAAACGTCTCAAGATTTGGACTGACCTAAGACCACGCTTGCTAGCATGTTTGGGGATGTTATCCCTTCTGTACGTTACGAGGTGCAGTTGCTCTCTATGAGATGTCACGATGCATGCGCCATAATCGTAAAGCTTGCGGAGCAACGAGCGGAATCAAGATGTCTTTATAGTGAAGAAAATATCGTGACTGATTTCGATATTGCTTGAATTTCAAAGAAACTAAAGAGTTTAAGATAAGTTTTAGAAGTGCACCAAAAAAAGTGTTTTTAAATTATTTTTAAAACTAATAACTGAGTTAAGTTGGTATATAGCTTCAATTTTTTCAATATGATTTGAATCATTTTTTTCCCTATTTTTAATGCTAAATGCAAAAAAGCTGAATAGAGTTAATTAGAGACTACTGATTTCTTTTTTGTATCTTCCTTTCGTAACAGATGACTAGGGATAATGAATTTTCACGGAGAGCGTGAAATTCGTGAAATTCGTTAAATTTGGAAATTTCCGTAAAATTACGTGAAATTGCGTGAAAATACGTGAAATTAATCAATTCTCTTAAATTAATGCAAAATATAACAACATTCTAAAAATACCTTATCATAAATTATATTAGTTTTTAATTGAAATGTTTGATAATAACTACACGAATATGACGGAAAAGCAAACATGCTTTTAAACAAAATTGTTTTTTTTTTAAGATTGTTAAGATTTTCTTCAAGTACTTTTATTGATTATTACACCCAAAGGAAAAATATATCTCAAAATCTGCAACATTGGATTTGCTGCAGAAAATGTCATATTTTATAACATTTTTTGCAGCAAGCCCGTAGATCATTTTTGCCCGCGTGTAAAAATTTCAGCGATCTGCAGTTCTCACCAACACATATAAAGCTGGCCCGTCCCCGAGCAACACTCCAAAGAGAAGCATATGTTGGTGCTCTTTCACTCACCTTTCATCAAGCGTCCATGGCGCGGTGGTAGCGTGTCGGATCAATAACCAAGAAGTTGGTGGTTCAATCCTCGTTCTGCTAAGTGTTTTTTTTTTGTGAAATACAACCAAAAAGTCGTCGGTAATGTCGATAATTGTCGGTAACGGGCAAAAATGTCATACTCCTATATCGCAAAAAATGCATGAGGACAGATTTCATGCAGATTCTGATATACTTTCATGCCACCATGCATCACAATCATGCGACTGCCAGTTGGGTGTAGTGATAACAATTTGACTACCATTTTCTTTTAAAGGCCATTTTCTTTTAATGACTCAATTTATACAAGATTCAATACATTTAGCTTTGAATTATATTTTTTGAGCTAGCAAAAATTAAGCCTTTTCAGAAGATTTAAGATGTTTTCTAACACCCGTGATGATTTCATTTTAGAAATCATACCTGAATGGGGCATACCACAACGTCAGCCAATGACCGTTACCCTAAATGGTAACGTATCATCCTGAAGTCTGCGATAATAAAATGGGTATACCACAATAGATCAAAGTCATGGTTGCAGTGGTCTTAACCCAAAAAAAAAACACCCGTGAATTTTTTACGGAAATTTAAGAGTTTGAATAAACAGTACGATGTGACAAAAATGATTTTTAGGAGGGCATTCAAGTGATTGTAGCGGTGAGCGTATTGAGCCCAAATCCAAAATATGAGCTTGATTGGACGTAACAGGAGCTGGGCTTTGCATTTGAATTCGCTGCGGTCAATTTTTCGAAAAAAAAAAAAAAATACAAACTTTGTCTGTACCGAGCTGCAGGGTGCTCCAAATTTCAATGTTATATATACCAAAAGATGCGCAAGGATCTGGCCTACACGCCAATGGTGTTGTAAATAAACGCTTCAGTGGCCAAAATGCCTCAAAAAGTGACATTTTTGAAAAAAATCATTTTTTTGCGGGTCAAATCCCATTTAAAATTAATATGCAAAGCGCCAAACAAACCCTTGAATGTCCGCCAAAAAGTCATTTTTGTTACACTCTATTAAACAGTCTTCGCGGAAATTGAAAATTGAAAACCTTTTTTAAAAAGTGTTAATTGATTTGGCCTCAAAATATTACTTTTGATCTCAAAATTAGGCCTTTTAAGAATATTTCCGACGGACGGGGAAGTAAATGTTGGTCCCATCCAGGTGTAGGTGTCGTCTCCCTGGGTCCTGCCTAGGTGGAGTCACTGGCAGGCAGTTGGTCTCACAATCCAAAGGTCGTCAGTTCGAATCCCGGGGTGGATGGAAGCTGAGGTGTAAAAAGAGGTTTGCAATTGCTCAACAATCAAGCCTTCGGACACCTAGTTTCGAGTAGGAATCTCGCAATCGAGAACGCCAATGCAATGCTGTAGAGCGAATATTTTTTTTATTTAAGAATATTTAAGATCTAAGTCCCGTGAAATTTTACGAAATTTTGTGATTTTGGCAGTTTCCGCAAGACTAGTTGTAGAAATTTTTAAAATTTTAGAAAAGATTTTCTAGTGGCACGTTAAAAATTGGCGAAAATATTTATAGTTAATCGAGAAAATTTAGTGTTTTGAAATTATGTTCTTTTAAAAAATCCTTCAAATCAGCTAAAACGTTACCAAATTTATTAACAGAATATAGATAAATTAGAGTTTTTAGAGTTTTTCTAGTGTCAGGGATGTTTCAAATAAAACGTACTAGAATTCATAATTAAATGATATTTAAAATGGGTCCTGCAGTTCCATTGATATCGTCATCTGAATAATGGATGCAATATTATGAACACAAAATCTAGTTTTTCATGTTTGTTTCCTTCCTTTTCCTCATATTTTACAATTTATAGGATTTTTTTCAGAGTTCGGAAAACCTTCCTCACAGTAAACACTCTCGATACTCACCGTGAGTGTGAGGGCTGAGTAAATTTACTCATACTTGAGTAAAATGAGGGTGTGAGTAGGCTCGATAAAAATAATTTTGGAGATGATCAAGCTTGTTCATGATTTCCACTATATTCATAACCTCTAGTATATTTAAAAAATATAAAAAAATGCTTACTTGAGATGTATCTTCAGATATAAAAAAAAGTGTATTTACAAAAACAATTATTAACTCCGCAAGGAGATAATTAAAAAAAGTACCGTCAGTTTAGATTGCAAATTAAAAATATGTTGATAATGGGACGACATATTCGAACAGCATTGACCTCAACTTTAAATAACATTTAATGGGTTAGGATTTGTTTAGGGAGCATGATTTTCCATAAAAGTTTAACTGATTTTTTTTATTAGATTCTTAGATATTACTAAAATCAAAAAAAAAATATTCGGCCAATCTCACCACCTACTTGATATCTCATATGGGTAATTCTCCGCCAACTCACACAGCAGTTGCCACGAACCTTCTTCGATTTGCGTGAAACTTTGTCCTAAGGGGTAACTTTTGTCCCTGATCACGAATCCGAGGTCCGTTTTTTGATATCTCGTGACGGAGGGGCGGTACGACCCCTTCCATTTTTGAACATGCGAAAAAAGAGGTGTTTTTCAATAATTTGCAGCCTGAAACGGTGATGAGATAGAAATTTGGTGTCAAAGAGACTTTTGTGTAAAATTAGACGCCCGATTTGATGGCGTACTCAGAATTCCGAATAAACGTATTTTTCATCGAAAAAAACACTAAAAAAGCTTTAAAAATTCTCCCATTTTCCGTTACTCGACTGTAAAAATTTTTGGAACATGTCATTTTATGGGAAATTTAATGTGCTTTTCGAATCTACATTGTCCCAGAAGGGTCATTTTTTGGTTTAGAACAAAATTTTTCATTTTAAAATTTCGTGTTTTTTTCTAACTTTGCAGGGTTATTTTTTAGAGTGTAACAATGTTCTACAAAGTTGTAGAGCAGACAATTACAAAAATTTTGATATACAGACATAAGGGGTTTGCTTATAAACATCACGAGTTATCGCGATTTTACGAAAAAAAGTTTTGAAAAAGTTGGTCGTCGTCGATCATGGCCATTCATGGTCACCCGCGACAGACACGGACGACGAAACAAAGAGAAACGCAAAAAGTAACTTTTTCAAAACTTTTTTTTCGTAAAATCGCGATAACTCGTGATGTTTATAAGCAAACCCCTTATGTATGTATATCAAAATTTTTGTAATTGTCTGCTCTACAACTTTGTAGAACATTGTTACACTCTAAAAAATAACCCTGCAAAGTTAGAAAAAACACGAAATTTTCAAATGAAAAAAATTGTTCTAAATCAAAAAATGACCCTTCTGGGACAATGTAGATTCGAAAAGTACATTAAATTTTCCATAAAATAACATGTTCCAAAATTTTTTACAGTCGAGTAACGGAAAATGGGAGAATTTTGAAAACTTTTTTAGTGTTTTTTTCGATGAAAAATACGTTTTTTCGGAATTCTGAGTACGCCATCAAATCGGGCGTCTAATTTTACATAAAAGTCCCTTTGACACCAAATTTCTATCTCATCACCGTTTCAGGCTGCAAATTGTTGAAAAACACCTCTTTTTTCGCATGTTCAAAAATGGAAGGGGTCGTACCGCCTCTCCGTCACGAGATATAAAAAAACGGACCTCGGTTTCGTGATCAGGGACCAAAGTTACCCCTTAGGACAAAGTTTCACGCAAATCGAAGAGGGGTCGGGGCAACTTTTCCCGATTTCGTGTGAGTTGGTAGAGAATTACCCATATATTTTTTTTACGTGGAATTACCCATATAATAATAGTAAGTGATCCTTTTTGCCAATTTGAAAAAAAAAACTCTTTTTGGCGATTTATTTCACCATTTTTTTTGTAATACATTCCATTTTCACCAATACAACGTATTCTGCAAGAACAAAAGAAGAGAATTCTAGAGAAAAAGAGAAAAATCCCACTACCTCCCCAAGGGGAAACAGTTTGTGTCGCATTAGCTTTTGCCTTCCATCACTGGGAGGAAGGAGGATCCACAGGACTAGATGCCCGGAAGCAGTGCCCGGAGAGGTTGGCAGAAAGTTTTTCCTTCCTTGCACAGTTTCGCTTTTCAGCCACTATGTTGCAGCAGAGGATTGTAGGGGAAGTTTGGGGAAATTCATCTAAATTTCTAGGAGTTGTTTGATACCTTTAAAATAAAAGAAGCTATAACATTCTCAAGATATTGAAAATTAATCACCTTGAATGACTCCAAGCTTCCCTACAAGATGCTGTTGTCGTGCCACGTGAATCTCAGCTGGGATGGGATGTTTTATGTGTTGTGTGATGGTCGTTGCCGGGGGTCCAAACAACACTCGTAAGGACATGCGACCAGGACATCATGTGAGGGAGGATGCACTCTCGTGAGAGGACGTAATGAAATGGAAATGACGATAATGATAATGGTGATTTCACTTGTACTTGTGCTTCTTCGCTGGTGGCTGTTTACGTGTTGTGGTTGCAGTTTGCATAAACGGATGAGGATGAACTCAAGCGGTTGACAGTGGTACGAACTGCTGGAATAATGGCGCCATTTTACGTCCGGCGCAACTCTCAACGACGATAGCTCTTCGATTACCGGTGCCAATCTGCCGATGCCATGTCCTAAACCATTCGGCCATCCAATCCACCCAAATGCACACCATATTTCACTGTAAATATCGTATAAATCGTGACTCCAACACACTCCAAACCAGACCCAACTCCCACCGAAATGAACCCATCCGCCAGTCGGAGTCGTGCGTGAAAAACAAATAAATTCATTTAATTTTCTTGATTATTTTCGAAAACCGTGTGCCGAACCGACCGAACCCTCGAAATGTGCTTCCTGCAAAAGGATCCGCCAATCACTGCGCCGTCGTGGTTCAGGGAAAATGCAATTTCTCGCGCCAAACGGTCGACGGTTTGTAGAGTAGGTACCGAAATGCACTCTGGCATGGCGGTGACGATGCATCGTGGTGCAAATGTCCACAGCAAATGTGACACGTAATACACCGCCAATAAATCAAACCGTTGACACTTTGGGAGGTGAACTGGGGTAGGTGGGACTAAGGGATTTGGGAAGGATGGACCTGTGTGTTAGTTATAACTAGTTGGATAAAAAAATTATTGCAAAATGCTTAAGAACATAAACTTTGAAAAATATTTGCAGCGGCCTTAGTAGGAGCAGGAAATAAGACACTATTTTTACAAATAAGCATCAAATCAACTCAAAACTCAACTAATGTTGCATTAAACGTGATTTGTGAACCTACCAAGAGCGACATAATCCATTTACCCAAAATTGCATAACCTTTAATTGTTTTTATATGGCAGGAAAAAGGTGGCTCATTCTGCCCCCAAGTGGATTTTAATTTAACACTTCCACCACCAAGCCTCTAAATTGATTTGAGTTTCCGTTGTTGTTTGATTACCTTCGTAATAGCTCCTGGTAACATTATAAACATTGAACAAACTTTTTCAAACAATCTAACTTTCGAGAAAGCTATTTTAAGAGCCTTGAAATAAACAACATTTGCGTGGTTTTTTCAATAAATTTACATTTTTGCTCATAATTCGAAACATACACCCAACTGGCGGTCGCATGATTGTGATACATGGCGGCATGAAAGTATATCAGAATCTGCATGAAATCTGTCCTCATGCATTTTTTGCGATATAGGGGTATGACATTTTTGCCCATTACCGACAATTATCGACATTACCGACGGCTGATTGATTGTATTGCAGAAAAAAAAAAAATGTTAACAGAACGAGGATTGAACCATCAACTTCTAGGTTGCTGATCCGACACGCTACCACCGCGCCATGGACGCTTGATGAATGATGAGGGACAGAGCGCAAACATAATGTTCTCTCTGGAGTGTTGCTCGGGGACGCGCCAGCATTATATGTGTTGGTGAGAACTGCAGATCGCTGACGTGTTTACACGCGGGCAAAAATGATCTATGGGCTTGCTGCAAAAAATGTAACAAAATATAACATTTTCTGCAGCAAATCCACTATTGCAGATTTTGAGATATATTTTTCCTTTGGGTGTACAATGAATTCAAACGTCGTTTTCGGTGTGGTGATGTTATTTGACCTCCTTTATAAGACCCTTGCCTTACAGTTGATCTAAATCCATTCTTAAGCCCAAAACCTTACAGTTGATCTAAATCCATTCTTAAGCCCAAAACCAAGGGTGTCCCATTCTGCCCCCATGGGCCCTCTGCCCCTCCCCTCCTGCCCCTGAATACAGCAATTTCCCATCAAACCAGCAGGATCCAAATGAAAACTGCTCTGATTTGGCTCATATTCGGCCTGGGAGTTCCATGGTGGTTCACAGGATTCTGAGATGTCATTTTTAGAACACCCAACTGGCAGTCGCATGATTGTGATGCATGGCGGCATGAAAGTATATCAGAATCTGCATGAAATCTGTCCTCATGCATTTTTTGCGATATAGGAGTATGACATTTTTGCCCGTTACCGACAATTATCGACATTATCGACGGCTTTTTGGGTGTATTTCACAAAAAAAAACACTTATCAGAACGAGGATTGAACCACCAACTTCTTGGTTATTGATCCGACACGCTATCACCGCGCCATGGACGCTTGATGAAAAGTGAGTGAAAGAGCACCAACATATGCTTCTCTTTGGAGTGTTGCTCGGGGACGGGCCAGCATTATTTGTGTTGGTGAGAACTGCAGATCGCTGAAATTTTTACACGCGGGCAAAAATGATCTACGGGCTTGCTGCAAAAAATGTTATAAAATATGACATTTTCTGCAGCAAATCCAATGTTGCAGATTTTGAGATATATTTTTCCTTTGGGTGAACAAAGAAAATTATCGAATTTTAGTATATCAATCGAATTAGAAGTACCGTCATCAGGGGTGACATTGGGTCTGGTTGGATAGAATTGTGAAGAGATGTAAAAACTACTTAGAAACTCTTCGAATTTTGTTATTTATTATTTATTCTAAGGCCGTTGCAAATATTTTTTGAAGTTTATGTGGGAGGGGTGTGAAACTTTTGGGCGTGGTACTAACATTAGAACATTCGCGAAAATACCTGCAAACTGCATATCGAAAATTGAAAACTGAAAACTTAAAACTGAAAACAGAAAACTGAAAACTGAAACTAATACTAAGATATTCGCTTTTACTCAAAACACAAAAAAATGGCAAAAAGTATAACTTTTCGATATTTGCCGCCTTTGAACTTTTTGAACCTTGAACTTTTTAGCACTCAAATGAGTGCATAATGAACAGTGTAAGTTATTGAAATGGATTATTTTTCGTTAAAAGTGCTGAAAAGTTTAACTCATTGCAGTGCTAGAAGCCGATGTATCGAGAAGTGTTACTTTTCGATTCTGTCATTTTTGGTAGAGAAAAGTAGGCCGTTTTGTCGTTGAAGAATAACAGGAAAAGTTTACACTTTCACGACAGAATTGCAAAAACGGCTATTTTGATTTTTTACGTTACTTTAATGCACAAACAGTGCATAATTTATACGATAGTGAATCAAAGAGCAGAGTGCAGAGTTGATTAGCAGAGTAATTGAATTACGAATCAGTGCTCCTTGCTAATAATCACATAAATAATGTTTATCGACAATATTTCACGGTTGAACGCGCAAATGCACTGGTTCCGAGTGTGCAGCCAAGCCTATCATAAATTAAAAGTCCTAGCAAATACCCGTGTCGTCCTCTACTAACAGGTTGGCACCAAAACGCGTGTCAATGTAAACAAACCGCCACAATCCAACTCGACGCCACCAGACACCAGCAGGGGATAGCGATAAATTTGTAAATATATGTCCAAATCATTTTCTAGCTCGCACCAGTTCCCAACCTACCCAATCGGACGGAAAGTGCATACAAACAACCCTGCAACCATCCACCCACAGTTGCATTGGCACATCTCGGCAACGCGGAAAATTATATTTGTCCTGAAAACTGCACTCTCGTGCACGAGAGAACTTCCAATTTTCCTCGACAAAATATTATGCAAATTGTAATTGACATTAATCGAATTTTTCGCCAAACCCCTCCCCGCGAGCCGACGACAATTTTGGCGACAACAGCGCAGCATCAGGGAGATGAGTTTTCGGGGGGCAACAACAACGGTTGGATGCACTTCCGATTCAGTTGCAACGGAACCAGTTACCATCCACGTGGTTTTGGTAGGGTGGTACCAGCAGTAATAACTTTATTTTGAAATTAAATCGTTTGGTTTACGTCAAAAAAGATTTCAAAGTTTTATAAGCTTTAATTTTAAACCAAACGTAAATTCCAAATTTCATAAAACAAACCTTCTAGTTGTCATCTTTTCCACCAAAATATCTCGCATGAGTCCAACCGGAAGGAACCGACTAGCTGATTTGTCCCCGGTACACAATACACCTAATTACTTTAGCCACGCAACACTGACACTGGCCGTTCCCACCACCCCCTGACAACGTTGGCTGGCAACACGGCCGTCGCATTTTCCAATTTGTTGAACGAGCGCGCGAGTGCGCGCGTGACTGAGCCTGTGTGAGTAATGTTGTTAATTTCACCTGAAACCATCGGACGCGCGATAATGTCCAAACGGCAACACAGATTTGAGCAATAAATCGGGGCTGTTTACCTTCAACGGTGCGTGAGATAGACAGTGGCAGTCAGTTAAGTGGACAAATATTGAAACAAGCGAGTGGTACTCATTGCTGGGTGGCAGGATTGTTGGTTTTGGAGCTGGAAAAAATGAGGAGTTATTTTAAAGTTTTTTTTGGTATGAGAAGTACTTTTAGAACAAATGTGAATGAAACAATTGAATCTGTTAACTATGCATTATTTTAACGCTAACGCTAAAGCCTTGTATCGAAAAGTATTACTTTTTGATTGTGTTATTTTTGGTATAGAAGTAGTTTGAATAGTTTGATAGTAGTTTCACCGCGAAATTTCCAAACAATAGTTAACAATCGTTTGGGCAAGTTATTTTTATTGAACAATTAAAATGGTCCGCAACGATAAAATAAAAATAAGGTGTCAAGCCATGAGTTCAACATTTCAATGGAAAAAATGCTTTAAATGCATTTCATACCAAAATAAATGTTTGTTTATGATTTGTTGGAAACTTGTTTTTACGTGATCTAACTATTATGATGACAAAAACGAACAATAAAATAGTAAAAAATCATATTATTTTTAAATTTGTTTAATCATGTTCATAATGATTATTATCAAAGCAGAAAAATGCATTTCAAATTGTGTTTGGGAATTTGGAACATAAAAAGAATAAACTGAGTGATATTCATAGCTTAAAAAATTCACTTTGAATCTTTTGTGTTGCGCGTTTTAGAATCATTTAAAAAAAAACGTTAAGAGGCAGTATTTGTAGATTTTGCTCGGTTTGTTCCAGAGGTCGTATCGAGGTGCTCTGATTTCGATGAAACTTTCAGCGTTTGTTTGTCTATGCATGAGATGAACTCGTGCCAAATATGAGCCCTCTATGACAAAGGGAAGTGGGGCAAAACGGGCATTGAAGTTGGAGGTCCAAAAAAAAAAAAAAGAAAAAACATAAAATAGCTCCCATTTGCGTAAAACTTGATCAATTCCAACTCTCTTAGATGCATTCGAAAGCTCTTTTGAAGCACTTTAAAAAGTGCAATAGACATCCTGGATAGGTTTTACTTTTTCGCATAGCTTTTGCAAATTACTGCTAAAAATGGATTTTTTTAAAACCTTAATATCTTTTTGCAACAGCCTCCAATACCCATACTCCCATAGGTCAAAAGATAGGTAATTTCATGGACTCTAACGTACGAAATTAACTTTATGGCCAATGGCACTTTTTCTCATAGATTTACGATTTTTCTATAACAAACTTTTTACAAAGCTATCTTTTGCCCTGTAGCTCAAGAATACGGCAATTTTTGGGATTTTTTTTTACATATTCGGATTCTTTGGGAAATTTCACGTAAGTTTGAAGCTAGAAAGTTGCTGATTTGATTGAAAAAAATGCCATTTAGAATGAATTAAAATATTTTTTTACACTTTGTCATATTAGGGATAAAACAGATTTTCGCCTACTTGATACAGCATTTGACGTATAGATCGCAAGGTAAATCATGTCCAACTTTTTTCCAAAAATGTTTTATTTAATTATTTTCCAAAATAAAATTAACGACTCAAATACCCAAAAAGTGCCATCTTCTTGGGCTACAGGACAAAAGTCAACGATGTAAAAAGTTTGTTATAGAAAAATCGTTAATCTATGAGAAAAACTGCGATTGGCCAAAAAGTTAATACCGTAGGCTGATAGTCCATGAAATTACCTATCTTTTGACCTATGGGAGTATGGGTGTTGGAAGCTGTTGCAAAAAGATATTAGGATTTAAAAAAAATCTATTTTTAACAGTACTTTGCATAAGCTATGAAAAAAGTCAAACAAATCTTAGATGTATATAGCACATTTTAAAGTGCATAAAAAGTCCTATAGAATGCACCTAAGAGAGTTGGAATTGGTCATGTTTTACGCAAATGGGAGCAGTTTTATGATTTTTCATGTTTTTTGGACCTCAAACTTCGTTGCCCGTTTGACCCCATTTCCCATTGTCGCAGAGGGCTCATATTTGGCATGAGTTCATCTCATGTATAGACAAACAAACGCTGAAAGTTTCATCCAAATCGGAGCACCTCAATACGACCTGTTACACACTGGTGAAAAACTCGCTCTTAATTCATTCTCCACGAAAACAGCATGATTCAAAAAAGTTCTCCGATCGGCCTCAATTTTTTTCTGGGGGTTCCTTGGCTAAAATAATTAGATCCGTATTTTTTTGTTTGACCATTAGGGTGACCTACGCCGTGTTAGGGTGGTCCGAAAAATGGCAATTTTCGTCGATTTTCGCAAAAACCACTTTTTCTCAAAAAATCATATCTCCGCGCCATTTTATCCGATTTTAGCTGTCTTAGGCGCAAAAGAAAGGTGATTAGTTTAGCTATTTGTGAAAAATAGTAAGAAGTTCCAAAAATCTAGCTTTACATTTGAAAAGGTCGTATGAAAACATAAAATGCTGTTTTGAAGGTCTCGGGACCAAAGAGCTTATGTCTGAAATTTTTTTAATCAGATTCCTCGGAAAGTTTTACATGACATATCAAAAAAAGGTGAAGTTATGTTTTCAATGCTCTGAGATTCGATTTTTTGAAAATAAAAACTGGGTTTTTCGACGCACTTCGCGCAGAAATGGGAAAGTGACGAAAACGAGAAAAAACGACTTTTTCACTAAAACTGCGATAACTTCAAAATTTCAGCGATGACCTATACATGTTAGGTTACCAATTTTCGTAATTGAAATACGCAACTTTTGGTACCCTAACATTTATCGCTGAAATTTTGAAGTTTTCGCAGTTTTAGTGAAAAAAGTCAATTTTTTCCCGGTTCGTAATTTTTCCATTCCTGCGCGTGGTGCGTCGAAAAACCCAGTTTTTATCTTCAAAAAATTGTATCTCAGTGTATTGAAAACATAACTTCACCATTTTTGGATATGTTATGTAAAATTTTTCCGACAAATCTAATAAAAATATTTTTAGACATAGGCTCTTTGGTCCCGAGACCTTCAAAACAGCATTTTAAGTTTTCATACGACCTTTTCGAATGTTAAGCTAGCAACCCCCTGAAAAATTTTGAGCCTGATCGGAGAACTTTTTGTTCGAACCATGCTGTTTTCGTGGGGAATTGAGCATGAGCATGAGCATGAGCATGAGAGATCACCCATGGTTGCCCCTCCGTTGCTGAACAGAACCGTAATATCCATTAAGCACTACTGATTATATGCTTCGACGATCTAGTGGTGATTCTCTTATCAACAGCATGTATGAATGCGCTGAAAAGATAAAACACCATGATTGCTAAAGCTAGATCAGTTGCGAATAGGTAACAGTCATTGGCCACCAACGGCGCCCGCCATGTCAGTTTGTAGATCTCGATTTTAAGGGACGGGAATGTTAGTTAGCGCAGGTTGCTACTAGGGCAGCTGATTTACTCTGTGCTTACACCCCACAAGCGCCAGGAACCTGAAAATTTGTTAGTAGGATAGGGTGTTTGGTCAGGATTCATCATAGAAGATGATGATGCGACCAAAATCATAGTGTTTGTTGAAAGGTATTATGTTTTAATCTCAAGGCAAGCAATCGGATGCTGCGGATGAGTCATTTCCCGTTTATCGGCTGTTAACTTTTAATTGAAATGGATTTATCTTAGACAGCCGGCTGTGGAAAGATAGAACCAAAATTATTTGTAATTAAATGATGAAGAATTTAACAGTCTGACTTTTTAATTGAGATGTTTTTACGAGTTTTACATGATTCATGTTTAGTGGGGTACTGATTAACGAAGCGAACGACGAGTTACGATGTTTATCGAGCTGAAATGGTATGATAAGGTTTTGTTGTTATTGCACACCGACGACGAATGCGAAAAAACCCTACGACCCGACTGAAAGGCATCGCAAATCAGACTGACTCAATTGTCATCGATGACAACCAGAGCCAGCCGCACCTTTACACACATACACACACGCGAAAAAAAAAACGAAAAACACACCGACGACGATCGCGAAAAAAAAACACGACCCGACGGAAAGGCATCGCAAATCAAACTGAAGAAATGGAGAGAAAAAAAATAACATAAAAAAACCTACTCACATAAAACCAATCACCCCATGCACACAAAGAGCGACACAAAAGAGACGAAAATTATCACGAAAAAACAGGACTGCGCGTCCACCGAAGCACCGCACTTTTGATGGCATTATTCAATTATTATGCCCAATCAGGACTGCGCGTCCACCGAAGCACCGCACTTTTTTTTCCATGCTGTTTTCGTGGGGAATTGCTGAATTAGTAAACTTAATCTTTAATGTGTTACATCAGATTTTAACAGGTTTCACAAACTTTTGAAAGCTCTTGCATCGCTTGTTGGATAAATTTGTTTTGCAATGAATTTCAATTGAATTCAACCTTTTAAATTCAATGCTTTTTTTGTATAATCATTAGATTCCTTAAAAATCCTTATCATACGTAAACAATCCTTACAATAATCTCACCTGTAATAAATCCACGAAAAGGGTCGAGAATCCGTACAACAAGAAAAAAATCCGTACAGTTGGTAGCCTTAAGTATAACTAATTGCTTAAGGCATACGAGCCACGTAGCCCAGTAGTAACGCTTCCGCCTCGTAAGTGGTAGATCGAGGTTCAAATCCCAGCTCGGACCAACACAACTGGTGATCTTTTCCCTTCTGGAATCGATTGCTTAGTAAAGGGAAGGTAGTGTATCGTCACAAACTGGACCTTATCACGACGACACCTTAGGGAGGCGACCTATGGAATGTTAACATTAATCTTAACATGTTAACATTATGTTGAAAATGAAACTGCCACTGAATCCGCTTTGTAAATGCCGGCCCCGATACTCTTCAAGGGTGTTCCCCTCAGGAACTGGGAAGGATTTACTTTATACTAACAGTGAGGTTTATGCACAAAATGGATTACATCGATAAATTTATGATTTTTAAATTTTTTTTAAATTTGTGTTCGTCAAATTGTGCCATTTTATTGAACAGCAATGCTCTACGATAAAAGCCGGTTTAAAAAAAGTAGCCTGGGGGCAGGGTATCATGATTGAAAAAATCTGGCCAATTATCTTTTCGAAATTGGCAGAAAATGTAAAATCGGTCGAAATCGATCAAAACTCACAATTTGGGTAGCCAAAGTCGTGTTGAAATGGTACGTGATATGAAAATTTTCATATTTTTTTTTAATGTCTTTAACCTGCGATTCAATCGCTTCCGGTTTCATTGGGCAGATATTAGTTGGGCTTGTTTTGTCGAATGAAAACCATGCTATTTTGCTATTATGCTATTTTGTGAGTCTCGAAAGCATAGAGCTAATATTTAAATAACAAACATAAACAATATTTTCAAACTATTAAAAAAATGCAACAAAATAATGTAAATGGGCCAATGTCGAAATCTAAACAAAGAGTCTATCCTGCTTACGTCACATGATGAACGAACAGGATAGTATCTTTGTTTACACTTACACATTGGCCCAATTATATTGTTTTGCTAGATTTATTTGTTTACGAACGTATGATTAGGAGCAACGTCAATGTTACTTACTCCGTCAAATGTTACTTACTTGTCGAAATGTTTCAAGCAAGCTAAAGTATTTTCTCACGACTTAAAGATGCTTGAATAAATAAATCTGTAGAAATCTTGCAAACCAGGCAAAAAAGTAGGTTCACCCAACATGTCAATAGAATAAAAAAGATCATCACAACATAAAGAAAAACGACAACTTCTCTCTCTCACACACACTAACCTTACGTATGCAAAGCATCCCAAACTCCGCACCATACCTTAAAAAAACCCTCCGAGTGCCTCTGATAGACCATAAAAATCTGGAAAAACGTGTCGAAAAATAAAACTGCAAATAAAATGTTGCACTTTTCCTCACGACGACGCCACGACAACTTGCGACGACGTCGCAAACGACCGCGCTCTCCCTCGCTCTCTTCGTCCTTGCGTGACGTCACCGTTGCGTCCTTTTTTGTTCAGCTCTCCTTCGCGTTTAGGGGAAGGCAGAGCACGCTACGACCTTTTCCTAGTTAGGCGAGCGAAAGGACGCTCGCTCTCTCGCAACTTCGATGACGTCATCGACTCTTTTTTTATCCTTTTCAGGACTCTCGCGGGCTCCGATTGGTCGGAGCGGAGCGTGCGTGGCCACGCCCCCTGGCCTCCGGAAAAAAAGCAGGACAATAGTTTGCTAGGGATGCTGCTGGTGGCACGGGATTTCCCCGTGGCGAGGGTGCAAAACACAATCCTTCCCGGTCACTATCAGAACACAGCAGGCTTTGAGTTCACCGTTATTGAATTAGGCTTATCATTTGATTTTGGCTACGGGAAGCAACCGGTCGCGTTTCTGTGTTGGGGTGCTGCGTCGAGGGTGTCAAGTCGTCATCGTCGTTGTTTTTCCAAGTTGAAGTCAGGTTCTGCCGGAAATAGACCGTGTTTTTAGTCGGAGTCCTTGAGCGTTTTAGTGGTTTTTGTGAGGCGAGTGCGGTTGTTGTGTTTTGCTGCATCGAAATCGTAACAGGTGCTGAACTTTGACGAGTTTCTGGAGATACTTCTGGCCGGAAGTTGACAAACGCCTGTCAGAGAAGAGGGTGACTTGCACCTTAAGTGGTTAACTCGAATCGAATTCAATAACAGTTACAATGCCATTGGGTTGAAAATTTAATCGAACAAATTAAACTTGAATTGCGTGAAAATTAGTGCCAAGTGTTGAACCGATCTCATGAAAAAGGCATGAACCCCGCTCCAAGTGCCAAGGTGTTGAGTGGTAAACTCGTGGATAATAAAAATAAATAACCCCCCTTCCAACCGCTCGACTTTTCCGAATAAAAACATCGAGAGAGATAAAAAAAAGTGCAAAAAAATCCCGTTAAGCGCGCGCACAAGTGAAAATTAATATTTAATTTCATTTTTGGCACCTTCCGTTCCACGGGAAAAAAGCCCCCAACAAAAAAAAAAAAACCATCGCCAATCAGCATTATCGTAATCGAACCCCGGGAAGAAGAAAAAATCCGCCAAAATTTATCCCCACGAGATGGACTACTCCTACCTGAACCAGGCGGCGGCCGGGTTCGACTCCAGCTGCCTCCAGGGCGGTATGGATCCGACGGGCCTCGGGAACATGCCCTGCTCGTACGGCGATCTGACCTCGTGCAGCCAGATGTCGCAGGCCGCCTACCGGTACACGGCGGCGGCCGCTTCGATGGCCCGCTCGTACAATCCGGTCGGGACGGGCGTCGGACCGGTGGCGAACGTGGGCATGAGTGCGCTGCACCACGCGGCGGCGGCCGTTGCCGGCGGGGGTGGACCGGGCGGGCAGTGTGCCGTCATGGGGGGTCGGAGCCACCAGGACGTGCACCGGGCGTCCATGTTTCAGACGTCGATGAATCTGCAGTGTGAGTATAGTAGGATGTTTGCAGGTGATTTGAGTTTGAGTTTTCTAATTCTTTTTTGGTTGAAATATTTTTGACTGTTTGACTATTTTTAACGATTTTTTATTTTTGCCGTCGGTAATTAACAAATTAATGAAATTTGTATCATTCACGAATGGATCATTTTTATTATCTTAAATTTGTCATTATTCAAACTGTTTCCCTTTGATCAATATTTTCCTATGAATGTTAGTTTTTTTTTCATTTATAAACCTGCTATGATATTCATTCAACACTAGTTATTTCCTGTGTTTTGAGCCATTATTTTCAGTTTGTTTTCGAGTTAATATTCCGGACATTCGTAGTGGGGTGACACAAAGTACAATGTTTAAGCACATTCTTTTCAAAAATCTGCTTCTAAAACCTCTATTAATTTGTTGTAAGTTAAAATATAATGCGTCCACAACAAAACGAACTTTCATGGGGATGCCTGGTTCTTCATGTTCCAAATATCCATGTAACCAAAAAAATTTGGCAGTAAGACTGCTCATAAGTGGTCAAAAATTTAAAACCACAAAGAAATGCATATTTTTTTGAACTTGATGTTTGTCAAATCTTCAGTTTCGTCATGGTATAACCGAGTTGGGCTCCCTGAAAACGCTGCGATCGACAAAATTAAAATTTAGTGAATTTTCTGCAAACATAAAATCGGGTATAAAGGTTATGGAATTATCTTTTGCAACCATGCACATTCCACTATATTTGCTGAAACCACAAATTCACGCTGAAACGAACTCCAAAACCCTGTTATGTACCTAAATGAACTGATCATTGTAACTTGATTATTCACAAATAAACACCGAATTGAATTGAAAACAAATTCACGTTGTGTTCACGGGTGATCAAGGTTGCTTAAGATAATTCCATAGCATTCATACCCGAAATTTACAATTTTATTTTTCGTGCAAGAAGCCCAAAACTATCATAGCTTTACAAAACTGACATTAACTTTAAAAATAAAATATACTTTTTTCATTGGCTTTTCGGTCGTTGAGTTCGTATATGACTCAAATATTAATCTAAAGTTATCTTTTTCTTCAAGATGGCAGTGATGAAATATATATAAAGCATATTATTATTTGCACAGACAATTAATTACTCATTTTTGACTGACATGGGTTTGTTTAATTTTTATGTTAAGAATAAAAAAATGAAAAAACATATTTTCGATGTTTTGATTACACGAAGTTCCTTGTAAAAAGTCGAATAATCGAACTTCAGATAATCGAAACATTGGATAATCGAAGCTTCAGATTATCAGGTCACATAAAAAATGTGTTGTCACCAAATTGGATCCCGGGCAGACGGTAATAACAAAATTCATGCCATTTCAATAACAAATACTGTTAAAATAACAGAAAGTGTTATGGAATCTTCTTGAAAAATCCATTTTTGTATAAGGATTTAATAACAGTTTATGTTATCGTAACAAAATTTGTTATTAGTCTGATATTGGTTGAACGCCAAAACAACTCGAGAATAACATTTTTTGTTATGGAAGAATAACTCCAACTGTTATTGGGATGATCGGATTAGTTGTTAAAATAACAAAAAATAATAACAAAGATTTGTTCGAAGAATAACTAAAACTGTTATAAGTCTGTTATTACAATAACAATCCAATAACAAAAAAATCATAACAACGAATAACAAATCTTGTTATAAATAACATAAAATGTTATTGATCCAGTATTTTCAAATATCAAAAAATGTTATTCCCACGTTATTTCAGTCTGCTCGGGATGAGGTAAATACGGTTTTCGTTCAACAAGTTTGGATTATATCTAAGCATAACATTCGATATATTAAAATTTTATTCCGTGAATTATTCGACAGTTTTCGACATTTTCTAATGTGATTTGAAATATTCGTAGGGTTTTGAGATCATAATTGTTCCTTTATAAAAGTTTATTACTATATGCAATGGAAATTTATAGAATACATGTTTACATGTTTACGTCCAAATACCGTGAATACAAATTTTGAAGTGAGAGAAATTGTTTTTAACTTTTTTCTTTATTTTTGTTCAATTCTTCCGAGACAACAGGTTTGTATTTCATGCAGCGTTGAAAGGTAGCTGGGGAAGCCAGATAAGGTTATTTACCTCAAATTTAGTGAGAAGTTACCTAAAGTATTTTAATATGCAAAAAGCATAGTTCTAACTGTCAAAATGCTTTTCCACTTTTTTTTCTCTGGCTGGTCCAAAATTTATCGTCGATTTTTTTCAAATTTCTTACTTAAATCTCCCTTTTGTGTCCCCTTTTCTTCACTTTGCTCAGGTACTTTAATATCCCTTTGGTGTCTTTTAGCTGACCTTAACTCTTTAACGCCCATGGTTAGTCCAGAGCACCAATAATTTTTGTCTTCAAAATGAAATTTCTCTGCAACCATGCATTTGTTTATATGGAATGTTAACTTATGATCATTAAAATTCCATCTCATTTGATCAATCCACTTACAAGAAATGTAGAAAAACGTAAAAAATCTCGATTTTGCTCTGAGCGGGAAGGGGTTAAAAATACGTTTTCAATCATTTGAGGCAAAAAATAGCACAATGAGAAATAATGGAAAATTTAAAATAGTGATATTTGAAAATTAGATGAAATTAAGGCCGATTTTGTTCTGCGAAAAACTTGATTTATCCTGTTTCATGATATTCTTGTTTCATTTTGATATTTTAATTTGCACTAAAGAAGTTTATATTTGTTTCTGATATTATTAATTTTATTCTACCACCTTCTATCCTGATTAAAAAAAACTTATGCTCAATGGGTTTCTATGTAGATAGGACCTTTTGAAAAAGTAACCGAGCTATAATATTTGTATTGCCTTTTTAGTTTATTCATGTTTTTAATGTGTGTTTGCTTTTTCTGTTTTTTTTTGTTATAGAATGATACCATTATTATTTAAATTGTTTAAAAATGCATAGGCCGTAGTGGCATATTCTTGGACATAACTAAAATTATTGGGTACCTATTTTTGCTTTAAATTAAGAAAATATTTGAAAAAAACAGTTGACCCCTGAACACACTTGAATAGTCACATAAAACTAGCTTAACTTGCGAACCCTAAATTTTATAAAATTCTAAGTGATCTTGAAGTGCATTCTAGAAAATCAAAAACTTATTGAAATTCGATTTTTGGTTATTTTTTATATCGAATTTACCTAGTGTAGTCAATTCACACTAAGCATTGAATAACCATGTTTTGATTCATGTTATAATAGTATTAATATTATTATTATTATTGCATATCATTGTTTCAATAACAATATATAAAATCATTATATCAAACCTTACTTCAAAAAACATTGAAGCAAAAAGTATCTCGCAATGCTTTATACATTATTACAGTAATGCTTCATTTTTGAAAACAATATCCTAAAGTTTGACGTTTTTATTCGATCTGCGGTTGTAAAATTAAATGTTTTTCAAAAGTCCAAAAAGCCTTTATTTAATTAAAAATGGATGAGCAAACGTTAAAAAATTTGTTCAAAATAGTTTACAATCGATTTTACAAGTTGTTTCAATTAAAATTTAATATGACTTTGGAAAATTTACACTGGACAGATAATAAAAATATTGATATTTTGTTTACTTTTTTAATTCTGTCACCTTTGCCAGACTGCAATCTCTGTTCACCAGAATATCGATTAGAAGTCCATTATCCTAATTAATCGCCCATGGAGTGAAGTCAACTCTTACTTCCCACCACTCTACTCGCACGGTTTACCACTTTTGCATGTTGACCCCACTTCTCCCGGGGCGCGGGGTCAAGAAGCAATTTAGGTGTTCGACCGGAAGTAATTCCAACACACGCAATCTGGACACCACTACCCGATACTAGTTAAACATTCAAAACACACCGCTCTTCGAACACCTTCGATTCCACCTTCCGGTTGGTCAGCGAGCCGTGATTTAAATCCTGGAAGATCCAAGCCTCGTAAACTGTTACCGGCGGCAAACCACGTGTGTTGCGGCCTCGACAGAAACTTCCGCAATTAGGCCGCATTAGGCGACTCGCTCTAAAACGGCCGCCGTAATTGCGTTAATTATGGCAGACACTAAATTTCGTTGCCTGAAGCGACGACCATCTTGGTGTCGTACGGGAAGCATAGCTGCAGGCGCGTTTCCTAAGAGACGTTGTCGTTGTTGTTCTGTGGGCTGCCAGGCGCATTGTCGGTACAAAAGTCGAGCGGGGAAGCCCCAAGTGTTTATCGATGCTGGTCAGGTTCATGGTTTGAGGCTGTTTTTGTCCTCGTTTGGGTGTGTGAGAGGTAATTTGGGTGGGAAATTGGGGGAACGGGACGGGGGTCTCTAGGGAGGGTGGGGACAAACAAGTGAGAATGAAATAGTCACTCATAAATAATTCCTCGAGGTGCAGATCTTGGAGGTCTGTGTTGGGGTGGAAGACGGGTTGGGATTCTGTAGGAAGGAACGGTTTCACATATGTGTAAGGACCAAATCGCTAGAGGGAACTACGCTTTGTTGTGTCGTGCTAAGCTGGCTGATAGTGTGGAATAGGGATGTTCAAAAATTTGTTATCGATAAATGGAAATAAAATTTTGTTAGATTCCTTGAAAAACCCCATTAGAGTTGAACACCGAACAGTCTTCAACAAAGTTTCGTGCGGGTCTTTCGTTCTGACTCTCTACTCTGGAGAATTCTCCACAAAAGCCAGTGAAAACAGAAGTGACTTGTCCCCAGTCTGACCATGTTCTTGAACTGTAGTAACACTACATGTCCCATTCCACAATTCTGCATCCTGCTCGGGGACTGACGATGATCATCCCTGACGCCGTAATTGCCAGAGTAATAATAAATTAACAACCTCGACCATAATTTCAACCTACACATAAGCCACCTCGAATCCTTGGTTTATGTGGTGTGGTGTGTACAGTTGCCCGTTGCTGTATATCCCGACAATCCCGGTAAACCACACTATCATACCGGATCCTTGCCAGTTGGTCCCGTAGGCTAATGTTCTTGGAGTTGCAGATTCTAACCCGAGGCCGACCTCGACAAAAGCTCGCCCAACTATTCCGCACTATCTTGCCTCCGTTTCAAGTCATAATAAATTCAACAACCACACCGCACCACCACCACACAAATCCGGCACACAAGGACCGGAAAGGACCCGAAAGCTTTGGAAATTTCAAGATTCAAATCTGGTTTTAATTCGATTGCCTCTGGCGGTAATTGTTGATAATTGAGAATGATTTCCGAAATTGGATTACCGGGCAATTAGTAGCCACTTAATTGGATATCATATTTCATTATCCCGTTGGGCGGCGAACGGGGGCAGGGAGGCCCCTTGGAGATTTGTCGGGACTTTGAGGCTGATGTTGAACTCTACGCTGCACGGTGGTTGTTCGACTTGGGGCAGGACGCGTCATCGGGCCCGCGTGTTCCGGCTGTCGGCTGTCTGGGTTGTCTGTCTGGCTGGGGAGGCTGAACTGTGTCTGGTGGCTCGCCCAAATCCGGTTTGGCCGAGATTGATTTGCATTCACGTGTGAGTTGGTTGGGCTGTAGCGTCACTTTGCATTGAATTGAAATTCTTGAATAAAAATTTATCAACATACTACAAACATGCATACAGAAAACATTGCATTTATTTTAAAAGAGGAAATCTTGTTTCAAATCGCAGTGGGAAAAAAATCTTTTTATTTCCCATTTTAATTTCGATTTCACCAAAACTAAATAGAAAAGTTTTTTTTTAATTGCATTGAACATTAAACATAAATCATATGTCTGATAAGTTTGCAACACGCCTTAAAAAACCATGGCGACCTCCGACACCGATTTTTTTTTCTTTGAAACATCAAATTATCATTGTTTTTCAGTAAAGGACATGCAAGTGAACAATTAATAGTAGTTTATGCAACAAGTTGCAAAAAGAGGATTTTTTCAGCACGAGTCGTACATAAAATACGAAGAGTGCTGAAAAAGTCAAGTTTTGCAACGAGTTCCATACAACATTTTTTGCAATTCCAAAAAACACACACTGAGTGAAATTTTATGTAAAATTTTCATGTATTTTGTCAATAAATCGTTTAAATAAAAAAAAAATTGAAAAGTGTTACTTTTCGAAACAAGTGCTGAAAAGTTCAACTTTTCAGCACCCATTTGAGTGCTGAAAAGTAGAACTTTTCAGCATTTATTTTTATTAAAAGTGTTGCTATTCGATTCTGTTATATTTGGTACAGAAAAGTAGGTTATTTCGTCGTTCAAGAATGACAGGAAAAGTAAGTAGTTTCACGACGGAATTGCAAAAAAGCATTTTTTTAATTTGATATATCGCAATTCGATCAAAAACAGATTTGCTCAAATCTTTTTGAACGAGATATTTTCATACCAATTTTGGCGTACTTCTGAATAAGTTAAAGTTGGCAGAAAAACTCTAGAATGAACTGTACACAGAGAAAAATCTTGGTAATAACATTATTATCATTGCACTGTAACTTGGATTATACCCACACTTTTCCATCGCACTTTTGACCAAAAGAATTTGAAATACTAGGCAACCAGTTGTTGTTTATTTACATTTCCAGTCAGGTTTAGGGCAAATGGACAATAGGTCGAATGCCAAACATTTTATTTAAAGAACTGCTCATGTTTCAAAGAATGGAAAAACTCAGAAAATTATTACAATAAACAAGAATAGTTTCTTTTACAAACTGGGAAACTCACAAACATTTTTGAAGTTAGATATTTTTGAAGAACTTCTTAGAAGAGTTTGTTTTTATTAATTTTAATTTTTGTATTGTTTAATCCGGCTGAAACTTTTTTGGTGCCTTCGGTATGCCCAAAGAAGCCATTTTGCATCATTAGTTTGTCCATATAATTTTCCATACAAATTTGGCAGCTGTCCATACAAACATGATATACGAAAATTCAAAAATCTATCTTTTGAATGATTTTTTTTATTGATTTGGTGTCTTCGGCAAAGTTGTAGGTATGGATAAGAACTACACTGAAAACAAAAAAATGATACAAAGTAATTTTTTTTGATGATTTTTAGTTTCACTTTTTGTCACAATAACTTGATTTGCAAAAAAACACTATTTTTATTTTTATTTTTTTCATTTTCAGATATGTTTAAGGGGCAATAGGCAAAAAATCTTCGACCGAGTTATGAATTTTTGAATCAATACTGATTTTTTCAATATATCTAAATACTGGTCGCAATTTTTTTTCTACTTCATTTTTCGATGCAAAATCGAATTTGCAATCAAAAGTACTTTAGTGAAATTTTGATAAAGTACACCGTTTTAGAGTAATAGCCATTTTAAGGTAACTTTTTTAAAGATAGTCTCAGCTTTTTATTTTTTTTTAAATTAGTGCCCATGTTTGCCCACTTTTGAAAGATATTTTTTTGGAAAGCTGAAAAGCTGGGCCAAACATTCAATATGATGCCCTTTTGAAATGCTAGTCTTAATTTTTTTTTGAAAATATTGTTTTCGAAAAGATTTACGAATTTCACGAATGTTTCATATTTTTTAACATTGTAAATCGGACCATTAGTTGCTGAGATATCGACGATGGAAAACGGTGGGTTGTTTGAGTGAGACTTAGAAAACATCAATTTTCCTGTTTTTAAACACATGCATGGCAATATCTCTGCAACTAAGGGTCGTATCAACAAAGTTCAAAAAAGCAAATTATAGAGAATTTTCTCAGTTTTTTTTCAAAAGCGGGCAAACATGGGCACTAATTTAAAAAAATTTAAACTGTGACTATTTTTCAAAAAGTTACCTAAAATTGGCTATAACTTGAAAACGGAGCACTTTATCAAAATTTCACTGAAGTACTATTTGATTGCAAATTCGATTTTATATCGAAAATGAGGTTGGAAAAATGTCGCGACCAGTAATTCGATTTTTTGAAAAAAAATCAGTATTGATTCAAAAATTTATAATTCGGTCGAATACTTTTTGCCCATTCTGGAAATTTCTGAAAAGTTTGCATTTTATGTCCCCTACAACTTATCAGAAAAAGAAAAAAAATAAAAATAGTGTTTTTTTGCAAATCAAGTTTTAGTGACAAAATGTGAAATTAAAAAAAACAAAAAAAAAGTTTTACCGTGTATCATTTTTTTCAGTGTAGTCTTTATCCATACCTACAACTTTGCCGAAGTCACCAAATCGATCAAAAAATTCCTTCTAAAGATACAGATTTTTGAATTTTCGTATATCATTTTTGTATGGACAGCTGCCAAATTTGTATGGAAAATTATATGAACAAACTAATGATGCAAAATGGCTTCTTCGGGCATATCGAAGGCACCAAAAAAGTTTCAGCCGGATTAAAAAATACCAAAAAATTTAATGACTTAAATCTCACAGAATTGCTCAGAACAAAACAAAATATTACGATATTTATTCAAGAAAAGGTTTTTTTTCAAAAATAAATTAAATAAATCCTGCAAAATATTTTTTTTAAGAAAGAATGATCAGTTCAGCTTGAAACAATGGAAAATCTAACAAATGTTTTAAGGACGATCAAAAATAGTTTGTTATTTAAGTAGAAGCCCTTTTTACAATCGACTTGATGTCTTTCGACCTTTTGGGATTTGACCTTTTGTCCATTCGACGTAGTGTCCATTCGACCTTATATCCTTCGACCTTTTCTCGCACATCCGTCTATTTAGACTGAAAAAAGGCCAGAACACTGGAAAAGTGGAACATGTACCCATTCAAAGGGTAATATTACCATGACAGTTTTACTGTTGGTTTGAACATAAAGTATACTGACATTTGCTAATCATTTATGTATACACTCAAATGTCAATATCGTAGAGTCAACTAGGTTCTCGATTGTATTTATTTTCTTGGAAGAAACGAAAACTTGTTTTTGTTTTGCAACGTTGTATAATGTATATATTTTTAAAATAATTTAAATTTAAACTTGTGTAGTGAAAATTCAAAACTAATCACTATTTTAGTGAAAATAACATTTCAGAAGATGCATTCAACTTATTTTAACACTTGTAGTGAAATTAAAAATTTTAAAGTGGAGATTGGTTATAACTTAAAAAAAAGCGAAATTGAACCACCCAAGTAACATTTTTTTCTAGGAGTTCTACAACAGCTCTTCAAGATAGCTACAGCATAGCAGTTTGGACCGCGGTAGGATAAAATTCTCTTCAAAACTTCTTCAGGAGTTTGGAAGAGTACTTGAAGAGAGTTTTATCCTACCGCGGTTCAAAGTGCTATGTTGTAGCTATCTTGAAGAGCTCTTGTAGAACTCCTGGAAAAAAAATGTTACTTGGGCATAAATCAAGATTTATATCTTGTCGCATTTGTACTGTTTGAAATACACAGCAATCGAAAAAAAACGTTTGATTCATGTTTCAATTTGACTGATAATTGTTTAACCCTCTCCCGCCCATGGTTACTCCAGAGAATCAAAACTTTGAACTCAAATATTTCGGAACTGACACAACTTGTCATGGTGCTTCAAGTTGCAGGTATTCATGTAGAATGTATACTAATATCTCCCCAAATTTCATCAAATTTCTTGAAGCACATGAAAAGTTACAGAGTGAAATGAAATAAAATTTTAAAATGTTTTTCGACCTTTTTCATTTAGTGCACCAGAGCACCATTTAGGCATATGAGCAACTAAATATTCAGGAGCACGTTTTTCTAAATTACAGAAAAATCCTTTTTTAATCAAAACAAAAGTTTATAAACGTTATGACTATTCAAAAACAAGACAACACGTTGTAATTAGACCGATGGTTTTATTATTTTCTTTATTTTGAATGAACCAATCAATGAAATCTGAAAATGCAGAGATTTTCAAATTTGTACTTCATATTTCAGAAATATGGTCTTACAGCAAAGAATAAGTAGTTTTTAACACATTTCGAAGCATTTTCAAACAACTGAACCAATCTTTTTATTTATTCTAGAAGCTATTCTTGTTTTGTACATTCTACGAGACCCTCTTATTTTTAAAAATTGCATTAATTTTTCGTTCCCTTTCAACACCATGATTAACATTTATTATGCACGTGTTCATACGTTCAAATTTTGGGGATGGTATCTCTCTTCAAATGTTCACATCACTCATATTTTTTGTGTGATTCTAAGATTGTACCTTCTGAAAAAATGGAGTTCCAGTCTCTGTTTTGAACCAAACACACGAAAGCTGCTGACGTTTGCTTGAACAGCTTCTCCTGCTGAAGTACAAAAAAGGAGCCCCAGCAAAATGAATACAAATCTCAGCACGTTTCAAGGATGAGGATTGCACGTTTTAGAGGTAAAATATTTCGTCTTAAGAAGAAGAGAAACAAATTACCAGCGATTTTGACTGTTCCCAAAAAATGTGGAAAAAATGAGTCAAGTGCTGCCAGTTTCCCCTCTCATTCACTTGCTCTCAGATGTATCATATTTCATCCTCGCCGCCCCATTCATAGTCTATGAACGATTGCCACCCAAATTGGACTCGACAGACGTCGCTTTGCTTAGAACACTTGCTTGGCGTTTTGTTTTTCTTTTCTTCTCGATCAATTTCTTTTTGCATCAGGGTGAGACGACTAGGCTTTTCTTCTATCCGACCTCGACGAGCCTCCTTTATTTCTCGAGTCCTTACATTTTTCGCCAAATCATCCCGACCAAAATGGGACCGGCTGCCATCTTCCATCCAATATCAATCAATGACCAAACATTTCCAGCCTGTCGTCCATAATCCACTGCACATAGTCCGGAACCTCACTTTCGGGACATTTTGAATGTTCTTTCCCCCCCCCCCCTCTCAGGACTTGGAATGATGCCGGCAATAACCTTCAAAAAGAATATGTCGAGATGACAAAAAAGATATGAGTGGGTTCCGAGCTAGGAAAGGATTTTCTTCCTTCACCACACCAAAGGACGAGAATAGATGAGAAAAAGTTTCCCGGAACAAAATGACACCGGACCCAAAGTCTAACGCGACAGTTTCGACCCTTTCTTGGGGAGGGCAAAAAAAAGAGAGCAGAAGAAGTCTAGAAGAGCATTGGATAGTTTGGGACGTGGAAAATCCCGGAACCCGAAGATAAATTCGGTGCACTTAATAATAAAGACAATAATACTTTGTAAATAATTCATGAAATAAAATGGAGCTTGTCCTGCCAGGACTTTCTGGGAAGGACGCTCGGAAGGATGGACCTGCTTATTACGGGACGGAATTTATGTAGCGTGAAGTGGTTCTGACAAACGATGCCAACATGATTTGAGTCCGGTAGTTTTTATGAGCCGGATGTCAAGAGAATAATCTTTTTTAGTTGCTAGTTTTAGGAGAGTGAGAAAATTATGCAACTTTTTATTACTGTTTTTACATTATAAAGCTGGTAATTAGTGAATCTAGTAGAATAGAAAAAATTGAGTTTTACAATCATGAAACAACTAAAGATCTAAACATCTTTTTCTTTAACCAATAACTCCCTGACCTTCAAACCCGAAATCGACCAAAAATCCATCGGCAAATGTTCTTCCAATTCAGCGCAAATATTGGTCCACCTTCAGTGTCCCCCCTGGCAATGGAATACTTTTTGCGCCAACGGAGGAAAAAAAAAACACCCACAAAAAATCCAAAGAAGTCCAGCCAGAGCGCGGTTCGGCGAAGGGGGCCGGGGGAGTTGATCTCATCAAATATGGATGAATTCAGTGCCCTTCGTCCGCACCAAGTCTGTGCTAACACGCCAAAATTAGCTTGTTTGCATTGGTAATTTCGCTGTTTCCCCCAGGGTGGGAGGATGGAAGTTCGGTTTTCCCTCCCGCGAGTGTATTGGAACGTTGTAAGGGTGCGTTAAATTGGAGGATTTTTTGTTTGATGGTGGAATTGGAAATTGAAAAATATTGGAAAGAAGCCAAAGTTGAGAAAGACTGTTGAGAACAGATCGAAAAAATATTGAAAATTTAAATCTAAATAAAATTTGAAATTTGAGTCCACCCTCAACGTAAGGAAACATGCAAACTTGCACAAAATGTTCCGTATTTCGTGTACTCCTTCGAGTGGAAAAACCAACGAACACGGAGAGAAATTAAATATCGGTTTTGGCTGCGGAGTGAAACTTTCTTCTCAACCTCTCCAAAGCTAAAGTCTGCGGCGGTTTTTGCACGCTTCAAGCGCTTCGATTTGCAGAACATTCATCAGAGCGAGGATTGAAACACACCCAAATATTGAGTGATTTTAAGTTATCTTTATCATGAAGCTAATATTAAAATCAATGTAGTCAAGCAAACCTTTTCAAACTATTTTTTTCAAAAGCTGTTTTTGCCTTCCTCACCTTACTGAGGAAAGGCTATAAAACCACTCGAAAATGAAATCCTTAATTTGACCTCCTAGACCCACCTTCACGTATACCTATCGACTCAGAATCAAATTCTGAGCAAATGGTTGTGTGTGTGGTGGGATGCTGATCAAAAAAAAATCCGTCTTGGGGTCCCATAAGTTGCTATTTAAAATTATAAAGTTTAGTTAAGTACTTCAAATGTTATGCTAAAAAACGATTTTAACAAAAGTCCGGAAGATTGTAAAAAGGGTGGTTTTTGTAACAAACCCCGTCATATTATACATTTTTTGAAAGGTAATCAAAAGACCTTTCCAACGAGTCCAATATATTGCAGATCTGATAACCCTATCAAAAGTTATAAGCACTTAAGCGTTATTTATGAAATTTTTAGAAGCCGGATCTCAGATAATTTGATGAAAACGTTGTCCGGATCTATCATGCAACCTATCGTTGGATAGGTAATCAAAGGATCTTTCCAACGAATTCAACAGATTGCAGATTTGACAACCATATCAAAAGTTATAAGCACGTATCTATTTTGGATAGCATTACCCTCTAAATGCGAGGAAGGCACCAACCACCTAAGGGTGGAATAAGTAACTTTTTTTTTTGAATTTTCACAGGATCCATATTTTCAAGAAAGCACTCAATTTTTAATTAGAGTAACCCTCCCCCCGAATTATGGAAATGGTTTTTATTTGTATTTTATTTAATTTGGCTCAAACTTTTTAGGATCTTTTTGGGATGTCTAAATAAGCCTTTCAGTGTCTTTGGTTCACCCATACAAGTCTTCAAGACTCTTCATTTAAATGTTTTGAAAATTTTGAAATTAAGACTAACATTTCAGTAGGGCCAAAAATTTTGTATTACGCCAATTCCATAATTTTCCATTTATTTTTTTTTCGAAACATCCGACAATTTCGCAATTGTTGCAAATATAATAAAAACGGTCCGAAAAATCAGGGGGCAAAACATGTTTTATAAAAAATCTTCTAAATTTCAATGTATTTTTTAGTGCAATCTGCTGAAAACAAATTGAAATGTATTCTTATAAATTATTCAATTCAATTCAATTCGGTTTTATTGGTGAATAATCAAGATGCAATAAGTTCTTTTGAGGTACATAACAGAGTTTTGGAGTTCCTTACAGCTGTGTGTTACATCATAATCCATTTTGGAACAGTTATTGCTTGCAAATAAAAGTGTCACCAAGAGTAAAAAAAAATTAAAATAGTAAGAAAGGCAAAAAAACTTTCTAAACAAAAAAAAAAGCTTACTAAAATTGAGAAAAAAATACTACTACTAAAATTTTAAAATACAAGTTTATGCAACAAGTAGCAAAAAGAGGATTTTTTCAGCAAGAGTCGTACATTTATCCAACGAGGTTCACCGAGTTGGATAAATACGAAGAGTGCTGAAAAAATCAAGTTTTGCAACGAGTTCCATACAACATTTTTTGCAATTCCAAAAAACACACACTGAGTGAAATTTTAAGTCAAATCTACATGTATTTTGTCAATAAATCGTTTAAATCAAAAAATGTTGAAAAGTGTTACTTTTCGAAACAAGTGCTGAAAAGTTCAACTTTTCAGCACCCATTTGAGTGCTGGAAAGTAGAACTTTTCAGCATTCATTTTGAAAAGTGTTGCTATTCGATTCTGTTATTTTTGGTACAGAAAAGTAGGCTATTTCGTCGTTCAAGAATGACAGGAAAAGTGAGTAGTTTCACGACGGAATTGCAAAAAAAACTTTCTTAACTTATAGAATTATTTTCAACATTTTTTAGCCAATTTAAAAATGATAGTCTGTGTTTCACTGAAAATAGAGCAATTTATTAATATTCCACCTTGCCGTTATATGTTACAAGCCTGAAGATTCACCTTCTCGCGCAGAGTAAAGGCGCCGGCGTTAAAACTTTGACCAGCCAGGACATCAAATTTTGTGTTAGGTATATGATTATAAAGAAGCTCAAAATAGGGTAAAAATACAATGTAAAACACGTAAAAGACAAGCAAAATGTTAGTCATCAACAGTTTATGACACTTATTTTAGAATTGATTATGTTGCAAATTGAGTTCTACTGAACTAAAAAACATATGGACATCGCTCAACTTTCCCAGAAAAAAGTACTCAAAAAATCATGACGGTTTTCTAGCCAAAGTTAAGTTGGTGCCTTCTACTCATTTATATATTAATTAAAAATATAAATTTTCCGATTTAAAAAAATGCAGATTTTTTGTGAAGAACATACAGACATTGCCATGGCAATGCGGTCATTTGAGGTTATGTTGAAAATCGCCTTTTTTGTGATCGTCTAAATGTTTTTTTTTAATAATAACTATTAAACAACTACATGAAATTTTACAATTTTCAATACCAAGCTGTAAATCCTCTAGCTGGACGGAGTAGACCACATCCGGACAAAGTCCATTCAGTGAAGGCCGAGAAAATCAAATGCATTTTTTTTTATCAACATCCCCACACACGCACAGAAATTTGCTCTGAATTTTATTCTGAGTCGGAGGTCAAATAAAAAAGTTCATTTTTCGAGTGATTTCCTTCTCAGTGACGATGCAAAAAGACATCAAAGTCGAAAAAAGAAGCCTTGGGATTTTATACTGGGTCGAAAAATCTCACAATTATTTATTTTATTATTTATTATATAATGTACAATAAATTGGACCTGAAAATCAGTGAAATCATGGGACCATCCACAAACCACGATACTATTTTGGACATCTCAACCCCCCTAGTGAACAATCACCGTACCCCCCCCCCCCCCTAAATTGTCCACGTGGCCCCCATCCATATTTGACAAGCCTGATATATCCCAATCAATTGGTAATATTTCATTACAAGGTGGTCAAATATTTAAAAAAAAAAATCAAAATTATTCGCTCTACAGCATTGCCTTGGCGTTCTCGATTGTGAGATTCCTACTCGAAACTAAGTGTCCGAAGGCTTAATTGTTGAGGCAATTGCAAACCTCTTTTTACACCTTAGCTTCCATCCATCCCGGGATTCGAACTGACGACCTTTGAATTGTTAGTCCAAATGCCTTACAGCGACTCCACCGAGGCAGGACCCAGGGAGACGACTCCTACACCTGGACTGAGCTATCGACCTAACAATTTTTTAGGTTAGACCGGGGCCAACATTTACTTCCCCATCCGACGGAAGGCGTGGTCAGACAAATCTCGTCTCGAAAAATGCCACCGGGACCGTCTGGGATCGAACCCAAGCAGACTGGGTGAGATGTAACCAGGCTTACCCCTACACCACGGTCCCGGAGCACGATCAAAGATTAAAGTGTTCATTAATTTTTGTATTGTAACTTGGATTTTGAAACTTAAAGAAATCGAGTTTCAGACCAAAACTAAGATTTAATTTAATTTTTGAATATGTCTGCCACACATTTTTGCTAAAGTAAGTTAATATAAGTTTAGCTTATAAATGAAAAATAAACTACAAAATTAAGTTTTTGAAGAAAATTCTTAAATTTTGAGTGCATCATTCCATCTGCAGCCTAACTCGCACAGTCGAGCAAGCAGAATTTCCCTCCCGGAGACGCTCGATTTTCCTTCTCTATTGATTTTTCAACAGGTTTCTTCCGGTGGTGCTGCAGCAGCAGCAGTATTTGCACTTTAATTCCGTTCGACAGCTAAACGAAACGCTGCTCGAGAGGTGAAATATTTGAATTGTTCAAATCGATTCCGAATCGATGTTGTACCGCGGAGAAACCGACAAACGCGGTTATTTGAAGTTGGAGGTTTCGTCATCCAATAAAAGAGCACCAAAATTGGCCAGTGTTGCCGGCAATTGCGGCGCAATAATAGTCACGGTGTTACTTTGCCAACCGAAAACCATTAACAATTAAAATCATAATTGTGATTATGAAAACGGGGGGACCCGTGAAAAATTCAAGGACCTTTGCCAGATGAAAAACCTCGCCGAATAAAGTGCCCATAAAAGTATATGACCCATATTTTGGGCGGGTGGCCCTTCGCGGAGGGGCAAACTTTTATTTAAGCAACGCCTGGCACTTGGAAGTGTAGCTCTTCGGCAGTAAAACTGGTAATGGTAATTTTAATTAGCAGCTTTAAATTTAATCAATGCTTGCTGCTGCCCCCTGGAAGGGAAGATGGTCATGAGCTTTATTAGTACGCATCGCTTGGCGTGTTTTGGTGGGGTATAATTGGGGGGAAGTAATGTTTGGAAAGGAAACAAACTTGGATCGAAGTAGGTCGCGCAACAAGAAGGTCGTTAAATTTTCGCTCGCGTCATTTTCGCTAAAAAAAAAAGATTTTTCAGTGAAAATTGAAAAAAAGATTTATTATTCAAAGTCGTCGGTTAAGTTCCGTTCCGTGGTCATCCGGGTACCGTTGATTCTCCGAAGAAGAGGAGGAAAAATGAGTGTTTGCAAAAGACACAAACTCTTGCGGAGAAAAATTCAACTGATTTTTAAGAGTGTAGAGGAAAAGAAAATTCCGGATGTTTTACGGAGCGCCCGTTGGAACAACGAGACTTAGAAGATGGCTGTTGGTTCTGTAAAGAGTCCGATGGCGATGTTGTTGGAAACCCCGGCGCAGTCGGAAGCTGTTAGATGGATCGACTGGAACGGAATTAGTTTGCGGATGCATAGCAGAATGCCGGTGAGGAAGTTCCTTTTCTCTTATTCAAACGTTTTTATATTTGTCATATTTGTCGAGTCAACGACATTTTAAATTATTTTGTCAAAGTTCTGATTTCCATGACATACTTTACTTTTTTTTAAATTCATTGATTGATTTAAGTTCAATTCAATTGATTTAAGTTCAATTAAAGTACTTAAAAATTCTGTACTGTACAAAAATTTTCAAATGATGTATATTTTAAATATAAAATTATGAATTTGTTTTGATTTGAATTTGTTTTTTCTAATTTAATGTTTAAAAAAAAATTAAAAAAAGACGACAAACTATCGTTAACAAAATCGTATAATGAAATATATTTATATTCTGTTACGACACCTAATACAACAAAACAATTTTTATTCAGAGTAAAAATATTCATAAATCAAATCAAAAAGGCCTAATTCAAATTTAAAATAAAACCAATCACCACCATAATATATTTATTAGTATTGAAAATATTAAAAGTAAAAAGAGTATTTTGAGTATTCACAGCAGATGCAGTAATTATTAAAAGTCTTTAAATTACTATTAGTTTTATTAAAGACACTTCATCACTGCAATGCAATTTAAAATTATTGAAAGTATTTAAACTATTTCAAAGCAAAGCAAAGTATTAAATGTATTTAAAGTATAAAAAGTATTTAAAGTATTTATTTAATTGCATGTGTTGAACCTTCCCGGTGAGTTTGTACCTTTTCTGATGTCATTTTATTTTGCTTAAAAACATAGTGCTTTAATTTTAATTGGAAAAAAAATCAATGATCCTTAAGTGAATTGAATTGATGTTAATGAATGAAAATTAAACTAAATTCAAACGAAAATAATTCTTAAATTTAAAATTTGTTCTGTTTTTTTGATTATTGTTGATTAAAATGAATAATGATCAAGTTCAAGTTACACCTTATTACAGAAAAATATGCCTTTTTTTTAATTAAATTTTTTTTTCTAAATTGAAAAATGACGTTTACACAATTAATATAGATTTGAGAATATAAGTGAAAGTAGAGAAAACCATGATTACTTCGATTTGGTTTATATTTATATTTGTTTTTAAATATTAAAAATAAATATTAAAGAAAACTGCACCGAGTAATTAATTCAGAAACTGTATGCTGCTTTATGAATTAATCATATATTTAAGAATAAATTGAGGTATTGTAAACGTGTTTTATGTTTGATGATTTTTATGGCTTTTCAAAAATTTCTGTTCAAAGTTTCTGAACTTTAAAAAAATTTGCGATTCCTTTTGTAAATACTTACTTTTCCTATCCATCTTTGTACTAATAAACGACTAAAAAATCATCATTTTGCATAAATTGTTATATCCTATTTGTATCTTATTATTTTATTAATTTTTGATGTTGATACTTGAGTATTTCAGTATATTCAATCAAGGAATTAAGTATGCTGTCATATTTTTAATTTTTTTTTTGTACCAAATGTTGATTTCCTCAAAATGTTCATTCTCTAGTATGTGCTAAACTATTTCTTCCTGCTTCATTTGTAATTATTTTTTTGTTGTTTTTGATGCTGTTTCCTATCCATATTAGCAACTCAAGAAAACAAGTTTGCGAAGTTTTTTGGGGGAACTAAGTTTTAACAAGATTCGATATTCAACAAAACATGAAGATTAATTCATTTGGTGAGAGCTTTCCATTTTAATACAGGCAACTCTTCATATATTCTAACATATTTACAACTCATTAAAGACCAACCACGCCAATCTTACTATATACGCGGTAGGGTGTTCCCTTGGTCGTTCGCTGTGAGTTGTGGATTGCCTGCTTCTCTAATGAAGGTTCGACTAGGGGGGCATGCTTATTAATTTCTCGTCGCTCCATACCCTCAGTGACGTGATGGGAGCAAGGGCGTCTATACAAAGTGTCCCTACACCCGCTACAAATTTCCGGCGCTTGGGGAGGGAAAAGGGGTTTCTTTTTATTCTTCGCGCCGGTATTTGTAGCACTAAAATTCGTGCAAAAAAACTTATGCACGTGGGTGTACAGATTACGGAGTAAAAGATGATCGAATTGTTCACCTAGCGCTCACATGTGTTCCAGGACCAAGTTGCCTGCGGGTATGGGGATCATACATACATACATACATACAAGTAATGTTTGGAAAGGAAACAAAAACACTTTTCGGCGCAAGCGTCGTAAAGGGATGGAGCGAAAAAAAAACGATGTCCAGTCTTTGCAGGGGGAGCAAGTAATTTCTGTTTTTTTTTGGAGAGTAAAGATTTACTAACGGGAAGTTTTCCCCTAAAAGTTGAGCAGAATAAATTAAAATGTTAACAGCAATAAAGCAGTGTTCTGGATATGGCTGTTTTATTATATTATTGGCAGCAGTTTTTTGACATAATTTTAAATATTTTTTTTATTCATGTCAGCAGAATGTTGCTTTGAATGAAATTGTTGCTTTGTTGGAAACATTGATAAATAGTTCTTCCTATTTGCATTCAAGAAACCTAGCTTTTTTAGATTGATTTAAATACAGCTTACTTTCATTAATCTTTTATATGTTTGGTTATCATTCAGTCGTTCCAAGTTATGATTTTTGTTGATGCAAGTTTATGATTTATTATCAATGCTCTATTCACTTTAATTTAAAATATAATGATTTTAGATTGAATGATCAGTAATTGATTGTCAAATATCAGAAAATACTGTAAAACTTGAATTTCTGCATTTTTATACTAACAAAGTATTTTTTCCATCTTCCATCACAATAGTTTTAGGTTCACAAATCTGAAAAGTCGTAAAACTTAAGATTTGTTTTGATAGTTGATTGATATTTTGCAAATTTATTATAGAAACATAACTGAGCAATTCTCTACGAAATCGGTCTTTTTCTTAAATTTTAATTTTTGTATTTTTTAATCCGGCTGAAAGCTGTATGCCCAATGAAGCCATTTTGCATCATTAGTTTGCCCATATAATTTTTTTTTGTCAATAACATTCAATATTACGCCCTTTTAAAATGTTAGTCTTGGTTTAACAATTTTGAAAATATTTTTTTCGAAAGCATCGGAAAATTTCACGAATGTTTCATATTTTAACATTGAAAATCGGACCATTAGTTGCTGAGATGTCGACATTAGAAAATGGTGTGTTGTTTGGGTGGGACTTAGAAAACATCAATTTTCCTGTTTTTAAACCTTTGCATGGCAATATCTCAGCAACTAAGGGTCGTATCAACAAAGTTCGAATAAGCAAAACATAGAGAATTTTCTCAGCCTTAAACAAATATTTTTTTTCAAAGGTGGGCAAACATGTGCACTAATTTAAAAAAATGAAAAACTTCGACTATTTTCAAAAAAGTCACCTAAAAATGGATTTAACTTGAAAACGGTGCACTTTATCAAAATTGCACTAAAGTACTTTTTGATTGCAAATTTGATTTTACATCGAAAAATGAAGTTGAAAAATTTTTGCGACCAATTTTTCGATTTTTTGAAAAAATCAGTATTGATTCAAAAATTCATAACTCGCTTAAAGATTTTTTGCACAACCTGGAAATTTCTGAAAAGTTGGCCTTTTATGTCCTCTAAAACATATCAAAAAATAAAAAAAATTAAAAATAGTTTTTTTTTGCAAATCAAGTTTTAGTGACAAAAAGTTAAAAAAAAATCACCAAAATTTTTTTACCTTGTATCATTTTTTTTTTTTCAGTGTAGTCCTTAGCCATACCTACAACTTTGCCGAAGACACCAAATCGATCAAAAAATTCCTTCAAAAGATACAGAATTTAGAATTTTCATACATCATTTTTGTATGGCCAGCTGCCAAATTTGTATGGAAAATTATATGGACAAACTAATGATTGCATCTTTGGGCATACCGAAGGCACCAAAAAAGTTTCAGTCGGATGAAAAAATACAAAAAAAATCGAATGACCGAAATCTGAGAGAACTGCTCAACAGTGATAATATACACAGGAAAAAAATAATAGTAATATTCACATCAGAAACATTTTTACACATTGTTGGAAAATTACTCAAAACAAAAAAAGAGGAAATATTTAACCATCCTAATTTTCAACCTTACAAAATTCAGCATTTTTCACTCTTATATGCACCAAACATTTTGCAACACATTTTTTTTTATTTCAAGTTTTTTCTTGAATATATTTATTTTATGTTTATAAATTTTATATAAGGAAAAAAAATCTTCTATACATATGCCAAAAAGGTCGTTGCAAATAGTCAGCTTTTTACTCGTAAGGCTTTTGCAAAATTACATCAATGTTTCTGCAATTCTCTTGAGTATTGGCTTGAAAAATCAAGGGCTAATTATATATGTTTTCCAAATACCTAAAAAAAATATTGAAATAGACGTGCAATCATATGAAAACAATTTAAAATTAATTTCCCTGCGCTGATATTCATTTCTATTGAACCAACTAAAAAAAAAACATTCTTGAAACTTTTAACCTGTATATGCATTAGAATTATAATTAAGGTTGGCATTTGCAATCAAAACACGATTTGAATAGATTGTTTTGCAGCAACCTTAGCTTAAAACTGTAAACATGAAATAAAAATAAATTTGACTCTCCATTTGGTTATTCGAGTTTTTTTTCTTTGATTTTTTCTTCTCTAGAAATTTGCCAAGTATTGATACTTAGAAGTGCCCTAAAATGTGTTTTAACTTCAACGTAATTTGACTTCGTTTTATTGCATTCATTAGACAATTTTAATTATAAATCTGATGATATACTAATTATTATCGCTGAACCAGCCATTCTGAACTGCTTTCGTCAGGACGATGATGTTCTCCGTTTTCCAGCAATTAAAGACCATGCGCGCAAAAGCCATAAAGCACTCATACAACGTCACCCCGCTTTGCACACTCATACACACAAAAAAAAGAAAGGAAAACGCAACCCCAAAAACTCAGCTGTGCTCCTCGAGAGAGGGAAAATCCCTATCGCGCGGGAAAAACTCAACGTACAGCACACAGACACAGACAGCAGTCGGGGGAAAATCCCCCATTTTATTTCGTTCATACTTTTCCGACTTGCTTGGGGTGCCGTAGGAAAGGCTGATTGAAGAGGAACTTTGACGGGGGGAAGGGGGACGGGGAAAACGATGTCGTCATTTATCTTATGCTCAAATGAATAATGGCCGAGCGGGCCAACGGAGGAGAAACAAAAAGAAGAAGAATCAGCAGCAGCACAAAAAAAACGAGTTCTGACGGGGGTGGAAAAGTCGGAAAATGGCTGAGGCTTTCGGGGATGTTGTGTTGCTTGTTTTGTTGGTTTCATCCAAAAGGTGAGCCGTTCTGTGCGATATATCTCGCTGAAAGAAGTGCGATTTTCAGCGGGCAGATAAAAACGTCTGCACGTGCTTAAGGTGGTGGAGCTTTATTGGCACGGTTTTTTTTTGTTTCTTGGGTAGATTTGCTCTCACCTTTAAGGATTTTGCTTAACAAAGTGGACTGAAAATTTTCTTTTTTTTTCAATTTTCAGCTGGACTTCCGTACAAAGTCTACTCCGGGCACGATTCAGTCCTAGCGGAAAAGCGAAAGCAGCGACGGATACGAACCACATTTACGTCGGCCCAGCTGAAGGAACTGGAACGAGCCTTCCAGGAGACGCACTATCCAGACATTTACACGAGAGAGGAAATCGCCATGAAGATTGATTTGACCGAGGCTAGAGTGCAGGTGAGTTTCAAAAAAGTTAAACCTTAATAAATATGAAGAAAGTCTATTTCAGAAGACTTGAACAAATTTTAATATTTTGAACGGGATATTTGGTTTAATGTAACGGTATCCTTGTAATAAATTTAGCCTATTTTACAATTTAAATGATTCATAAGTAAAACCAAATAGTATCAGAACTCAAAATTCTGTACATAATTATCAAGTACAAGTTTAGAGCATCTTATTTGTATAAAATATATATTCACAACAAGTTGAACTTTTAAATTTTACAGGTTTTTGCTCTACTCTGTTTCTCAAATGTGTTGAATCGCTTCATATAGTAGAATAAATCTTTGTATTTAATTTTGAAAGAGAATTTCGACTACCTTGCAGTACTTTACTCACCAGGGTGTCCAGAATATGGGACTTTTTTAAAAACCTCGCATCACAGCTTTTTAAGGACTCTTGGTCAAATATGAGCAAAATCGGTCAACATTTACTCGATTGATACTCGAAGGTGAAGTTTGTATGGGGAAAATCGGAAAAATGTATGAAAAACCCAATATTCCTACTGTTTGTTCTGCGCCATGCGCTAATTCCATCCAAATATTCCCAAAAGTGAGATTCTCATTGGAAATTTAATGCTCCTCGACATACCAAAGCTGTAACACTGGATTCTGAAAAGTTATTAGCGATTGAAAAGTGTATTTTTTGTTTGAAAAACATTTTTTTCATCAGCTTTAGTCTTTAGGTTAATCTCAACCAATTGGGTACTAAAGCCCTATGTAAATTTTTATGTACCACGGTAAAAAAACACAATTAAAAACCATTTCTGATAACTTTTTTCATTTTAACACAAAAAAAAATTGGCAAGACAACATTTTTTCGATGGATCAAGTATGGTTTCCTTGGAAAGAGCTGTCAAGTAGGACCTTTTCTGTCAAGGTCCTTCTTGACGAGGTTAATTTTTAAAAATTGATTTAAAAATCCATTCTAAACTCTTTGTGGTCGTACAAAGGGTCATTGTACTCAGAAAAATAAGCTTTATCGCTGTAAAAAATAATATCAGCAATCGAAGCTTCATTTTAGGACCCAATCCCGCTCAAAATTGGTACAGATGCTTAAAATAACCCGAAAAGCCGTTTTCTGCTGGTGGAGTAAGGGGTTACTTTTTCTGGGCACCCTAATACTCACTCAAACCGAGAATACTTCTTTTGTATCGTCAACTGGAGCACATAACCAAATTTCTGAAAACTTAATAAAAACTTTTTGTTTTGCTTTTCTTACTTAGACGGACTTCAATTAATATTTTTCCATTTAGTGAATTTTCACGACAAAAAAATGAATTTTCGTGGCATGTCATTTTTAAAATTTTGGAATTATACGGAAATTTCACTGTGTTTAGAGCAATCTATTTAATTTTATCAAAAAACTGTGTTACTTAAGAATAATTGTGTCCAGATAAATTAATTCAAAAGTATGTAGAGGATAGCAGTATTTCTTTTATATAAGCTAGTTTCATATGTTTATAGAACCTTTAAAAAAAACTCTAGAATTCAAGATACAAAATGTAACCCTCTTAAAAATACATTAAAAAAAATCATGACATTATTTTGTTAAATTTTGCATCACTTTAATCCACGATTTAGCTTTTATAATTTTACTGAAATTTTATTTGGAATCTTCTAAAAAATCTGGAATTTTATTTGCTCAAATTTCTCAAAACGAATGACATCCTAATTGACATATTTACCAAAATTAAAATCAGTAAAATAATAGAATTAACATTTTGTTTGTTGACATGGTTCATCAAAAAAGAAATTTCAATATCTACAAAAAGTTTTGGCAAAATTTTATTCAAAAATATTATTTAAACATCTATTTATTGATAATTTCAAATAAAATAGAAACACTTAAAATGCTCATCAAATTTTCGCCCAACAGGTTTTGTATTTTAAAACAAATTTCATATCTAATCAAATATTTTTTCAACTCTCCTCACGAAACATGCTAAATTTTTTTTGATAGATAACACAAGCCAAGGCCGAGCTTCCGTGGCCGTGAGGTTACGGGTTTCGCCTTGTAAGCGGAAGGTGATGGGTTCGATTCCTGTCTGGCTCGGCAAAGTCAGATCCCTTCAAAGAGTAAATCTGCTCACTGGGAATACTGACCGGTAGGGGATGGGTTTCGACTAACGGCGTGCTGGATTTCCAATCCAAAGGTCGTGAGTTCGATTCTCGTACCGGGATGATGAAGATTTAAAAAAAAATAGTTTTTCTTGTATTTTATTTATATATTTCTGTAAAATTTATTAAATAACGTTGAACAATTATTTAATGGATTTAATAGAGTTTCATAAAACATTAATAATGTTTTTGCTGAAATGTTGCGTTTTAAACATACATTTTCATGCATAAACATCCTGAAAACCCCGTTATAACATGCATGTTACAACCAAAGCTTATTTCATTGAAAATTTTGATCAATTATCTACAATTTTTTAAACAATATTTATCTATACCTTTTTTTTGGTTTTAAAAAAAGTTTATTTAGCCATCGTTCGAGTTACAAACTAACATAACCTGCTCTTAACAAATGTTCAAACTATTTCCAAAAATAAACCTGATGTTTTTTCACTCATTCCACAAAATATGAGTTCTAACATTGCATGCCTCTTTTTCAACAATTAAAAATCTTGTGAATTGTTTAAATTTAAAAAATACAATGTTTGAATAAACTGAGGAGCAACTCTTCCACAAATTAAAACGAATTTCACGATATTTACCAAATTTCACGGCTAAGGGCAAACTTCATGGATTACGTTGCTTTCCTGAAAAATCACTAGCCCTAATTAGTTATATTGCAAGCTTGAAAATAAAATCATGCAAATATTCTTTTTCAAAATATTATTTAACACTGAAAAAATGAGACTTTTTCTATCTATATTTTTTTTGAAAACTGATGGAATATAAGTGACTGTTAAAAATCGTTTACTTTTTGAAGAAGTATAGTCATTTTTTAAATTAAAATTCACCTTATTGTTGCCGTGCCTTGATAACGAAGAATATTTTTGTAAATTTCTGGCACTTGATTAAAAATAAATTTAGAATGCAGTTCTTTTTCACTAAACTATTGATTGAATTTATCTAGGAATACATTTGTCTTAATCTAATAGTTTTCTCATATTTCTCTGTGCATTTTGGTTTTTCTAGTTCGAAATCATTAAAAAATATATAAACCTAGACATTGCTGGGATTCCTATCTTGTCAAATCAAGAGTTGTATCATTATAAATGATAATAATCTAAATGTTTACATGTATCTTGAAGCTCTTCAGTTGACCCAATCCATCAAAAGTTCATAAATCACCAAAAATGATGAATCCAGCACCCACTGCCCGTTCACACGCTTCTCACTTTTCAACTAACAAAATCTCCCACCACCCAAGTCCAAGTCAAGTGAATCGATTTGCCGCACTTGTTTCACGCCCTCTCAACAGAACTGAACCCTCGCCAAGTGCCGTCCCTAAATCCCGCACCAAATTGAAATTCGATACACTTGAAACTTGGTCGTGCTGCGCGACACATTGAGACATCATGATAATCATTGTCACCCTGTTGACAACTTAGCAGGAGGAAGGGCCGAATTCGATCGAGATCATAAAACAATCTAAAGCTTAAGGGGTGGGTGGTTTGTTCCTTGGGGAAAAGTTTCGACGTGGGAAACTACGTTCCACCAACGGCGATTCCAATTTGCTGCGGTGAAATATTACTTCCCAAAGAGGCTACCAAGTTGCCGGTAATCAATCATATTCTTTCCTCTTGTTCCAGCCTACTCTGTGTGGGATGTGAACTAGGAAGTTGCTAGCCTGCTACTTCCGAAGGAGATTTAGTGCGATTTGATGAAGTGGGTGTGTGTAAAAGTGGGTGATTCTTAGGTCACTAGATTGATGTAGTTGGGCAATGTTATTTTCATCTTAAATTTGCCGTAAATGTAAGGGATTCAATCTGGTCGAGTTCATCCAAAACACCTTTAAGGGTATAAAAACGCACCTGATCCCTCTTCTGTCCCACCATATATGACATGATTTTTATTGCTCGGATCATCAAAAACACGCCGTTTTTCGACCCGAGATTGTCGCTGAAAAAAAAGAGACGGTCTAGGTTCCCACCGTTTGCTCACGACCCTGCCGTGTCGAGTAGGGGTGACAAATTTACAACCCTCGAAGTTGCTCTTTTTTTACGGACCGACACATATTGCCCCGTGAAATAGGCAATCAAGTGGATGAGCCATAGATGGCGGCACTGTCGTCGTCCTTTCGCACTTAACCCATATGGGTCGAGCGCCTGAGAGTATGCAACACTGAGAAGACCTGAAAACGAGGTGCCATACCAGCTATGAAATATTGAATAGGGCACGTGTCATAAATAATGGATTTTTATTCGCCTCGCACCGCCTCTGGGCTGGGGGTCTCGCACCCAATCCCTAGGACCGTCGTCGTCGACGGAACGGTTCCAGATCGCCAGACCGTTGTGCGTGGTGCGTAGTGAGTGGTGGTCAGACAGATGGGATTTTTCCCTCGTTATCATTCCTTTTTTCTTGTTTTGGGATCAGGAAGTCGCACGCTGTGAGTGCCTTCGATGACGGAAGCGTTTTGTCTATCCCTTGGATCGCCCTGTCCAAAAAGGTAAAATTCTCACCCACTTCTTGGCTTGACTTTGTTCGCTGAGGGGCCGCCTCGTAGGGTGGTAGCAACTGGTGGAACGAATTTAATCAATCAAGACCGTGCACAGCCTCCTCTTTGGGTCTGGAAGTGGGTTGTTTTGGCTTCGAGGCAAGATGGCAAGGGATGGCAAATGGATTACATGATGAATCCGTCCCCTTCTCCCCGCTTGCTCCGGAAGGAGATCACGCTGTATTGTCTGATGTTTTGGCGGCTTTAGCGGGAATGTTACAAGAGTGGTTGAGATAATCCCGGGGTTGTGACGTCTTCCAACCAGGTGTCAATGGTAATTTATCATCGAATAGAGTTTATTTTTGCTGAAAATTGTTGAATAGCACCAAACAACTGCAATCTCCCAAAAAAATCCAGTAAAATCTCACATCGTAGTTTAGAAAGATACCCCGTGACAGGTGGTTCAGTCCCGTTACAAGTCACGTGCATCGTCACTGTCGCCGTCCTGATTGATGTGCAACACGCGTCACCATCACCCTCGTTGTGTTCGAAACAAAGATGCAATTTTGGTGCATCCGTTACGATGACTTTGACATTCGACGTTTAGTTAGTTTAGGCTCGTTGCGACACCTGTTTCGGGGGCATGATTCGATTAACAGGAAATCCCCGCGGGATTGATGGTGCTTAAACGTGACTGGCCGATTTCGGCTAGGAATAACTTGAGAACTGGTGGGGCGCACTGTGCAAACAATTTTAAGGTTATGTTGTTCTAAATTTAGGCTTCGGTCGCACAAAAGAAGCACAAACGCACTTGACGGAAAAGCCTATCCATTAGGGCGATCATTGTAAGTTGTACCCTTGAACCATTGTGTTTTGCCAGCATTACTGTACATTGTTATGTTTTAATTACATTACGACAATATTATTCCCAATTTTGGTCTGGAACCGTACAGCCAACTGGCTACGAAGAAGCAACCAAATAATGGTGGTCTCGGAGACAATGTTGGGAAGAAACATTATAGCCACCGTGGCTTTGAGACTAATGTAAATACTGGAGGGTGTCATCTTGGAGATTCTCCTATTTCACGGCTGAACAAATTTATATGGACTACTTTAAAGATAGCACAACGACGAAGAAATAAATATGTTCAATTTCAGAGCGTAAACAATGTATGAAAATAAGAAAGGTACAATTTTTATCACACAATTATGTTAAAAAGCAAAATGTGTGTTTATAGTTTTATCGAAACCAAATAAAAAACTGTTTTTCAACTTGTGATTTCTTAGAAGTTTGAGTTAAAAATAGTAGTTTATGCAACAAGTTGCAAAAAGAGGATTTTTCAGCACGAGTCGTACATTTATCCAACGAGGTTCACCGAGTTGGATAAATACGAAGAGTGCTGAAAAAATCAAGTTTTGCAACGAGTTCCATACAACATTTTTTGCAATTCCAAAAAACACACACTGAGCTAAAATTTAATGTCAAATTTTCATGTATTTTGTCAATAAATCGTTTAAATAAAAAAAAATGTTGAAAAGTGTTACTTTTCGAAACAAGTGCTGAAAAGTTCAACTTTTCAGCACCCATTTGAGTGCTGAAAAGTAGAACTTTTCAGCATTTATTTTGAAAAGTGTTGCTATTCGATTCTGTTATTTTTGGTACAGAAAAGTAGGCTATTTCGTCGTTCAAGAATGACAGGAAAAGTAAGTTGTTTCAAGACGGAATTGCAAAAATATATTTTTAGCTTCTTATCTGGATAAAAAGGGTTAAAGGTTGTAATAAATGTAACATAAGACCAGTTGGACAACGAACTTTGTATACACTTTTCGAAAACAAGCTCGAAAATCATTTGGGGTAAGTGAATTTTTACGCTCAAAATTAGCAAATTTTACGGAGACTTTAATTTAAAAAAAACTCAAATTCACGGAAATTCCATGGAACGTGAACAATGATAAAAATATCAGCGCTGAACATTTTTATTTGCTTCACTTAAAAAAAAATCGTATCATGCAAGAAAGAGAGAGAGAGTTAAATTTTTAAGCAAACTGTTCCAAAACTTAGCAAACCTTCTCACCTTGAAAAAAATTCAGATGAAATATTCGCTTAATAATGCTGAGAAGTTTTATATGAAAATGAGCATAATTTTAATTTTTTTGCTGTTTAATGTTTATTGAATTCAAAAAAATATTTGACACTCTTTTCGAAACAAATGTGTAAAGAAACTTGAGTGTTTCAACCTACCTTTCCAAAATTTTGTTAAAAAAGGTTCAAGGAGTTTGAAAAATAATCAGAACATCTTACTCATTGAGTCGTTTACAAAACTCAAATAACGCTTGTAAGCCGTTTTCAATATGTTTTGCAATGTTTATTTTCTTTTACATTCAATTTGCTATAATTTTTGACTTCTTGAGCAATTCTTTACGAAATCGGCCGATTTCGACCATTTTTTTTGTTTTTTTTTTTATTTGGCTCAAACTTTGTGGGGGCCTTTTCTATGACCAAAGAAGCTATTATGTGTCAGTGGTTCACCCATACAAATGTTCATGGAGATTTGTGACTTATATGGGTGAACCAAAGATCAGAAATCACTCACTCATCGCCGAATGAAACTTTGCCGACTGTAGCGCGCAACCATTCGCGAGTGAACACGACCAGCTTCTTGGTCCGTCGACCCGAGTCACTAACAAATGTGTTCAGAGAGGCGAGATCTATAGATTTTGTTATAACAAAATACCAGCGAGGTGCTTACTTGGCATGCACTACAACAGTTTGCCGTCAATTTATATTTGGCATGGTGGTAATTGCTGTCAAATGTGACTTTGATGTTACAAAATTGTGAAACCTTTTTGATAACATTGATTTTAATAAACGATCAAAACAATATTTCGAGTCAACTTTGAGTGAAATAGCGCAATCAGTCTCTCTGAGCCATTCGCTGTACTACACGATTGGAGTGAGAGAGAGAGAGAGAGAGAGAGAGAGAGAGAGAGAGAGAGAGAGAGAGAGAGAGAGAGAGAGAGAGAGAGAGAGAGAGAGAGAGCAAAAAGAGCGTATTCAGTAGCGAATGGTGTGGAAGTGACTAACTGTAGGATATAAAGCAGTTTTTTCGTCGCGTTAGATTTGTGATCGTGAGTGAATTAGTCTTTTTGGAGCAATAGTATATTTATTCTACAAATCAGGCTAATAACCATAAATTTTGTTTTTTTTTAAATATTTTTTTGTAGAATTTGCGACGAAGGAGAAATTAGATTGGATACACAAAAATGTTGCATTTCAAGGCTTTTCACGGAAAGTACGTGAAATCGTGAAAATACACTACCTGTAGTCACAATGTATATGTCTCATATTACATATATTATTTTATATTATTTTTAAAGTATTTCTTAAACATTAGTATTTGCAATAGGTTTCATTGCATGTTATTTTGACACGGAAATTTTCACATTAATGAAGTCTAATTAAAGTCTCATAAGAAATTTTAACTCATAGAGTATAATGTTGTTGTTGTTGTTAATTCAATTATTTCTGGCAGCTTTAACCTTTTTGGTGATTCGCTGCCCTACATCAGAGATTATAAAATTTTTCGAATCTGATATTTATAAATTCAACTGCATATCTCTTTTAAAATTCAATTAGGTTCAATCTATGAGAAAATAACTCCCACAAGTATAAAATTGCTTTTTTTGGATTAGGCGGTTAAACAAAAAATAATACAAAAATGACTTTTTAAAATCACTTATAACTTTTCAGGTTGAAGTTGTACAGCTTTGGTCTATTCAACAAAGTTGTAAAACATAAAATTTTTCTTTGGGAATTTCGTTTTGAAGAAAATTTAAATGAAAACAGCACAACCTGCTGGACAAATCATAGGAAAACTAGTTTCATTATACATTTTTCTGATGTTTCTCCTTCAAACTTCACCCACGAGTATCAGTGGGTTATTGTTGACCAATTCTGCTCACATTTGGCTCAGAGGCTAAAAATAGGCCAGGGAACAACATAAAGCTTGTGGAGCAAAGTTGTGTAACAAAGTTTCATATTTTGAGCATCATGAAATCAAGTATACTTTTTATAAACTACAGATACTCAATCAAAACTACTTGAAACAAAATACAAATATGATAACAAAATTCCAAAATAATAAAAATCCTATAACTTAGAGCTGCACCGTCATCCAAACATTCCCATAAATCCAAACTGTCACTTTTCCCCGACCAGTAACTCTTCGTTTCCCACTCGATTTTGATTTATTTCAATTATCATGTTTTGTGCCCTGATGCAATCTGCTCTCTGCGGGAAACCACCAGCTCTGACCACCAGACCCGGACCGCAAATAAACACAGATTTGTTTTAAAATATTCACTGCACCAATGCACCGAGTCTGTACCCCAACACACCTCGACCCCCCAAGTTATTCCCATCAACAACCTTTCCGTCCAATCGCGTCTGAAACACACTCGTAAATAATTATTTGCGCCCACTTCCAACCTCCCGAAAGTGATTGACTCGCCATCAATTTATCGCACGCCCAGTTCAATAAACTACCTCTGGTGTTTTCCACCAAATAAAAAAAAACACACAGCAAAAAAATGCAACTAGTGACCATCCCCAACTTCACCCAAATCACCACGCTCCCATGTTGTCACCTGCCGAAAATACATTCCGGTCCCAATTCGAACAACAACATAAAAAAACTGTTGAATTGTTTTCCCAAAATTCCAATTTCATTTCACAAATGGAAATATATTGGATCAGGTGTGTCACCCGGGGGCAGAATCGTGGGGGGTGGCAACTTAAAACAGTGCACCGAAAATTTTAATATCAATAATCGATTCGCATCAGCGCATCATAACTCATAACTCGCTGTTTGTGTGGCTGCGTGTGCACGTGAGAGAGATTGAGTGGGTGGATCCTCCCACCCACCTGTCAAACGTAGCGAGTAGGAGGGGGAAGGGAGTGCGCTTTTTGTTGACAAACAATAATGCGTATTGATTAATGGAGAGAGCAGAGCGCAAAGTACTGACTGTTTGCTGGCGTCAACTTTTGCGCCGGATTCCGTGTGCTCGCTGCACCGGGAGTTGGAGTCGGATTCGCGGCAGCGCGTTCTGTTGGATATAATGTGGCGTAATTGAATTGGAAATTCAATTCAATTTGCAATTTTCGGACCGATTTTCGCACTGGAAGCCGAGGTTGTGTGTGTTTGGAACTTGAGGATGAGTGCCGATCGGTTGCAATTGAAGTGATTATGGAACTGTTTGGACGATGGGTGGAAATTTTTGAACAAATAGTTAGTTTCAGTCATCTTTTCTTTTTTTGTAAATTTAAGACATACATATTATGAAATTCTGTCATCAGGGGTGACATTAGGTCTGGGGGTTTAATTTGGGTAATACACAAATGCTGAAATTTGTCTGACTCAATCTCACCTCCCAAAAACAATGTCACCCATGAGACGGTACTTTTGAACAGTTTGAAAATTTAAAGAATTCTTGAAACAGGCTTAAAACATATATTTGAATATTCAAGCAGTTATGAACATAAATTTTATGATAAGGCTAATACAAAAAACGTACGAAAAAATTAGGGGAAAACATATTTAAAAAAAACTTCATAATTTCAAAGGAATTTTAAGTGCAATCAACTGAAATCAATTTAAAATGCATTCCCCTGCGTTTAAATCATTTTCAGCGTGTTTGGATTCATTAAAAATCTTTTTTCAATTCCGTCGTGGAACTACTTACTATTCCTGTCATTCTTGAACGACGAAATAGCCTACTTTTCGGTACCAAAAATAACAGAATCGAATAGCAACATTTTTCAAAATAAATGCAGAAAAGTTCTACTTTTCAGCACTGATATAAGTAACACTTCTCAAAAAAACATTATTTAAATGATTTATTGACAAAATACATGAAAATTTGACTTAAAATTTCAATCAATGGGTGGAACAACGATTTTTTTAAATTGCATTTTACACTAGTTTGGTTGTTTTATCATTAATAGTTTTCAACAATTGTATGATTAAAAGCCGGCATTTTTTTTGCAAAAATAAAAAAATCTGTGGTGCTTTACATTGAAAAAAATCAGAATTCAAATAGTAGTTTATGCAACAAGTTGCAAATCTTAATTTTTTCAGCACGCGTTGTATTTATCCAACTCGGTGAACCTCGTTAGATAAATGAACGACTTGTGCTGAAAAATTCCTTTTTTTGAAACTTGTTGCATTAACTACTACACTCAACCCCCTTTGGTTGGTCACTTTTTCGTTTGACACTTTTTTAGTTTGTACCCCGTTGGTTGGTCAAAGTCAAACTAAAAAGTGACGAACTGTCTCTTTTTACACGGCGCTCACGCACACTATCAAAACAAACGTTTGATAGTGTGTGTGAACTCCGTGTAAATGGGGTGTCAAACTAAAAGGTGACCCCGTTCGTTTGACAACAGTTGGTGTCAAACCATCGGGGTTTGAGTATATTTGAATTCAGAACTTTTTCGATGTATAGCAACACTGATGTTTTTTTTGCAAAATCTTTGGACTTCTTTAAATCTTACAATTCTTGAAAAAAAATTTAATTAAAATTTAAGTTGGATTTAAAGACATCTATTGAATGTTTTTCCAAAGTATATTAAACTTTTCCATCTATTTTATCAAAGTAAAAAAAAACAAAAAAGAAACTGGTTAGAAATCATGCAAATAACATATTTTCAACCGTAACCAATTTACTCATTTTTAATGCGATTTCCAGAACACTCTGCCAATCAAAATAACGCTGGTCTGCTGCTCAATATTTTAAAGGCACTTTTGAAAAATAAATCTTTTTTTAATCAAGCCACTAACTCATTCAATATTACTGTAAAATACTTCCGCAATGTTTTGATAAAAAATAAAATTGAACATATTGCAACTCATCATCAACAAGCTCAAGAATGGTAATAATTCATTTGGAAATGATAACATACTCTATGTGTGACTTTTATCTCTAAAAATGTATGTATTCACATCTTTTTTTGAACAATTTCACACATTCTTCATTAATTAAGGTAAAATTAAATCAAACTTTAAGTAACATTCACCAATCAAACTATTAAACCTTGAATCAAAGTTTTTTACAAAAAAAAACAATATTTAAAAAATATGGCTCGGCGGAAAAATGCATATTCATCAGGACGTAACAAAAATGACCTTTTAACGGGCATTCAAGGGTTTGTTCCGGTGGGCGTATTGAGCCCAAATCCAAAATATGAGCTTGATTGGACGTAACAGGAGCTAGCGCTTAGCATTTGAATTTTAAATGGGATTTAGCCCGTACAACTGATTTTTTCAAAAAATTTCAATTTTGCGGTCAAAAATTGCGGTTTTTGTAAAGCATTGCTCATGTAATTTTCTTATAGTTATGTATAAAATGTGAAAACTAATAGAAAATGATAACTTCACCGGATCCTGAAAAAAATCATGTTTTTTCACAACATATTTCTTAAAAGACTTTATGTAAAAAATGTGTGATTTAACATAAGGAACTGGTGGAATTTTCACCATATTTATTGAATTTTAAATTTTTACGCAATAATTTAGGTAAAATTACATAAAAGAGGTAATATTCAACCATCGACGGTTCCACCAGCCAAAATTCTACAGTTTTTGTAATAAATATCATCAATTTCAATAAGGCAAAATAACATCAAGTTAAGACATCAAAAGTTTTATTAAATCATTGATTTCGTAATTCATATATTTTTCTATAATCTTTAAAAAGGGGTGAAAAATAACTCCTCATTACAAAATTTATGATCTCGTTAAAAATATAAGTATTAATTTTTTTTAATATTTGCTCATCCAAGCAACATAAATACCAAATTGAGTTATCTGAATCATTTTTTCAAAAATGTTATAAATACTTAATTTAAATCTATAAGCAGAAAAATCTTTTTGAATCACTTATGAGGGACTATAATTAAATGATTAAGTGCTAAAAATCACATCGACATAAATTCCTCGTTTTGCTTACATAATTTTTAGGGCTCCTTTTTTATTTTAAAATCAAAATAAGGGAATCGTCTTTCGTTTGTTGCATATCCAAGAAAAATAGGTTTTTTTTATATATATTTTAGTAAGTATTTCAGTAGAAAAATCACAAATGGTCGTCCAGACCTGCTTCTTAAAGGTTAGTCGGGCTTCAATTCTCGATGGTCCCCGATATTGTCCTTATCCCTCGTGATTGCTGTTTCGATCCTTTTCCCCTGTGCTGCTGTGTGGTGTTGTGTATCGACGGCAAGGACGACGACAATGACCAACCGTGCAGCGTCGAAGCAAAAGACACCACCAGCTTCAGCAGCCGATTCCCTTACAGTTCAATCAATTATTCATTTCATTAGGAAATGAATTTAGACTGTTCGGGGTACCGGGTGTCGAATCCTCCAGGTCCATTATGGCCTTCGAATTTGGGGATTTCGACTTTGTCCTTCAATTGTTAGAAGCTCGAACATTCTGATCAAGGGTATACAGAAATAACAAACAGAACAAGCAAGATTTTTTTGCCATCAGAAATAAATTTCTACAGAAATAAAATGGATCACTTTAAGACAGACAGCTTTAATGTTGCCATTTCTTTTGCCTTTTTTGCTTATCCTGGGGAGAAAGGGTTTGAGAAGGAAGCAAAGCGGGTTAAGCCATTGCGATGGGGGGTGGTCGCCGCCACCGTCAGGATATTTTTCGTGATGAATTAAATTGTTTCAATGTTCTGACATTCGCACACGCGGTGCTGCGAAGAGGGAGAAGAAGAAAGCTCTTGGTGAGCCGCTTGACTTGACGATTTTATGGTTTGCTACTTTTTATTTGCAGGATTTATCTGTAGAAAGTACAAGATATGATCTATTGTTTTGTTGTTAGACCTAATATGGTGTTAAGTAAACTTCAAATTTAAACAGCTTAAATTTGCTAATTTTTTTACGATGGATTGTTTTCAACCTTATTTTACCGAAACAATTCAAGTGTTACTCTTATGGATATTATCACATTAAGAACACATGTGAAGGTGATTTCCACCGGTCACCCTTAAAACCAGCAACTTAAAAGTGAATCGTTCCACCCTACCCTACAATAGGGTCGTCAAATGGCTTCCGAGGCTCTCCGGTGGTTGTTAGTTAATCGCCAAATAATACAGTTCCGCTGCTCACCCTCCGTTCAAGACCTGCAGCAATTGTGCAGCTCAATCAGAGGGGTGGAGAATGATCAGCAACAACAACAAGCGCAGATGAGGTGTCTCCTTTTTGCTGGTCAGGCATAATAGGGTTTTCCTATTAAGTCGTTACGTGAATCGCGCTCGCAGGAGGGTGGAAAATCACTTTGCCAGCGGCGGTGGGGTGGTTGTTGATGGTTTTCGATGTTTATTCAATTAACTCGGCAAACGTAAAATTTACTCGAAGGGTGAGGGATGAGCCAGCTAATCGGCTAAATAGAGGACACAATGGTGTTAAAAAACTCTGGTAAAGAACAAGTGTGAAATATCGCTTAAATGCATGTTTTTTTATTCATTGCCGGTCGTGTTTACAAGCAGATTTTTGGACGATTAATGAGGAACGGTGTTGGCGGGAGGTGCTGACAGGGGTTTGGGTTGGCACCGATGTTATTGTTTGACATCTGACACCCAAACGAGGTTCACATATGGTAGTGTTTAGGAGATAAACACATGGAACCGTAGTAAAATATGACGTAATTTCTATTATAAATAGTGAGGCAAGATGATATTTCTTTTTACAATTTCCTAAAATTTTTGTGTGAAGTTAATTAAGTCTCATTCATATGACATTTTAGAAATGAAGAAATCTGTCAAAATCGGCGTTGTTGTTGTTGTTGTCCTAAATTCATTTATTTTTGGCAGCTATTATAACTCCTGGTCATTCGCTACCCGAAATAGGCGTTGAATTGATGTTAATTAAATTAATTGTAATTCTAGTGCATTCCTCCCGCACCTCGGAAAATGATTTTTGAGGAATTTTTTGATCGATTTGGTGTTTTTTTTTCAGAATCTGTTTTTACTGTGGAAAGCAAAATGCAATCTAAAAAATGTTTAGAAAAGTACTTAACAGAAAGTTCGACGAATCTCAAATTTTAAAGGTAGTGTTCATCAGTGTCCATTTCTATTTTGTCTAATTCAGAAAATGTAAGATAAAAACCTGGGTGCAGAATAGTGGTTCGCAAAGCGGCCTCAATTTAGAACTGTCAAAACGGAACCAATTTACTGTTCGCAAAATTATACCAAGAAGTGACAAGTATTGTGATCGATCTATAATTTATTTTATCAAGAAAAAAAAAACGATGGCGTCGAGCTTTTAAAGCATTCGAAGTCAACACATCTTAAGAAGAGGGTTGATGTCGAGATTGGCATAATTCGTCGTAGACATTTCAATATGTCTCACGCAAAACCTAGATTATGACGTTTTTCAAAAGTTAGCAACGATAACTATGATTGGCACCTGCCAAATAATATTGATTAATCTTACTCCGATATTATCAATACACTTAGAAGATACATAATCTCAGAACCTTCATTCGGCTCACAAATATCCACCCACTTTTGACACAACTTTTCATCACGTGGAAAACAGAATAGGGCTCTTTTGGCCGCCCATTGTTTAGTCTACGAAGAAAAAAAAGCGAAGCACTTAATTTTTCAGCGAAAACTTCAACATCAACAGATCCTAAATGTTTTAAAACAATTCACTTCAGCAACACAAAATAAGTCACGCTTGAGCTTAAACACTATACTTTGTTTATGTTTACAGCTGTAGTGCAGTTGTATTAGTGAGAAGCAGTGGGGGGCTTTCGAAAATTACGTTACGCATTTTGTCTTTTCAGCACCCAGCTAAAAACCATGAAAATTGGACTTCTTGTTGCTGAGATACAGCGGATAAAAGCAAAATAAACCGGAAAACTTAAATAGGCTTTTCTTATTTTTACAAACCATAGTTATGTATTGAAAATTGTTTAAAAGGAGCCATAATTTTCTAGCACTAGGTAACTAGGTAGGCTAGGGCCTCTTGAATTTCAGCCTTTTGAGAATCTGCATTTTGAGTTACGGCCTTTTAAAAGGCAATTTCATTGCTATACCCTACATTTTGTTTTAATGCAATTTGTGCAATTAATTTAAGGCGAAATAAAGCAAACAATAATAAAAGCCAATCGAACAAAAACAAGAAGAGGACAATGAATTGGACCCTAAAAGTAAGCTTTAAAAAGTTATTATTGTTGCTTTAAACATAAGAAATTTAGTTTTCTGTTAAACAAAAGTTACCGACAAAACACGGAAAATCCTCATAAGTTTGGGCTTTAACATTTCAAGCAAAACAATGTAAATGGGCCGATGTCGAAGTGTAAACAATGAGTCTATCCTGCTCACGTCAGTTGATATTTACATCAGGATCGAGCAGGATAGACTTTTTGTTTACACTTTGAGATCGGCCCAATTACATTGTTTTGCTAGATTTTGAAAAAAAAAATCAATAAAACGTTAAACAAGTGGTAACCGACCCTATTCCTTTCTCCACTTTTCCTTATCAAAAGGCGAGATGATGAAGTGAAAATATTGGCACAAGTGCTTCGTTATACCCGCTAAGAGGATAAACATTGCTCGGCCCAACTTCTGTATTTAGTTTATAGCTTCCAGTCAGTTTGCCCCGCTTGAACCCTCACCCAGCCCGGCGCCCCGACAATTGATTATGTTGTCTGGCCGGGGGTACCCCGTTTCTAATGAGCGAGGGGTGTCGCGGCTAAAACCCCGACAAAGTTGACATTTATTTGCTGCCACCAAAAATCGGCACCACCTCGAGGGCAACTCCGGGCGCCGGCACCATCTGTCAACTTTTCCCGTTCGACTTTTCTCTGCTTGGGTGGTGGCGCTTAAAGGTTTTCCGGGGATTTTCAGAATCTTTTTTTTGTGGATGTTCTTCAAAGAACTTTTTATGGCCGTGCGTACGTGCGAGTTTTAATGGTCGTAAAAATATTTATTGGCACATTTCGATGCTTCACATACGCGCATTTTCGGAAACATTTTAAACATTTAAGCCAAATTTAGCAGATAAAACTTTTTCCCTCTGGCCAATAATTTAATCAACGTTGGCGAGGCAGCAGGCCATGGCTATAAACTATAAAAATCGGTGGTTTCTTTACGACCTTTCTCCGCGCGTCTACTGGGGTTTTGGGATTTCTTGGACCAGAAACCCAACCAAGCATGCGACTGCTGCGATCTTTTTGCTGCTGCTGGAATGCAAATCGAATTAGGATCGAATTAGTGCCACTTGCGGGCGGAGGATTTGGTATTAATTATTTATTTGGGTTTCGGTACGGATAAACGGTTGGCTGAGCAGAGGAGAAAAAGATTTTGGGTTTGCTCCCAAAGTGATAGTTGAAGGGATTTTTGAGAGCGATTCTTGGAGCGATTAGTCGGTTCAATCGGTCTCCCAGGGGTGACCTAAAAATAAGGATAATGCTCAAGAAAGTTTAGCTTTTATTGCTTGCTGTGATACATAACTTGTTTTTATGGAATAATTTATCAAAGTTTAAGTATCATATTGCCTCCTTTAATAGATTCCACAAGTATTCATATTTAAATTCAAACAATTTATACCGAAACTATTCCTTTGGCCTGTCGCATCCCAAAACTCTACAAATTAATTCCACTCATAGTTTATTCAACAACCCGGGCAGCTCTTTCTATTCCATCGAAACCGGTGCACCAAATTGGATTCACTTAGTTTTCACATGTCCGATTTAGTTGGGGTTGTACTGCGGAGCTACACAAACCAAACTCAATCCACAGTGCATCCGCAGTCTATCTGTCCGGACGCAAATTTATTGCCAATTCTGGGCACTCCCAGCGTCCTAACACCTCTCAAACCCTTTCCTAATATCGGACGGGTTTTTGTTTTTTTTTCCTGTTGGCCCCCAGGACGTGTGTCATTTTCTATACAAATTTTCAGCTCCCAGTGGATCAACTAATTATTTAAATTGTTTCAGAGATTATTTGATGTCAATGTGGGGTTCGGCAACCGGGCTGTGTGTTTAGATGGGGTTGGTCCGACTTTTGTGGCTTCATAATTTATTGGTTTTGAGGGCATGGCTATGCGGTTTGTTGGCAGCTAGTCGCCATTTTTCCTCCGACAGTTCTCCTCTCGGTCTGGATCCGGCTGATCCAGGATTTTCCGATAAATAATTGAGCAGTTTAGACATAGCTCGTGGAGGCGCATGAAGAAGTGGTGGTGGCGGTCACCTGGCCATCCTGCCAATTATATGCACACTCCATGGTCAATTTGCAGTGGCCACATTAAAGTTTATGACGACCGGCGCGATATGAAGAGTGTTATTGCCGTAAAATTACACTCATTACTTAGCTAGAAATTGCAACGGCATCAACGAGCAGAGCAGACTGCTGGCCGGCAACAACGATGGCATGCTGCTCATCCGCGCGTTGATTGTGGCCATTTTTGCACATATGCTCCCAAAAGTTACGATTATTTGACCAAATGTGTAGTAGCAGCAGCAGACGGGCAACTCTAGCCATATGAGGAGGTACAAAAAAATCCACTCTCGCAAAGGTTTTCCTCCTGGTGCCCGGGAATCACCACGTGGAGTGGCCATTCCAAACATTATAATTTTCCACCGGTCGGTGGTTTTCGCGCTTGTGTAGAAATAAATTTTAATAATCAAACCCCGTGGCCACCACTGAACTGCAGGAAAACTTTGGACTGAGGAGTGCTGCTGCTTTCGGGAGTGAATAATTTGCGGTTTAATCATAAAATAAAAATTAGAAACGGTCGTACTGTGGGCTTCAAGCAATCTCTATTTAAACATTCATGAAATTTCAAAGCGGTTTGTTAATTGTCATAAGACGTAAAATTTGTGCCAAATACATGCTAGTTTACTCAAATTTTCAAAAATCTGACTGTTTTTGGTTCAGATCGATCCGTGATACTCTTTGTTAATCGGATCTTGCAAAAATTACATACCTACATGGATATATTATTAGAAAAATGTCATCATTAGTTTGCCCATACAAGTTTCTATACAATTTACGCATTTAAAAAAAGTGGAATTCTCAAAATTTGTATTTTCGGAATTTCAATATTTTTCTAGGCTCTTTTAAGCCACAGAGAATCTCAAAAATCATACTACAGAAAATTTATTAAATCATCTAAAAATATGATTTCCAATCACTCTTGAAAGCAATACTTGAAAAGGGATTTGTCACTGAAAAAAATCGTGAACAAGCGTTCATGAAAATGGGAACCACGAACACTTTAAATCAGATAATACGATTTTGAAAAACGTACCATGAAATTCGAACACTTTGTTCGTGGTTCCCATTTTCATGAACGCTTGTTCACGATTTTGGGAACTTTTTTTTTCTCCGTGCATGTGTTTGCTGCGTGGTGACAGAAGTCATATAATCACGAGAGAGATGATCGGAATCTCGGTAGAATGTCAAACGATCCTTCACTGAGCGATTGTTTTTTTAGAGGGAAATCAATGACTGTGTGAGTGACTTTGCGAAGCACTCATTCGTTAGAATGTGATACGGTCGAAAGTAGAATATCAAAATCAGGTTGCCATGGCGAAGACGATTGGAGAGTTCTATCACCTATCACAAACAAAGTCGATTTTCGTTATCAATGCCTGAAAGTCTCAATAAGATATTTAATTATTAAAGTGAGTAACAGACGATTTGAGCTTGAAATTTGGCCATGCGCCAAGCAAACTGTCAAACTTTTTGAGCGTTTTTCTCGAAACACCGAGTTAATTTACAGATGCCACGATATCTCGAAATAGTGTGAAACTCTCAAGACCAGCGATGGAAGAATAATCATCAAAAGAAAATCTCTTGGGGTAATTCCCCGCCAACTCACACGGCAGTTGCCCCGACCCCTCTTCGATTTGCGTGAAACTTTGTCCTAAGGGGTAACTTTTGTCCCTGATCACGAATCTGAGGTCCGTTTTTTGATATCTCGTGACGGAGGGGCGGTACGACCCCTTCCATTTTTGAACATGCGAAAAAAGAGGTGTTTTTCAATAATTTGCAGCCTGAAACGGTGATGAGATAGAAATTTGGTGTCAAAGGGACTTTTATGTGAAATTAGACGCTTGATTTGATGGCGTACTCAGAATTCCGAAAAAAACGTATTTTTCATCGAAAAAAAAACACTAAAAAAGTTTTAAAAAATTCTCCCATTTTCCGTTACTTGACTGTAAAAAATTTTGGAACATGTCATTTTATGGGAAATTTAATGTACTTTTCGAATCAACATTGACCCAGTAGGGTCATTTTTTCATTTAGAACAAAATTTTTCATTTTAAAATTTCGTGTTTTTTCTAACTTTGCAGGGTTATTTATTAGAGTGTAACAATGTTCTACAAAGTTGTAGAGCAGACAATTAATTTTTTTTTGATATGTATTATTTTTTTTAAATATATAGACATAAGGGGTTTGCTTATAAACATCACGAGTTATTGCGATTTTACGAAAAAAAGTTTTGAAAATGCTGGTCGTCGTTGATCATGGCCGTTCATGGTCACCCGCAACAGACACGGATGACGAAACAAAGAGAAACGCAAAAAGTTACTTATAATCATATAATAAAAGTTCAAAAAACTAAAATTACAAAACTTGAGAATTCTACTTTCAGTTATAAAAAAGATAGTAAAATATTTGTTTCTCAATATTTCTTACCAATACATACATACAGCTTTGACACCAAAGACACCAAAACGATCAGAAAACTTTTTCACACGATACAGATACTTGAATATTTACAAACCATTTTTGAAGGGATGGAAAAGCTTCTTGAAAACTTCTACTAAAATCCAAGTAAAATTAAAAAATGTCTTTTGAAATCTTCTGATTATGTAAAGAATTGCTCAAAAGTGCTGTAAAAAAACAATGCGCAGGGAATTTTAATTTTGCATTTCAGGGTTATTATGATAATAACAGCATTTTCTGCAAATTTCGCTTAAAAAGTGTGAAGATTAAATTATTTGGGTAAGAGAAACGGTATGCTATTTAGGTTTTTTATTCATATTAAATTATTTCCTTAACTAAGTTTATAAATTTTTTAAGTCACAATTTTGCTTTAAATTCATTTAAGCAGGACTTTCAATTAAAAAATATCGGGAAAATGCAATTATTACTCAATTTAAGAAATATTCACTTTGTTCAATTTAAACCTATTTTTTTTCTAAAAATTCTTAGAAGTTTTTTTTGAATCCAGTTTCAAAAATTTATAATTTTTTATTATTACAGTTAAATTACTTCAAAAACATCAAAAAAAAAAATAACACTTCTTTTCCAAGGTCACTATGATTCAAACATTGCAGTTCATATTTATTCGCATTATTGATTTCACAATAAATAGGCCATGAGAAGTCTCACCGGCATTCAAAAACGCCTTGTTTCACGGTAACACTTGCCAGGTCTCCAAAGTTGACGTTTGATAATATACACCAAATTCTCAGATTTGTTTTCAATCAATATTAACAAAAAATAGTCGTGTTAATGTTGATGTATATATATATTCGAAGCTGTCAAAATATTGTTATTATTTTATAGAGTTTTTTCTTACCGAAATTCAGTAGAGCAAATTCCGAGATTGTTTACTAAGTCACTTACATAAAATATATGAAAGTGTGCAGTAAAATGGTTCTCAAAGCTGTTTTCAATGAACTTTGCAATGCTGAGCTTTGAATAGTTTGATTTTCTTTCGCATTCGGAATGGGCTAATAAATTGACATTTTAGATCCAGCTGAAATAAAAATTCCAACCAATAAAAGCAAGATGGAAAAAACATACCAAATGAACGAAAAATAAAGATGGGTAATTCTCTACCAACTCACACGAAATCGGGAAAAGTTGCCCCGACCCCTCTTCGATTTGCGTGAAACTTTGTCCTAAGGGGTAACTTTTGTCCCTGATCACGAATCCGAGGTCCGTTTTTTGATATCTCGTGACGGAGGGGCGGTACGACCCCTTCCATTTTTGAACATGCGAAAAAAGAGGTGTTTTTCAATAATTTGCAGCCTGAAACGGTGATGAGATAGAAATTTGGTGTCAAAGGGACTTTTATGTAAAATTAGACGCCCGATTTGATGGCGTACTCAGAATTCCGAAAAAACGTATTTTTCATCGAAAAAAACACTAAAAAAGTTTTAAAAATCCTCCCATTTTCCGTTACTCGACTGTAAAAAATTTTGGAACATGTCATTTTATGGGAAATTTAATGTACTTTTCGAATCTACATTGTCCCAGAAGGGTCATTTTTTCATTTAGAACAAAATTTTTCATTTTAAAATTTCGTGTTTTTTCTAACTTTGCAGGGTTATTTTTTAGAGTGTAACAATGTTCTACAAAGTTGTAGAGCAGACAATTACAAAAATTTTGATATATAGACATAAGGGGTTTGCTTATAAACATCACAAGTTATCGCGATTTTACGAAAAAAAGTTTGCGAAAAAAGAGGTGTTTTTCAATAATTTGCAGCCTGAAACGGTGATGAGATAGAAATTTGGTGTCAAAGGGACTTTTATGTAAAATTAGACGCCCGATTTGATGGCGTACTCAGAATTCCGAAAAAACGTATTTTTCATCGAAAAAAACACTAAAAAAGTTTTAAAAATCCTCCCATTTTCCGTTACTCGACTGTAAAAAATTTTGGAACATGTCATTTTATGGGAAATTTAATGTACTTTTCGAATCTACATTGTCCCAGAAGGGTCATTTTTTCATTTAGAACAAAATTTTTCATTTTAAAATTTCGTGTTTTTTCTAACTTTGCAGGGTTATTTTTTAGAGTGTTTTAATGTTCTACAAAGTTGTAGAGCAGACAATTACAAAAATTTTGATATATAGACATAAGGGGTTTGCTTATAAACATCACAAGTTATCGCGATTTTACGAAAAAAAGTTTTGAAAAAGTTACTTTTTGCGTTTCTCTTTGTTTCGTCGTCCGTGTCTGTCGCGGGTGACCATGAACGGCCATGATCGATGACGACCAACTTTTTCAAAACTTTTTTTCGTAAAATCGCGATAACTCGTGATTTTTATAAGCAAACCCCTTAGGTCTATATATCAAAATTTTTGTAATTGTCTGCTCTACAACTTTGTAGAACATTGTTACACTCTAAAAAATAACCCTGCAAAGTTAGAAAAAACACGAAATTTTAAAATGAAAAATTTTGTTCTAAATGAAAAAATGACCCTTCTGGGACAATGTAGATTCGAAAAGTACATTAAATTTCCCATAAAATGACATGTTCCAAAATTTTTTACAGTCGAGTAACGGAAAATGGGAGGATTTTTAAAACTTTTTTAGTGTTTTTTTCGATGAAAAATACGTTTTTTCGGAATTCTGAGTACGCCATCAAATCGGGCGTCTAATTTTACATAAAAGTCCCTTTGACACCAAATTTCTATCTCATCACCGTTTTAGGCTGCAAATTATTGAAAAACACCTCTTTTTTCGCATGTTCAAAAATGGAAGGGGTCGTACCGCCCCTCCGTCACGAGATATCAAAAAACGGACCTCGGATTCGTGATCAGGGACAAAAGTTACCCCTTAGGACAAAGTTTCACGCAAATCGAAGAGGGGTCGGGGCAACTGCTGTGTGAGTTGGCGGAGAATTACCCAGATGAGAAATCAGAAATAAACGGGCTGGATGGCACAACTGTTCCGATTCGCAATCTTTTCGATTGGATTCCTCCCTTGGTTGACAATGAATATCAATTTTACTACAATTGGAAAGAAAAACAGCAACATTCTCGAACGCCAAAACCGGACCCAATTTAACTGGAAAGGAGTGGGGTTGGGGCTAGCGGCCGTCGAAGTTGGTCATTCTTCGATGTCCACTTTCTTCCCGGGGGTCAATCGAAAGAAAGACAACGGCGGCGACGTCTTCGTTCCGAATTCCGGTCTCGAACTCCCCCTCAAATGAATTGTTTATTTTAATCATTTATAATCAAATAATAAATTAAGAAAGTCAAACAAGAAACAACTCCTTCGTCCTCCGTGTTCTTGGAAGTTTTGTTTCTTTTCTTATTGGGAAGAGAAAAGAAGAACAAAAATGGCCCTCATCGTACCCTCCATTTTGTTTTGTACACGTGTGAGTGCGCCCCACCATGTGACAGTTGTTTAAATCGCCATCTTTAGCCACCGACCAAAGACGCTTTTCTTAAGATGGTGCTGGGAAAGAAAAAAAACTTTTCCCTCTCGTACACACACTGAAAAAATCGTTTTCGGGAAAGATTTCCCATCCTCCTCCTGCCCCTCCCACTTGAGCAAACGAAAAGTGAGTGGACAAACGATTGGCTAATTGCATTAAAATTCAGCAGCTGCCAAGGATTCGGGTCAAGCGGGGGACCACGTTTTGTGTTGGCTCATTTGACGATTTTCGTTCGGTTGGGCGGGCGCAAGCTGGAATTTTGTGGAAAATTGGAGGGGAAGGCGAGCTGGCATCAAGTTGGATTTTCGGCGAAAAATTGTAAAACAATCAATAATTGCTCAAATCAACGAATTTCGGATGTTTGGGGGGAGACAACAGTTGTTAGAGAGAGCACACATACACACACAGCAAGCCGGTTGCTTCATTTAGGAAAGCAAACAAAGTCACAAAAATGACAGTAGCTTTAAAGTGTCAACACAAATCACACATACAATTTTGGGTGCCATCACACTCACACACACTGCAAAAGGGCAGTGGAGCAGCTCAGTCATCATCATCGCCATTGTGGGAAGTCAGTGGTGGTGGGGCATTGTTTGAGTTTGTTTTATTTTCACAGGGCAAACAACAATGAGCAAGTGAGCAAGTCCGTGTGTGTGTGATGTCATGGCAACAAAGTGCCTGCTGCTGCTCTGGCGGCTGTGCTGGCTGCCAGTCTGCTTGTCACCCCTAACTTTCTGTGTTGTTGGTAGAGAGGGGAGTAGGGAGGGGTATGACAAATGTTACGCCAATGATTTTTCATTTACTGGATGCTGCCAAATGGTGGAGTGGATGGGTGATGGTTGGAAGTTTTACCAGGTGGCAAATGAAAAACAGATGCAGTCAACTGGAGAAAATTAAACAACCTGTTTGGTGATAATTTTAGGAGTAAATATAGCTTAACGTTGGATTGTTCAAGTTAGCTGTACTGCGCTTTTTTTTTTTTTTTTTTTTTTTTTTTTTTTTTTTTTTTTTTTTTTAATTTATATTTATTCAAATTTCTTTTCCATGTACATTCATTCAGTTAAAATATTATTGAGTGTCCAATCACAAACGATGACTTTTCACCTCAATTTTAAATACTAGCAACTTTCATTTATTCATGAAATATTGTAGCTTTCGCTATTCAGTGATTTCAAATGTAGGAGGTCCTACATGTACAAAAGGGAAAAGGGATACCTTAAAACTAACTTATAAACTATATAAAGAGCGGATCAATGCAGCTGAAGACTGCAATGATTTTTGTCGAAATGCATCAATTATCTTATTGGACATAACATCCAAAGTGTCAACTTCGGCTAATTGATGAAGTTCACTGGTGCTGAACCAGGGAGGAAGTTTCAGAATCATTTTCAAAATTTTGTTCTGAATCCTCTGAAGTTTTTTCTTCCTGGTTAAGCAACAGCTTGTCCAGATCGGCACAGCATAAAGCATGGCAGGTCTGAAAATTTGTTTATAAATTAACAGTTTATTCTTGAGACAAAGTCTAGAATTCCTGTTTATAAGTGGATACAAACATTTTATATATTTGTTACATTTAACCTGGATACTTTCAATGTGATCCTTGTAAGTAAGGTTTTTGTCAAAACCAAGTCCAAGATATTTCACTTGATCCTCCCACTTTAAATTTACCTCATTCATCTTTATAATGTGATGACTTTTTGGTTTAAGAAAATCAGCCCTTGGTTTGTGAGGGAAAATAATAAGTTGAGTTTTTGCAGCATTTGGAGTAATTTTCCATTCTTTCAAATAAGAATTGAAAATATCCAAGCTTTTTTGTAATCTTCTTGTGATGACACGAAGGCTTCTGCCTTTGGCGGAGATGCTTGTGTCATCAGCAAAAAGTGATTTCTGACATCCTGGGGGCAAATCAGGCAAGTCAGAAGTAAAAATATTGTATAAAATTGGACCCAAAATGCTTCCTTGAGGGACGCCAGCACGTACAGGTAGTTGATCAGATTTGCTATTCTGATAACATACCTGCAGAGTACGATCCGTCAAATAATTTTGAATAATTTTCACGATATAAATCGGAAAATTAAACCTTTTCAATTTCGCAATCAAACCTTTATGCCAAACACTGTCAAATGCTTTTTCTATGTCTAGAAGAGCAGCGCCAGTAGAATAGCCCTCAGATTTGTTGCTTCGAATTAAATTTGAAACTCTCAACAACTGATGAGTAGTTGAATGCCCAAGGCGAAATCCAAACTGCTCATCAGCGAAAATTGAAATTTTCATTAATGTGCGTCATCATTCTATTAAGAATTATTCTTTCGAATAATTTACTAATAGATGAAAGCAAACTAATGGGCCGATAGCTTGAGGCTTCAGCAGGATTTTTATCCGGTTTCAAAATCGGAATTACTTTGGCATTTTTCCAACTACTGGGAAAATATGCCAAATCAAAACATTTGTTGAAAATTTTGACCAAGCAACTTAAAGTTGCTTCTGGTAATTTTTTAATTAAAATGTAAAAAATGCCATCCTCACCAGGGGCTTTCATATTTTTAAATTTTTTGATAATAGATTTTATTTCATTCAGATCCGTATTAAAAACTTCATCTGATGAAAATTCTTGTTCAACAATATTCTGAAATTCTATTGAAATTTGATTTTCAATAGGACTCAAAACATTCAAGTTGAAATTATGAGCACTCTCAAACTGCTGAGCAAGTTTTTGAGCTTTTTCCCCATTAGTTAATAGAATATTATCTCCATCTTTTAAAGAAGGGATGGGGTTTTGAGGTTTCTTAAGAACCTTTGAAAGTTTCCAAAAAGGTTTGGAATAAGGTTTAATTTGTTCGACATCTCTTGCGAACTTTTCATTTCGCAGGAGAGTGAATCTGTGGTCAATAACCTTTTGCAAATCTTTTTGAATTCGCTTCAGTGCAGGATCACGAGAACGTTGATACTGTCTTCGGCGAACATTTTTCAGACGAATCAGAAGCTGAAGATCGTCATCAATAATGGGAGAATCAAATTTGACTTGGACTTTTGGAATAGCAATATTCCTAGCATCCAAAATTGCATTAGTTAAAGATTCCAAGGCTGAATCAATATCACCTTTGGTTTCTAAAACAAAATCATGATTCAAATTATTCTCTATATGATGCTGATACCTGTCCCAATTAGCTTTGTGGTAATTAAACACAGAACTATTGGGTCTGGTAACTGCTTCATGAGAAAGTGAAAAAGTTACTGGAAGATGATCAGAATCAAAATCAGCATGAGTCACTAAAGGACCACAATACTGACTTTGATTTGTCAAAACCAAATCAATTGTTGATGGATTTCTAACAGAAGAAAAGCAAGTTGGCCCATTCGGGTATAAAACCGAATAAAGACCAGAAGTGCAATCTCTGAACAGAATTTTACCATTGGAATTTACTTTTGAATTATTCCAAGATTGGTGTTTGGCATTAAAATCACCGATGATCAAAAATCGAGATCTATGCCGAGTAAGTTTATTCAAATCCCCTTTGAAATAATTTTTATTTTCCCCAGTGCATTGGAATGGCAAATATGCAGCTGCAATCATAATTTTCCCAAAAGAAGTTTCAAGTTCAATGCCCAAACTTTCAATAACTTTTAACTTAAAGTCACGTAACGTGCTATAAGTCATACTACGGTGGATAACTATTGCAACTCCACCGCCATTTCGATTCATTCGGTTATTAGTTATAACTTTATAATCTGGATCACTTTTCAAATAAGTGCCAGTTTTTAAAAATGTTTCGGTTATAACAGCAACATGCACGTTATGAACTCGTAAAAAGTTGAAAAATTCATTTTCTTTCGCTTTTAAAGAGCGAGCATTAAAATTCATAATATTGATGGAATTACTTAGATCCATGATTAAACTTCAGGGTAAGAACAACATCATTCGCAAATTTTAATCCAATCTGGATAGCTTCCATCATGGATGTAGCATTACTCATTGTTTGAATCAAACCAAACAGTGAGTTTTGCAAAAAAGTCATTTTTTCAAACGTAACATCGCCGAGATCAGAAGATCCCAAAGCGTTGCCAGCAGAAAAATTTTCAAATGAGATTTGAGGTACCTGCCCAATTTCAGAAAGATTGGTAGAGGATTTAAAATTCGTGGATGAACCCGAAACGACGTTAGCATAAGAAATGCCATTGTTGTTACCTAACTTTTCCACGGTAGGGGTATTTCTAGAATTGTTCGAGTGAGACAGCACGAACGTTTGATTTAAAGATGCAGGTACAACCTGACTTTGAGAAAATTTCGGTTTGGATTTCGGCTGATGCTTAGCACGAGAATCCAAAACCTTTTTTCTGATGGGGCAATCCCAAAAATTTGATTTGTGATTTCCACCACAATTTGCACATTTAAATTGGGTGACTTCTTTCACGGGACAATTGTCCTTGTCGTGAGAAGAATCCCCGCAAACCATGCATTTTGGAACCATGGCGCAATGATCAGTACCGTGACCGAATGCCTGGCAACGCCGGCACTGGGTCAGATTCTGGCCATTACCGCCATGTTTCTTAAAATGCTCCCACTTTACCCGTACATGGAACAAAAACTGAACTTTGTCCAAAAGTTTCAAATTGTTGATTTCATTTCTGTTGAAATGAATCAGATAAAATTGTGAAGTCAAACCAAAGCGAGAAATATTCCCGTTTGATTTTTTCTTCATTGGTATTACTTGGGATGGGGCAAAGCCAAGCAACACCTTAAGTTCGTTTTTGATCTCATCCACCGACAAGTCGTTGGAGAGACCTTTCAAGACCGCCTTGAATGGCCGAGCATTCTTGGTCTCATACGTGTAGAAATTGTGTTTGTGGTTTTTCAAATAACCAACAAAAGTTTGGTGATCTTGTAAAGATTCCGTCAACAAGCGACATTCTCCTCTTCGACCAAGCTGGAACGAAACCTTCAAATTGCAAGTTTCCTTGCAATTCTTCAGTTGCGTTCGAAAGCTGGCCAAATCGGAGACGGAAGTCACAACAATTGGCGGAGCCTTTACTCGTTTCTCGACGGCAGAAGGCTCAGTACGAGGAGAAGGTTCCTTGTCATCAGTTTCGGATAAAACACCGAAACTGTTTGTCAATGGAATTGGAGGATTGACCTCACATTCAGAATCAGAATCAGACCTCAGAAGAGGCTGTTTTCTTTTTCTGTTTCCGTTAGCCGGTTTAGCGTTCAAACGCTTCACCGACGTAACGACCAAATCTTCAGAAGATTTGCGTTTACCTTTGTTTTGACGCATTTTGCAAGCAAAGTTCTCTTAAAAAGATGGCTTCGTTTGTAAAATACAACAAAATTTCAGGCGGGGTTAGTCTTGAAAAGACTGTTTAGAATTTTGGAAAATAACTCAGGTAGTCTTTAAAAAGACTGTGAATTTTGTTTTGAAATAACTCTGAGCTTAGGTAGTAAAAAATACCGCAGCTCTAGTGTCCGTTCACCACGAAGGTTCGCAAGACACTGAGCTGTACTGCGCTTGATCACATAAATGTTCGATATGCATTTTCATCGCATTTGAGTTATTGATGCAGTTTGGTTAAAAATCGTGTGCTCTTTCAGAAATGCCTACAACATTCGGTACATAGTTTTGATCTATAAATCAGGTGCAATTCCATTTTTTTTTTCGCAAAAACTTAACACGTAGCCTTATGTGTGGGACAAACTTCAAATGCGGTTTTCTCAGCTTGCTGTTTTTGCATGGGCCTCGTGGCGCGGTGGTTAGCGGCTTCGGCTGCCGATCCCTAAGTTGCTATGGGGCGCGGGTTCGATTCCCGCCTTATCCTCCTGGTCTTCTATCGGATGGGGAAGTAAAACGTCGGTCCATTTGCGTAAAACAGTTTTTGGGTGACTCACCACAACGGACGCCTAGAAATGAGCAGAAACTTGCAACAGAGCCCGCATAAGACCGGGGGGTCGTTAAAGTGGATTGATCTGCTTTTTTTCGAATAAAAACAGTTTTTTGCTATCTTATTATTGATTGCCAAACTTAAGTGTGACCCTTAAACTACTCTGAGATTTAGAGTTTTTAAATCGAAGATGGTGGCCAAAATAGTGGTAATAAATAATGAAAAAAAATCGAGTCTGGACTGTGATTGCTTATCATACTTGTAATTGCTTATCTTACGATAATTTTCATCAAAATATTTTAGAAACGGCCTTAAAAAGTGTATAATTAACACTTAAGTGTTCATGGAATCATTTTTAGATAGGGTTGTTACATCTTCCTTTTTACAATCATCCGGACATTACCAAAAATCACTTTTCAGCATAACTTTTGAAGTAATTAACTAAACTTAGGTCCCCAAGACAGTTCGAATGAGACCAAAATGTTACTCTCGGATGATGGAATGACATACTTTTTACTCCAAAAAATAAAAGAATCGCAAAGTAATATTTTTCGATATAACGGCATAAAAAGTTATACTTTTCAGCACTGAAATGGGTGTTGAAATGTTTCAATTTTAAGCACTTATATCGATATGCAATATCTTAAAATAATGTTATGATTTGACTGGCAAATCGACTAAAACTATTGACATTTGACTAAAATTCAATTCAAAGGGTATTTTTTGCAAGTGCAAAAAATGTTGTATGCAACTCGTTGCAATACTTGATTCGTTGTATTTGTATTTGCTGCTCTGGGTAAAATAGTCTTGAAATACAGTTTTTTTGTTTTAAAAATACTAATTAACTAGAGAATGTCCAAATAAAGGTCCTAAAAAATAGTACACTCAAACCCCGATGGTTTGACACCAACTGTTGTCAAACGAACGGGGTCACTTTTTAGTTTGACACCCCTTCTACACGGAGTTCACACACACTACCAAACGTTTGTTTTATAGTGTGCGTGAAAATCAAAAATCAAATTATTCGCTCTACAGCATTGCCTTGGCGTTCTCGATTGCGAGATTCCTACTCGAAACTTAGGTGTCCGAAGGCTTGATTGTTGAGGCAATTGCAAACCTCTTTTTACACCTTAGCTTCCATCCACCCCGGGATTCGAACTGACGGCCTTTGGATTGTTAGTCCAACTGCCTACCAGCGACTCCACCGAGACAGGACCCAGGGAGACGACACCTGCACCTGGACTGAGGTAACGACCTAACCTTTTTAGATTAGTCCGGGGCCAACATTTACTTCCCGTCCGACGGAAGGCGTGATCAGACAAATCTCGTCTCAAAATTTGCCACCGAGACCTTCTGGGATCAAACCCAGGCCGACTGGGTGAGAGGCAACCACGCTTACCCCTACACCACGGGTCCCGGCATAGTGTGCAAGAGCAACGTGTAAAAAGTGACAGTTCGTCACTTTTTAGTTTGACTTTGACCAACCAACGGGGTACAAACTAAAAAAGTGTTAAACGAAAAAGTGACCAACCACCGGGGGTTCAGTGTACACGGTGTATTTTTTCGAGACCTCAAAGATAAAAAAAAAATCAATATGTTTGATATTTGGCACCGTGAAAGAAGGGCTCTTTCCCGTCATTTTGTGGGGAATACCGAAATATTTCGTCGGGGGGTCCGTGGTAATTCTTCCATGTGCTCATAAATCGCAGTAATTAATCATTATAGTAAATTTATCATAGCATTAAAACGTTATCTTTACCTATTTACATTTTTTTCAAAAAATTGAAATAATATTTTTTTATATGTTTCTGGGTGATGCATTTTCAAACACACCTTCTCAGAAAACCATCATGGCTGCTTTAGAGAGTGGCAATAGGCTAACAGATGGCGCTAGTAGATAAGCAGAATGCGGCAGCCATGTTTTTACACACGATTTTCATATTATTTTGTTCTAGCCGCTACGTCTGTTGTCTGTGATTTTATTCATGTTCGCTCTCAAATTGCTCCGACCAAACTCATTGTCATTTCATTAATCTGCACGTAAATATTAGCTAATTAATTTAAATATTTCATTTGCTTCTCCCACATCGCCGCCGTTGTTAGCTCCTCTTGCCATGACGAAATTCTTCCAGAGTGAACCATAACCTCGAAAAATATAAACCCCAACCACGCGACCCGGCGGATCCGGTTCTGCAGGAAAGAGTAAAGTGCTGTCGGTAATAAATGTCACGACATAACTGGCACTGCTTGCCATCGTGTTCTCTATTGTTCTGCTAGACAAATCCAGAAAGAGGGTTGCCGCGCTAAGCACTGTCAAATATTAATTAGAACTTCCTCTGATTAAAGTGAGGTTAGAAACTTTTGGTGGAAGCATTTTTAAGGAGCGAAAATTAAATCTCCATAACAAATAATGCGTAATGAACTCAACTTATGCAACGCTTCTTCGCATTCACAGGTTTGGTTCCAGAACCGGAGGGCCAAGTTCCGGAAGCAGGAACGGATCGCCCAGCAGAAGGTGTCGAGCAATAACAACAACAGCAGCACCAGCAACAACAACAACAACCCGGATTCGTCGTCGGTGAAGAGCGAGCAAAAGTCCAGCGGCGGAAGCACGACCCCGAAGGACATCAAGCCGGGTTCGCCGCTTTCGACGGTGTCGACGACGCCCAACTCGAGTGCATCCTCCCACCAGTCGAACGGGGACATTAAACCCATTAATGGTGAGTGATTTTTTGTTGAGGGATTGACAGGGTTGACAGATTTGACAGAATTGACAGCACTAGTTTATTCAATGGCAACAAAAATCCGCTAACCATAGCTAACTTGGATTGCACACTGGATTAAATTGTTTAATCAAGGAAATTGCCCTGTTACACCGTTCATTTATTCGAATTAGCGTCACATTACTTGGGGAAATGTCGCGCCTTGTACGCACACGTGCGCTCGAGCACACCCCTAACGCATTAGCTGCCACCCCCACACAGCCAGACTAGAACTACGATAGAGCCTTATCACATGGCAACTCTGCCCAAAAAGAAAAACAAAACTGGGAGAAAAGTGCTCATCTCTTGATTTGTTTGGCGCGTTTCTTCTTCGTCTTCTCTTTTTTTCTGGTGCTTGTGAGCGCCCTTAAGACCGCTCCAAAATAAGAAACCTTCGAGATATTTTTGTACGTGTGAGTGTGTGTGTGCGCGAATCTTAAGACGTCGCGTCCTCAGACATTTTCTTTTTGTCCCTTCTTCTTTCTTTTAATGAAAAATTTACGACGCCTGCCACCATTCGTAGGCGATACCAAATGGGACCATTTTGCTGAGCTTGGTGGGAAGAAGTTGGAAGGTTTTTTCGCGCTGGAGACAGCTTGTTACGCGAGGGTGGGTGGAGATGCCCTAAGTGCAAACGAAACTAGAAACTTTGTTTGCAAATTGAACTAGATTTAAAGTACTAGATAGAAGCAAAATGCGAGAAACGAGCAATTTCAAAATGTAAGGCCAAACAAAGGAACAGTATTTATTTCTGTGAATGTGAAAAAAAAGAAGGATTGTTAGAAAACTTAAATTGTGATCGGTTTAAAATTTTGCAAAATGATTTAACTTTTTGAAGTAACAATTCAATGAAATAACTGTCCAAATTATTGTATATAGGGCATTTGTTTTTTTCTTTTTAGAGAAGTGCGGTGCTTTGGTGGACGCGCAGTCCTGTTTTTTCGTGATAATTTTCGTCTCTTTTGTGTCGCTCTTTGTGTGCATGGGGTGATTGGTTTTATGTGAGTAGGTTTTATGTGATTAGGTTTTATTTTTTATGTTATTTTCTTTCTCTCCATTTCCTCAGTTTGATTTGCGATGCCTTTCCGTCGGGTCGTGTTTTTTTTCGCGTTCGTCGTCGGTGTGTTTTTCGTTTTTTTTTTCGCGTGCGTGTATGTGTGTAAAGGTACGGCTGGCTCTGGTTGTCATCGATGACAATTTAGCCAGTCTGATTTGCGATGCCTTTCGGTCGGGTCGCAGGGTTTTTTCGCGTTCGTATTCGGTGTGCAATAACAACAGAACCTTATCATACCATTTCAGCTCGATAAACATCGTAACCCGTCGTTCGCTTCGTTAATCAGTACCCCACTAAACATGAATCATGTAAAACTCGTAAAAACATCTCAATTAAAAAGTCAGACTGTTAAATCCTTCATCATTTAATTACAAATAATTTTGGTTCTATCTTTCCACAGCCGGCTGTCTAAGATAAATCCATTTCAATTAAAAGTTAACACCCGATATACGGGAAATGACTCATCCGCAGCATCCGATTGCTTGCCTTGAGATTAAAGCATAATACCTTTCAACAAACACTATGATTTTGGGTCGCATCATCATCTTCTATGATGAATCCTGACCAAACACCCTATCCTACTAACAAATTTTCAGGTTCCTGGCGCTTGTGGGGTGTAAGCACAGAGTAAATCAGCTGCCCTAGTAGCAACCTGCGCTAACTAACATTCCCGTCCCTTAAAATCGAGATCTACAAACTGACATGGCGGGCGCCGTTGGTGGCCAATGACTGTTACCTATTCGCAACTGATCTAGCTTTAGCAATCATGGTGTTTTATCTTTTCAGCGCATTCATACATGCTGTTGATAAGGGAAACACCACTAGATCGTCGAAGCATATAATCAGTAGTGCTGAAAGGATATTACGGTTCTGTTCAGCAACAGAGGGGCAACCATGGGTGTTCTCTCATGCTCATGCTCATGCTCATAGGGCATTTGTTTTTTTCTTTTTATATATTTTTTCTTACAATCTTATGATTATTTTGCTTAAAAATAATCTTAAGGTGACCAATTTGATTGATAATAGGTAAATAAATATTTTTTTAAGAATTAACACACCGAAAAATGCATAAAAGACAATAAAGAAATATTTGTTTATACTTTTTACCTTCCGACTGCATTTCTTTTAAAATATTGGAAATAATTCATTTCATACTTCCACACGAAAATCTCCATTAACTAAGACTGATTGAATTGTATTTTTTGTTTTTTGTTTTTTGTTTTTTGCTGGGTGATGAATAGAACGAAGGCGTAACGTGATTTTCGAATGATCCCACTTTGTTTACATCTGCATAGCAGGAGGCTGTTCAAGCACAAGCATGACTTTTTTCTTACTGGTAAATGAGCTGTTTTATAATAGTATTTGTCTTATTTTGTCTAGTTTTTGACATTTTTGGATGGAAAATTGTGTGTTTTTAAGCTTGGATCGGTTAGAAGATGTTTTACTTTTTTACGGATAACGAAGAACTGCGGCGAGGGTGTCATTCTGCGATGTCCCAGATATATTCCCTGGCTGATTTAGGAATCCTACAGCTCTTCCTGGTCCAGTGAAAAAACGTCGCTAATTCTAGCGAAGCTGATCCAACAAACAAAGAAGATGTTCACTAAACCAGTAGGTTTTAAAACGGCATCAAAATAAAATTAAGACAGCTTCTGGATGGATACAACCGCATCGACTCCATAAACAACTTCAATTCACAATTATTAAAAATTACGATCTTGCCTTCATCTTTTTAGAGAATTGTTAACTTCAACTCCAGAGCCACAAATTTTCCACTCTTGAAAAAAAATATTTTTTTTAATGATTGATAACAATACTTTCTACTTTTGGCGAACAGTAAAGTGGGTTGTTTTTTTGTTTTTTGTTTTTTGTTTTTTGTTTTGTCTTTAAAATATCTAATATGGACAATTTTTTTGCCAAAACAAATTTTTCTTCGGGTTTTCATGAAATTTGCTTTCGAGCGATTCCAAACATGCTAAGATAAACGCAGAAAAATGCCGTTAAAATTGTTTTCAGTTAATTATACTTCTATTTCCATTAAATTTCGAAACTATGAAAAAATATAAATCACTCTGAAAAAATATATACATATGGTCTCTGATTTATCGAACCGATTTTGAAGGGAAGGCGATATTAACATTGAAAAAAAAATGCAAAATGGTTTTTGGGTGTTTTTGAAACCGCTTTGAGTCAAGGCCGTTCCAAAACAAAAAAAAAAGTTTTTTTTTTAAATTAAAAAAAAACTAGATTTGAATGTATCAAAAAGCAATTAAATCTTTATGGTTTTCGTTCTAAATTCTCATGAAAATTTAATAACATTACTTTTGATTGTATTTGTTGCATACGGGTAATTCTCCGCCAACTCACACAGCAGTTGCCCCGACCCCTCTTCGATTTGCGTGAAACTTTGTCCTAAGGGGTAAATTGTGTCCCTGATCACGGATTCGTGATCAGTCTGCTCTACAACTTTGTAGAACATTGTTACACTCTAAAAAATAACCCTGCAAAGTTAGAAAAAACACGAAATTTTAAAATGAAAAATTTTGTTCTAAATGAAAAAATGACCCTTCTGGGACAATGTAGATTCGAAAAGTTGTAGTTCGAAAAGTTAAAAAGTTAGTTTACTATAGTTAAGAAAATGTCGATGAAAGTCATTATTTTTAACTTCTCAAAGTGTCATGATTTTTTCAATGAACACGATTTTGAATCGGAAAACGGAATGCATTTTCGGATTCTTTGGACAATTTTCTACTAGGAGAAGGTTAAATAAGTTTGTAAATAATAAATAATATGTGTTTTTGAAACACAATTTAAAAAAAATCTCCAAATTTATAGGCAATTTTAGTTGAACAAATTTCATGTAAAATGTGAAAATTTGTGATTTGTGCTTTGAATTCAGTTTTAAATGCAATATAAATCGATAATTTCATAAACAAAACTAGTTTTAACAAATTTCAGGCAAAATTATTTTAATTTTAACAATTTTACCTAAAATTTGTTTGTATTTTGTTAAAAAGCTTATAAACTTAGTTAACTAAATACAAACATTGATTTTTTTTCTTAAAAACTTTATCAGCTACTTAAGTAATGGTACATTTAACGAACAAATAAAGTTTGAACATCTAAAATATGATTTTAACAAGAAACACTATGACTATCAAAGTCACCCCGGAATTTAATTTAAGAATTTTTAACGTAACTATTTTTCTAAACACTATTGAAAAAACTTTTTTTCCAAAAAAGTGCATGGACTTTGTGTGGCCTACCCCAGTACATGTTTTAAAAATAATAATCTTGAGAAAAACCATAACTGTTGGAAAATATTCCAAAAACAAATTAAAATCCTATCAATGTCACCCCGGTTTACGGTACATTAAATTTCCCATAAAATGACACGTTCCAAAAAATTTTACAGTCGAGTAACGAAAAATGGGAGAATTTTTAAAACTTTTTTAGTGTTTTTTTCGATGAAAAATACGTTTATTCGGAATTCTGAGTACGCCATCAAATCGGGCGTCTAATTTTACATAAAAGTCCCTTTGACACCAAATTTCTATCTCATCACCGTTTCAGGCTGCAAATTGTTGAAAAACACCTCTTTTTTCGCATGTTCAAAAATGGAAGGGGTCGTACCGCCCCTCCGTCACGAGATATCAAAAAACGGACCTCGGTTTCGTGATCAGGGACAAAAGTTGCCCCTTAGGACAAATTTTCACGCAAATCGAAGAGGGGTCGGGGCAACTTTTCCCGATTTCGTGTGAGTTGTTAGAGAATTACCCATACATGTAGTCTATTCCTATCTCATTAAACTTTCCCAAACTTAAATATATAAAAGATGATGTCGTATGTTACGTCCCCTCACCAAATCGAAAAGCAATAGCATTTGTCACAATCACTCGCCCTGCGGCGTCATCATAACTGTCACTTTCCAGTCCCAACATCACTAATATTTTTCCACTCTCTCCCTCTTCCCCTCCCACCAGGCAAACTTTCCGACTCGGATCTGACCGGTCTCGGGTCGCCCCTTGGACCGTCCCCGCTGACGTCCCTCGGCTCCAGCCACCACAATGGCACCAACGGCAGCACCAACACCAGCAGCCACAACATCATCAACAACAACAACAACAACATCAGCAACAACAAGTGGAGCACGGCGTCGTCGTGCAATCCGTTGCTGCAGAACCATCACCACCTCCACCAAAAGTCTGCCGCCGCAGCCGCCGCCGCCAACCACCATCTGAGCAGCATGAATCATAATCTGCAGAATCACCATCACCACGCGGTGGCCGCCCTGTCCTCGCCGTTCTCGTCCCTGCTGGGGGCGGCCGCAGCCGGAGGTGGAGCCGCCGGGTACCTGCTGGATCCGCTCGGTGGCCTGAACAAAACTACCGCCGCCAATCATCTGTTCTAAGGGTGTAATTGGGTTGTTTAGTTCTTTGCTAGATTTAGAACAAGAGATGGCTTTTAGGAAAAGATTGCTGGGAGAAAGGTGAAACTTGAAGCTTCTGTAGATATAATTTAAGTGTGAGGAGGTGATGGATTTAATTTAGGTTCAAAAATGAAAGCAAAAGAAATACACTAAACAAAGTACCGAGCCAAACTAGGTAGGGCAGAGCAATTTGAAAATTAACATTCCAACGTGCAAAACACTTTGTGATAAATAAGAAAGCAAAAATCTAGTCATTTCAGTATCGTTTTTAGGTTTTTTTGTTGTTCTTTTCTGGAGAGCCTGTCCGTCACGGAGATGAGTGTGTGACGTTAATTAATTTGAAATTGAGAAACGTGTAGCGTTCTCCACCGACGGCTGCTGTCGGGGGTCGGGGGCAAAATCAGGGTCAAGTTGTCTGCGTCAGTGCGCGTCGCGATCGTCTGGATGGTTGTCAATTAGTTGGTGATTCTGGTTGGTGGGTAGGTTTGAAAAAAGCGCGATGGGTTTTTTTTTAATATGAAAAATATGTTCAATCTAACATTCCATATGGATTCAATTTATAAAAAATGCTCCAGGCAGTTTAATTAGAATCTTGAACCAAACTTGAAACTCTAATATTTTTCATTGATTTTTTGCACTCCTTTTTCAACCAGGAACAAAAATTAAGAAAAAAATAATAATAGTTCTAGCACAAAATTCACAATTTATGATATGTTGTTAACCAGGGCTATCCAAATTAAAAATAGCCGCGAAAATTGAATGGGAATTTATGTTTTGAGTAATCCAAGTTATCCCTCTACTGCCCAATTTTTTTTTCAAAAATATTCATTTTTCCCGTGTTCAGGAGGTCATTTTGAGCAACTTTTGTTCTACGAAAAACTTTACTTCTCTTGTTTTATGTTTTTCTTGTTTTATTTTTAGTTTTTTAATTTGCATTTATCTTGTTTAGTTTATGTTTGTTTTTGGTAGTACTTGGCCTAATCTACCACCTGATATAATTACAATTTGCCTATCTAATTTTTTCACATTTTTACAGTCACTTTTTCAATTTTTTGCATGTTTTGTTTTGGCTTGACGTACTTTTTGGATGAAGCCTAATGTTATTCATAGTAAACTTTATTTAAAGACTTTTCAGACCAAAATTTTCAGTAAAATCGTTTGAATTATATTAAAATAATAAAAAATTCAATGACAAAATAGTAGTTTATGCAACAAGTTGCAAAAAGAGGATTTTTTCAGCACGAGTCGTACATTTATCCAACGAGGTTCACCGAGTTGGATAAATACAAATAGTGCTGAAAAAATCAAGTTTTGCAACGAGTCCCATACAACATTTTTTGCAATTCCAAAAAACACACACTGAGTGAAATTTTATGTCAAATTTTCATGTATTTTGTCAATAAATCGTTTAAATCAAAAAAATGTTGAAAAGTGTTACTTTTCAGCATTTATTTTAAAAAGTGTTGCTATTCGATTCTGTTATTTTTGGTACAGAAAAGTAGGCTATTTCGTCGTTCAAGAATGACAGGAAAGTAAGTAGTTTCACGACGGAATTGCAAAAATAATTTTAATAGACACATCACACCGTCTTTTCAGTCTGAATTTACTAACTAAACGGGACAAACACAGAACACCCAGAGGAGATGGGCGGGAATCGAACCCGGGCCCCTTAGCACACATGAGGGATCGGCAGCCGAAGCCGCTAACAACCGCTCCACGGGGTCCTCCTAATTTTCATTGCATAAAAAGATAAGGTATCAAGGAAGTTTTGTTTGGTTTTGTTAAAAAACTTTTGAGGAAAAATGCGAAACACTGTTATCTTAACAACCTTCTCTATATTAAATCTGATTTTTATGTATTTCATACCCAGGGACTCGTGGCGCGGTGGTTAGCGGCTTCGGTTGCCGATCCCTTAGTTGCTATGGGGCGCGGGTTCGATTCCCGCCTTATCCTCTCGGCCTTCTATCGGATGGGGAAGTAAAACGTCGATCCATTTGCCCTTAAAGAGGTTTTGGGTGACTCACATCACATAACCTTCGGATGCCTAGAAATGAGCAGAAACTTGCAACAGAGCCTACAAAAGACCTGGGGGTCGTTAAAGTGGATTGCTTTGCTTTTTTACCCATTTTGAATGACAAATCCAAGAACTTCGTTTTGATATTATTCAAAAAGGTTATTTTAACAAATGGAATTCATGGACGTATTTTCATCTAAATCAAAATCATTCGAGAACATATTTCCTTAGTATTAAAACCTTGGAAGTGACTTCTTAAACTTATTTTCAATATTCAAATTATATGATAGTCCTCTGTTTCAGACTTTTATTAGGTGAATTTATTAATTAATTTGAATCGAACTATTCTAATCTAATCTAATCTAATCTAATCAGAACCTAGCGCAGCCAATCTTTCGAAGGGATCCTGGAGAGTGCCTTAGGTTAGATGACGCCTAGCACTCTTCTTGTCATTTATTAACATTTGTAGTGCACCATTGCATTGAAATGCATTGAAACATCACAAGCGTTAAAGCGGCCAGGCCTACTGCGTAAAGCCGTATCGCAGAGATGACTCGTAATTGGGTTGAGTTTGAGCACTGAGTGTTCGAACAACAACACAATTCTGAATCGACAGGGGAGGAAGAAGCGTGGGGACACACCACCATACGCTCCGAGATTTTGGTTGTATTCGTTGGGAGCACCATGCTAAGAAGGTTTGGTACTCCGGGACCCTCTGGGATGGGACATTGTATTTCCACGAATGCCCTGGACACTATTTGCCGTGGTTATAGCGGAACAACTCGCTCTCTGTAACAGTATTCCTAATTTCAGTCTACGCTCACCAAGTCGTCATGGCCTAGTAGTTAGCATTTTTGCTTACCAACCCAAAGGACGGGGGATCGAACCCCGCCTCGAGCGACTTTGATTTTTCGTTCATATTCATCATTTCAAATTCTGTGTACTTAACTTTCTCGTTGGGAGCAGATGGGAATCGAACCCAGAACCATTCGCTTACAAAGCGAACACCGTAACCAGTCAGCCACGGCCGCTCCTAATTAATTTGAATCGAACTATTCAGGTGAAATCTGACACGAATTTTAGAAGAAAGAATAATGAAATTTTAGGTGGATAGGTCGACTAAGAGTCATACAAGAAGTCTTAGTCGACATAACACCTAAAATTGCATTAAACTTTCTTCTAAAATTTTTGAAATTAATAAATATCAGTTCTCGTAATTTGTAAAAAAAAAAATAGTTTAAAAACCATCTGTGGCAACATTTTTATATCCTTTATAATAATTTGACTATGATTCCATCTCCTTGTAATAAACAAATGTTCCGTCGTCAAAATTTCATTATGTTTTTGTCTATTTTTCAATTTGGCATAAAGACTTTGTTTTCAACGTGTTCATTTTTCTGAAACATTTGTATTTGTAACGCAATCAGTGCAGATTAGTTTTATTTGTACATCAAATTTGCATTATTCATTATTCAAGAATTGATATCTGTTTTAAAACAAAATTTAATTCAAAAAATATAAGGGGAAATTTTCATATTTTTGGCAGGGTAGCAGGTTCACTTTTTACACAACTTGTTTTGCTAAACTTTTGAGATAAACTAGATTGCACATTTCTTACGAAGCTATTTATTACTTGATTTCAATTGAATTGAAATTTTTGAAGCTGTATTCGAACGTCAAAGTACTGATGATAGAACAATTGTTTTGTTTAACTTACTTTAAGTTTAATATTTAATATTTCCAAATAAGGCCATCTTTACGGTTGTGTCAAAAAGTCAACAAAAGCTAGGAATTCAGCGAAAAAATATTCTTCAAATGTTTTCTTTTTGTCTTTTTCTAATCTGTAGTTGACGTTTCAGAAAAGTTTAAGCAAAATTGAAAAAGACTAAATAAGCATTTCATAATAAACATAGATCAGTTTTTTTTTGTGATTTTTGTACAACTTATTTATTTTAAAGTTTTCAATCAAAATCAAACAAATTATTCGCTCTACAGCATTGCCTTGGCGTTCTCGATTGCGAGATTCCTACTCAAAACTAGGTGTCCGAAGGCTTGATTGTTGAGGCAATTGCAAACCTCTTTTTACACCTTAGTTTCCATCCACCCCGGGACTCGAACTGACGACCTTTGGATTGTTAGTCCAACTGCCTACCAGCGACTCCACCGAGGCAGGACCCAGGGAGACGACTCCTGCACCTGGACTGAGCTAACGACCTAACCACTAGGTTAGACCGGGACCAACATTTACTTCCCTGTCCGACGGAAGGCGTGATCAGACAAATCTCGTCTCAAAATTTGCCACCGGGACCTTCTTGGATCAACCCCAGGACGACTGGGTGAGAGGCAACCACGCTTACCCCTACACTACGGTCCCGGTAAAGTTTTCAATCTGCGAATTAATTAAAGACATTAAGTTTTTGTAATTCCATAAATAATGCAAAGATAAAAAGAAAAGAAAAAACATATTTTTGCTTACAATGTATCAACTCTTATTACTTTTGTATTATCAAAAAAAACTAACAAAACAAAGAAAAATTACCCAAAACATTTGATGAACTAATTATTGAATCAATGCAGTCGAAATGGGCAGCGAATGACCGAAAGGTTAAAGCTGCCGGAAATAAATAAAATAACAACAACAACAATGCAGTCGAAAACACCATTTGACAGCTGTTCCTAAGGTCAAAGTGCTAATAAACTAATTGAATTTTAATTGTTAAGTTAAGGAAAGTTGTCATATGTTTGGTAGTTTAAGGTTCGGTCCTAAGGTCCCGCCCGTGTTGATCAAGTGGACCGCGCACTGGACTCATAATCCAGAGGTCGACGGTTCAAATCCCGCGGCGGGCGCTCTAAAATTCTTTGTGTAACTATGGGTATTCGGCGCCGTCGCTCCGTGCCATACTTTTATACACTTAGGAGCCCAGGGGGGCTTGTAGATCTAAAGGAAGACACTAGTGGTTGGTACTAGCAAGCGTGGCCGACAGCTATAAAGTCAACTTCGTTTTTTTCCTAAGGTCTTAATTCTATCCAATTTGATGATTTTCACTATTTTAACAATTTTTTCTGCAAAACTAGTTATTTAGATTTATTTGTTCTCTTCATTTCATGTTATTTATCACTGGATTTAAGTTGAAAAATCCTTTTAGGAGCTGTAATCGAACTCCAAATTGCTGATATGCCAACATTAGGTTCACAATGGAATTTCTCATATTATTGTTGATTCAAAATAAACAATTAAATTATTGCATAGTTGGATATGTTTTGAATTGACCATTTCCCTGTTGTGGTCAGAATAGACTTGAAATTTAAAAAGATTCACCTCTTAAACCTACCGTTCATGAATCACCAATTGATTGACGCGTCTTCGTGGCCATCCCCCTCCAGTCTCACCCACCTTCAGTTTCGTAGTAAACTCCCACGCGCTGGCAGGCACCCACAGTGAAAATCATGCTACCTGTCTCCAGTAGGCCGTGCCAACAGGAGGACGCGTACTATGTCTGGCCGCCTAATTAGGACAAACTTTTTCCAGGGTGGTAATTAGATTCAGCTAGTTCGTCACAAGAATCTGTCACCTCCGCTAAAATAGAAATTGAAAAAAAAAATCGTCCACGTTACGCGACTAACGCTGTTGAGATTCAACACAAATTTGCTTCGATTTTTTCTGGAGCCGCAATCCTAAATTGAGCATCGTTTTCCGTTTGCGATTAATTAGTGCTCACACGATCATTGCCAGCCATTTATTTTGCAAACAACTCGATACATCACAGTATACGCGTGAAGGAAGAAAGAGAGAGCGTGACAGAATTGTCCAAATATCATGCAAGTCAAAATAGAGCAAGCTATTAACGAAGATAAGTGAATATAATCAATTTAACAATAAAGTCGTCGTCGCCAGCAGTGCGAGAACGAACAATTTTCCAATCAAATCGCTAGTCAAAGTAGTTGAAACAAACGAAGGATCTCCGATACCTATATTACTTGAAGTTTAACTTACGAAGCTAATAAGAAGAAATACGAACGAATAAAAAAAGTGACAAGAAATAATCCGCATTGTAACCTGTAAATAGAGATAAACTATTTAGGATCTGTAAATATGAGAAATTGAATAAATTTTCGTAAAATGGCACATTCGCAAAAGTCTTTGATTAACCGAGAAATTTCGCATCCAAAAATATCGCCATACTCCAGCTGATAGACGGGTATAAATTTAGCCGCGCATAATTTCGCGTTTCGCGGCAAATGACTCTCGGGTCTATTTTTGAACCCGTGGTCGATGTCCACCAGCAGCACAATAAACAAACCGTCATATTTCCCTCCGCGTGATCGCTTAAACAGCGTTTGTTGCCACGGTGCGTTCACGTCTCAATTCTGAGCCGACGTGAATGAATGTTGTTTGGCACCGTGGTTAATGAGCCATTAAGGAATGCAGGAATGGACGGCCGTCAGGCGAAGGTAAATAGAGGTGGAGTTTGAAATTACAGAAAAAGGATTATTATCAAATTAGATTTTTTAACCAAATTCGATAAGATTACCGAACTTTCAAATGTTGCACAGTTCGGTAAACTACCGATTTTCGGTAAAATTTTGTTCATTTTGACAGATGGTTTCCCGATCTAAACTTTACCGATTTGCAACTACCGAATTCGGTAAAAGAAATCCAAGTGTGTAGTTAATTTAAAGTTTTACCGAAAGAACTCAACTAATAAACTCAAACTCAAACCAATAAACCCAGCTGCAAATCTCACCAACCAACATTGACATTCCAAGGATGGACCGGACGGGCCTCGTTCACTCAAAAATGCGGCCATTTCTTCCCGCTGGGCAGACTCAAATGATCCTTTGTGTCGGTTTATGTTTGTTTTGGCGGCAACACTTAGCCTGACAAATTGCAATTGATGTTACGCCGTTGGCCTCACATTGCTCACCTTCTCACTTACCTATAATGAGCACAGGTTAAAAAGTGTTGATATTTGAAATTTTTGATTAAATATATAACAGTCAAAAAACACTCTAAATTTTAAAAATGGTTCTTGATTGATGTTAATTAATGTAAATTACATTTTTCACTGTGCGAGTAAAGTCCTCCTGACGAGAGGAAAAGTGAGATTTCCCGAAGAATTTACGCGTGGTCAGCAAAAAAAGTGAGTGAATAATGAGAGGAGTATTTTGTCTGCTGACTGGCGAGGAAAAACACTCCCGTGATGGTGTGTCCGTCAGTCAATTGTGTTTTTTGTTTGTTCGATTGTTGGAAAAACTTCTTCTCGAAGATTCTCGCTTCCCAGGAGTCATCTCGTTAATTTTAGCCACGCAGTCGTCAGTGATTTATTGGCAGATTGGATTGGACCGCTCGAAACCATCAGGTCCAAAATGGTCGGTTGAGCGGAGGCGTGGGCGGATCATACTTCTTTAAGAAGAAGAGACACTTTGAGCTTGAGCTTGAGAGAAGGAAGAGGCACAGGTTTATTTTTGACTCGGTGACTACCTGTGCGATCACGACCGTTTTTTTTTTGCTATTAATAATAAGGTGAGTTTGAGGAGAGGTGGACAGGATACGCACACATAAATTATACGTTTACTCATACACATTAATTCAGCAGACATCAAGGTCTGACTTATTTTTGTGATCAATGTGTCACAGTGGAGAAAGAGTGGCTAATTTTAGCACAGTGAAAACATATCAGAGCAATTTCTGAATTAATAAAAGATTTTTAATAAAGGAGCTGCAATATTTTCGGGGGAAAAAGTTCTGAATGATGTCATATCATAATAAATATTACTTAAAAAAATAAATATTTCAAACTGCAAGAAGAATATTTTTTCAGCACGTGTCGTATATTTTATCGAGTTGGATAAATACGACGAGTAGTGACGAAAAAATTTTAGCGAGTTGCGTACAAAATTATGTGCAATTTAAAAAACACCCTTTGAATTGAATTTTCAATCAATTGTCCATGTGTTTGGTCAATTCACCGTTAAAATCAAAACAATATTTAATAGTTTCACACATAAAAAAATAATTTCGAAAGGTTGAAAATTTTGTTAGTTGAAGATTACCTCTATCTATGCCTTTTACGACTAGAGGTAATACTATTACCTCAAGTAATTAAACTGAAAAAAAACAAGTTAAAATGTGAAATTCAAGAGAAACTTTTAAAATATTTCACAAGTTCCTAAAGTAAAATTACACACAATTTTTGACAAAAAATCTGTCATGATTTCTGGATGTAATAATACCATATTTTTTTACTGTGCTACGATGTTCAACTTTTCAGCACCCTTTTCAGTGCTGAAAAGTGAAGTTTTTCAGCCCTTGTTTCGAAAAGTATTTTGTTAGATTATGTTATTTTTGGAAGAGAAAAGATAGCCTTTTCGTTGTTAAAAAATGACAGGAAATGTGCCGTTGACCAGGGTGACTTTGATGGCTCGGATGACATTGGTAGGTTGAAAAATGTTTTTGAAAGACACGACTCAAATACGAAAGGTTTGAGAAGTAATCCCACTTAGAGAAATATTTGACAACTTTGGACAATTTTACAGTGAGAACATTTAAAATTAGTTTATATGTTACAAATCTGAAGTGTTATTTAAACGGAATTAGAAAATATTTTCAGATTAATAGAACATTTTTTTTAGAAAAATAAAAAAACACTGATACAATTTTTTGTGGTGGCAGAAAAGTTTAGATTATAATATAAAAACATCACTTAATCCACCTGTAAGTGGTTAACGCTTTCCTCATATTTATACCATTTAAAGTAAATTTATAATAACATCGCCCTTTAATGTTCTGTCTATTTCACTTCACTACTCACAACTTTTGATAAGGTTGCCAGATCTTCAATTTCTTAGGCTCATCGAAAATGTTTTCCGATTATCCAACCAATGATGGGTCTCATGTCATCATGGACATCACTTTTATCAAAACATTTAAGATCCGACCTCTACAGAGTGTATAAATATCACTTAGGTCGCATGATTGATCTGGCCAACGTTTTCATAAAAAAAAGCCTCAAAAATAGACTTCCAATACATCAAAATTTCCACAAGAGTCTGGCCTACACGCCTCGTGTGTCCGAATAAATCGCAAAAACGGCTTATGTTTCTTAAAAGTGTCCTAAATGCATTTAAATAGTCATCAAAAATAAAATAAATTGAAATGCTCGGAAATCTATGACCGTAAACCTTCGGATGAATAATTCACCCGACATTTTGTAGTGGAATAGTCATACTTGAAGCCTATTGTATGGGTTTTTGCCCAAATTTGCCCGAGGCTTTGTATACCGAGCTCGAAAACTAGCTAAATTATCACGAAATCTTGCTATAACTCATCACATATATTTTCTATCAATTTGGTGTCTTGGGCAAAGTTGTTTGTTTTGATATTACTGACAACTCTTCTGAACATTGTAATCGTCTAAAATCAAAGTTCAACATAGTTTTAGTCAAAAAACTGTTTTTCGGCAGGGATTTATAAAAGGTTCCAAAACTGGTATTCAGCGCAAAGATAGAGCTTTGGCGTCTTCGACAAAGTTTGTGAAAATTTTTAGCCCTACAACTTTGCCGAAGACACCAAAGCTCTATCTCTTAACTGTCAAAAGTTAGAAATTCCATAGCCTGCTGTGATGAGTATTTTGAAAAACAAATTTCACCAAAAGTAGGCCATGACAACGCTGAATAAAGTTGTAGAACATGTCAAAGCACGAAAATGTTTACTTTTTGATCTAATCAATTAAGTTCCGTCAACAGGGGTGACATTGGGTCTGGGGGGTGAAATTGGGTCATACAAAAATGCTGAAATTTGTATGACCCAATCTCACCCCCCAGACCCAATGTCACCCCTGATGACGGTTCGTCAAATCAACCTTTTGAACCACTGTGACATGCAGGGCAATATGCACCGCAACATTGGGGCAAAATGCACTACAACAACGGGGCAAAATGCACCAGGTAAAAAGAGTTTTCACTAGTCACCACTAGATGACACCGCTGTTTTTACAAAGGAGCTTCATAGCGGTGCATTTTGCCCCGACCACGCTTTTTGCAGAAAGTTTAATTAAAAATGCATTTTTGATGTTTTTGAACTTATCTATATACAGAATAATGAAGAATATGGCAAATACTATATACCTCAACACTTACAATATCAATAAATGCTTTTTATATTGCCAAAAAATCATAATGAAAGTTCAATGAAAGTTAGATGAAAACACAACATTTTAAAGTTTTGCAAATAACTTAAGCCGTTTTTATAATGCGATGCTCAAATTTTTCCAGCATGGTTTAGCAATGTTTAGCTTCCAATTTCTATGATTTTTTCCCCGGAAAATTCTTCCAAATACCGAAAAAAGCAAGGGTTGCATTTTGCCCCGGGGGTGCATATTACCCCCTCTCCCCCTATTAATGGAGATTCCATCCCAAAAATGGCTGAAAACTCATATCGAAAAAAGTGATTTTTCTGTTTACCTTTTTTTTGTTTTTTTTTTCTTTTGGTCGATCAAACAGTGCACGCGTATGCTGAGAATCGGCATTACACATTTTTTTCAGTTTGCTTTTACACATTTGCATGGATTTATTAAGTTCAACCAGGATAACACACTTCGTGTTACCATAGTAATATGTATACAGTTAAACCTCGCATCGTGCGCAGGCGTTACCCTAATATAGAATTTGCCATCAGCAAAAAATCATTTGTTATGGGCATTTGACAGCCATGCTAATGTCAACTGCTGTCAGTTTGCTTTGATCGGTATAGGGTTGCCATCCCCCCAGGCCAACCGCACGATGACAGCTAGGGGGGTGACAGCACGAGCTCGATCTTTTTTTGCATCAGGACACTGTGTCGTGGAATTCATCATTTTTATGATAATTTTTTTTTCACTAGGTCTAGAAAACTTTATAACCGATTTGGACCGTTTGAAGATATGACAACCCTGTTAAAAGTTACCCTTTGTATTTCTTCGATTTCTCTAAAACGTCACAATATTTTTGCAATCTTTTTTAAGCTATTTGTAGATTGGAACAAGACAAACAAGGTGCTTCAAAAAAATGGAAAAATATTTTGTAATTTTAGAGTAATCGAAGAAATACAAAACGTAACGCCTGCGCAATATGCGAGGTTTAACTGTAATACTGATTTTGTTTGTTTGCTATTTGAACATCCAATATGGCGACTTCTTCGCTACCTCCTGGGTTGGCCTTTTAAAACAGCTAAAAGTATACACTTAGATTTTTTTGACCGAATTCGAAAGTTGCAAAATCGGTAAATAATCAAAATTTTACCAAATTTCCATTGTACGATGAACAATAATGAACTACATTACCAAATTTCGGTAAGTTTTTACCGAATTCGGTAATTTTCTGTATACCGAACAATTCAGCAGTTGAAAATTCGATAGCATGACAACAAAATTTTACCTGAAAGGTAAAGCAGATCTGATGCAACCCACCAAGTTTTGTGGCACTTAATGGTGTGAATATGTTGGTAAATTTTCGACTAGAAAGCCTTATACGTGAGAACCAAATACGCCAGTTTACACGAATTGTTGATCCAACCCCTCTTCGATTTGTCTTAAGGGACCATTCACAAACCACGTGGACGTTTCTTGGAAATCTAACTCTCGATTTTTTTTTACAAAATACAGTTTAATAAAAAAAATCTTTAACGTATGATATAATCTAAACCGAGATCAAACAGTGGTTGATTTCTTGAAGTAAACATATGTACTGGTATTGGTAATAAAAAAATCTGGCTGCTGTAACATGTGTACTAGTTGTTACTAAAGTAGGGTCAAATTCTTGCATTTCTGTTTGACCAAATAACATGAATCAATTGTATTCAAGGAAATCGTGCGGGCGTTGGTGAAACATTCGTTCACAATTTTAATAACATCCCCCTCCCTACTACCACTGCAAAGTAAAGAGTTTCTACCCACCACGCATCATGCTTCTGCCGCGGGAAATGATGTGTGTAATTTCGCTCCTCATCTTTGGCTTGACTCAGCCACCTAGGAATGTGTGATCGCGGCTCAGAGACTTAGTTTCTCCCCTTCTCGAGTCAAGGGCAGGTTGCGGCGGAAAAGTCGGGGGTTTATTTACATCACTTTCATGGTCACCAGCCGATCGCCCTTGGAAACTCGAGTGGTTTTTCCTTCTCCCCCAGAAAAAAAACAACAACAATCCGGCAGTCGGTATTAATTTTCCGATAATTTTGAGGTGTCCAAGCGGGCCGCAGATGGTTCGTTTTTGTTCACGCAGGCCACTTTAGATTCGACGATTGAGAGTTGCTGGTATTTTTAGAACGGAAGCAGCGCACGTTTCCTCTCTGAGTAACCGAGTTGGGAAACCTGGAAAACCAGGTCAGATTTTCACTTTTCACGTCGTCGTGAGGACAAAGCCGAATTATGGGGTCGTTGTGCGAGAAGAGTTATGAGTTGCCAAATAACATTATTTCAAGGTGAGGGAATATAAAATGAGCACGAATGCTGCGGATTTTTCAAAATTAAATGTGAAAAGCAGCAGTCGAGAATATTATGCTGAACTTTGTAACCTTTTCTAAAAAAATAAAAAGTCTATTTCCGTCAATTATGTGGCCCAATGACGCCACTCTCGGGAGGAGTCGTCGTCTCCATTCGACGTCAACCGATATATAGCTGGAAGATCAAAACATCACAACCGGCCAGCGGGAAGATCCGAAGAATCGTCTGACACCATGAGAAATAAACACTGACCGGTTGACGACTGCACCGTGGCCCAAACCACGGGTTCCACCAAACGGACATGGCATCGAACATATATCTACTTGGGAAATTCTATAGAAATAAAAAAACTTTCAACTTTACCTTTCTTCCGGTTCTTTTATTATACTTTTTTTATGAACTATATAAAAACTTTGTAAGTCAGCTAGCTGGCTAAAATGTCTTAAAAATCTAAACAAAATACTTGCTCATTTGGCAGAGAATGTTCCTCAGGCGGATGCCACCACTGTCGATCGTATAAATTTGGGAAATTTCTCCAAAAACAAAAACAGTGTGCGAACTTTCTCGAGACGCCGAATGATGATGAACAAGCTGCCTCTGGGATGATGTAAACAATTTTTGCTCAAGCTGGTTATTGGCAGGAAAATAAGGAAGCTTCCCGGCACGGTGAATTTCCCTTGGAAACTCGATGATCATTTTGCAGTGATTTTGGAGATCACACGGAGAGACTGTGCCCAGAAATTTTAACAATTAAAATTGTTGATTTTACTTTCGTAAATTGTAACAAAAACGTACTTGTTACTGTCAATATTCCGTTAAAACAACTAAAATTTAGTATTAATTTACTAACCTGTTTGTTGAAAATGCTAGAGGCAAAAAGCTAACAGATTTCCCGAACTCGAATGAACGTGCTCGACTGTTAGCTTTGGTTTTAGAAAAATCAAGAATTATTTTGGTTGAATATAATTAACAATTGGTTGAATATTTAAAAGATGAACTTGGGTTTGTTTACGTCTGTCATTTGAAGTCAGGATCCGAACGAGAGCGGTCGATTTGTTGAGTTTGTGTTGTTAATTATGAAGTGAGAGGAAAAGTGAAAATTACACTACTTGGCTAATGTTGAAGTGGCAAATCAAAGTGTCGCAACTGGGGAGGTGGAATTGGTGAGTAGGTTTGTTGATGATTTCTTTGCAGGTGATAAACTATGAAGAGCAACAGGACGACCTTCGCCATGAGGACCTCTAATGCGAGTGAGCTGAACACGTTATAAGAATGTTTGATGGAAAGAGAGGGCAGTAGAATGGAGATGCGGGCCAACTCTTTACGGATGGAGCAGCCCGGGCAAATTTAACAAAAATGTTGGTTAATCCAAGTAAGTGTAGGTTTATTTTTGCACAATAATTTATCTAATGTGATTCTTATTAGAAAACTGAATCATTTAAAAAAGCTTCACGCTTACGACGGATAAAATCTTAATGAAACATTATTTTTTTTCAGAATCATCAATTATAAAATACATAGAAATGCATGACAACATAAAAAATAGAGATGAAGTAAAATATCAAAAAAAAAATATATAAAATTTATAAAAGAAGATAATTATTATTTTGAATGTTTTGTTGCAATACGACTGCTCAATAAACTGGTAAGTTAAACTCAAAATATATTTTTCAGGATTCGGAGTACGTTGTATAAATAGAACCAAATGCAGTGAAAGTGTGTTGCCAAAAGTAATTGTTAAATTAATGCAAGCTTGGTAAGTAGCATTATTGATTTTTCTTCTTTCCTCATTATAATTACATTTATTTACGTTCCTTTTTACAGTTTATAGCCGAAATTAAGAATTTTGTATTAAATTATCAATAAATTCCAAATGTTTATTTGCAGCAAAAGGTTCACTTTGGTGAAAATTCTGTGTCCTGAGACCGTTGTAGATGATGATGACTTATCGGATGATTTCACAGTGACGGTAAGTGAATACAACACTTAATTTTATACAAGATAATAAAAATATAAGCTTAAAACTTGGTGAAATTTTGCTCGGTTTCTATTTTTAAGGAATTCACGAGAAATTTGTAATATGCTTTTTTATTATTTTTTTTAGATTAATGCAATGTAATTTTTTTAAACATTAGTCAAACTTTACATGTTTTATAACAACAGTTAAAAAAAAATGTTTTGATGCTTTTTAACAGTAATTTAACAACTTAATGCAAAAAAAAAAAACAAAACAGTACAAAACGTTAAATTTTTAGGCAGAATAAATGCGAAAATAAAAAAAACTCAGCATTAATTTGTGAGGCATTATTATAAAATTTACTGCAAATTCAATAAAAATATTGCTAACAACAGCTAATTATTGACTACATGTATGAATATTTTTTTTGTATTCAAGTAAGACATTAGTTAAAATATAGCTAGAAATTCGGCCCAGCCTATATCGTTAGATAATTAAAGAAAATATATATCAACACTTACATAAATTATGTCTAATTAAGAAATGTTTTGTTACAAACCACTAATAATTTGCTGCATGCAAAAATATTTCGGATGATACAACGAAAAAAATTGTTGAAAAATAGTTGAAAAATATATCCCAGCCAGTTTTTAACAGAATATTCCACAATATTTCAGCTGAAAACAAGAAATTTTTAGTTAATTTTCTGAAAAAAATATTCTAGCAGTCGACTGCTAGAATTTTTTTCGGCCATTTAACCAACAAAAATTGCAATTCCAACTATTTTTTTAGTTAATTTTAGTTACTGGTGGTCAGCAATTTCGGGTTAACAAAATCAGCAATCGATTGTTGAAAAAAAGCTGTGTAAAAAATTAACCCATACTTTTAGTTAAATTAACCAAGATTTTCTTAGATTTGCCCCGGCCGGTCTCTCCGTGCACCAGAAAAAAAGAAAAAGGGGTAGGTTTAATGTCAAAACAAACCAATAATAAGTTTAATATGAATGACTAAATTTATGACAAAAGGAATTGAAATGTTTTGAATAACAAAGCTTTCCAAGGTGAAAATTTGTGTTGGCGATTTCGTTGTTAAACTACTAACTGTCACACTCGATTGACAAAACAACCTACTTTTCATCGGCATAACATCATTACTTTCCGCCTACGGCCTACTTTTCTTCACAAAAAATAACAGAGTTAAAGAGTTTTGGACAGTCTTGGATACAAGGCAAAATAAAATATATCTAGATTACTTTTTCAAAACAACCAATGCGCCATGGGTTTCCTATGTACATAGCAACTTTTGAAAAAGTAAGCGAGATATGTACTAATCTGCATTGAATTTGCACTCAAATGGGTGCAATAAAGTTGGACTTTTCAGCACTTGTATTGAAAAGCAATCCTTTTCGATATGATTTTGTGTGAATTTTGCGTGAATTGACTAAGAACACAGACGTTTGACCTAAAATCCCATTCAAAGCGTGAATTGCAAAAAAACTCGTTGTACAACTCGATTCGTACTAAAAAAAATCATTCTTGCACTTTGTTTCGTAAACCACTATTTCAGCATTTATTCGAATACTGAAAATGCAATATTTCAGCTCTTTGATCGAACAAATTATTGCTGTATAACACAAAATAATAACCGAGACTTGTTCGAAGAATAACTCATTCTGTTATAAAACATATTACAACAAAATTCGATAAAAGAAAAAATGTAATTATTTTCAAAATCGCGATAACTCTTGATGCAAAACGGGTTACAAACAATCCACTAATGTTTATTTTTCATTTATTTTGTAATTGTCTGCTCTTCAACTTTGTGGAACATTGTTACCCTCTGAAAAATATTTCTCCAAAGATAGAAAAATGTAAAATTTAACAGAGACCATGCAAAATATCCAAGTGGACAAATTAACAAAATATTTGAAAGTTCTAGCAATTAAAAAATGAATAAAATATTTCGTTATGCACAACACTTTTGATCAAAATGTTGGTTTCTTGATAAACTAATATAAGAATATTCCAATATCAATAATTGAATGAATCAACCTTCAAATTGTTCCCCTTGGCTGATTTTATCGTGACGTACTACGATAGTACTATATGGATGAAGCCAACAAACAAAGCAGGCAAACTGCCGTACTGCAAACTGTTGAGACAAACATATTTGTATGTTTGTCACAGTCTAATACCTGCTTAAGTTTTTGTCCTTCGGCTGATCGGTGTCAATAGCGGCAAAAATACATTTATTTGAAGCTTGTGTTCTTTTAACCCATTCAAAAATATTTTTTTGGTTGGTGATGGGAAAATGATTCTTACTACCATTCGAAAATTATAGACAAGTTTTGAAAATTCTCATTTTTGGGTCATACATCAGGCCCATCAGGCCCATAAGCAAAAAGTATCGCTAAAACCCTTTAAAGATCACACTTTTCATTCTTTCATATTCAAGTATCATTGAATAGAGGAAACATTTGTCTATGATGTAAAATTTAGACTGAAAAAGTGACATTACACCAGAAAAGTGGTAAAATTGCACATTTTCAGAAGTAAAATTACACTTTTTTTAAACATAAAAGATCTACCCCTTCCCAGATGTAATATTACCATGATTTTTTACTGTGTATTGCCGATTCTAAAAGTTTTGTGTAATTTTAAATCATGTTTTTATAAAAGAACAGAAATTGAAAGGAGTTGGAAGAGAAAAATTAAGAAAAAGAAAGTGATCACGATTTTACGAAAAAAAAGTTTTGAAAAAGTTACTTTATGCGTTTCGTCGTCCGTGTCTGTCGCGCGTGACCATGAACGGCCATGATCAACGACGACCAACTTATTCAAAACTTTTTTAGCAGAATCGTGATAACTCGTGATGTTTATAAGCCCTTACGTTTTTTGTAATTGTCTGCTTTACAACTTTTTAGAACATTTTTACACTCTTAAAAATAACCCTGCAAAGTTAGACAAAAAACATGAAATTTTAAAATGAAATTTTTTGTTCAAAATGAAAAAAATGCCCTTCTGGGTCAATGTAGATTCGAAAAGGACATTAAATTTCCCAAAAAAAATGTGTTATTTTGTTAGTAAGGGGTCTATTTGACCTTTTGAAATTATTTCTTATATTTAACTCAATATGTTATTTCCTTTTGTGAATCTGATTTTTTTTAGATTGAAGCGATTACCACCCTTTATTAAATTATGATAGGATTTATCAAACTTATTAGTATTTTGGAAAAATATTGGCGAACAATCATATTGATATTCCTGATTTGATCACTTATTCAAGAAAAAAATAGTTGTCACATATTTTTTGTCAAAAAGTGTCATATTTTTTGTCATATTGATGCACATCTAAATTCTCTGAAAATTTAGGTTCGGATAGAACATAAACTATTGCGGGCACAATATTCCAACAATTTTCCTTCTTCACTTATAAAGCACATTTCAAAAAATCATGGCTGTTAAAAACTCTTTCACATTTCTCTCACAAGCGTCAGCATCACATTCACGGAAAACGGAAATCGACCACCGTGGCGTTCCGATTCCTCGTTGGAAAAACAAAGCTCGTCACTGTATTTTTGCGCCAAACCATTTCCCCCAAGAAATCAGCCACAACGTGTGTGTGTGCGCGTGCGCGCATGTTCTTTCTCCAAACCGTCGCCGTCATCTGCGCATGCCCACCACCGTCAGACTCCACGAAAGTGCGCCAAGCCAATCCGTTCGGCGCGCTCGGCAGTTCGGCTGGCCAAGTCAATCAAAGTTTAAAAGCGATTCGCCCCGACCCCATGGACATCAGTTCCGAGCAGTGATTCAACGAAGAAGCAAGTGCGATCTCCTCTCTTATTATAGTTAAAAATCTGTGAAGATTTGTGAAGTGTTTTAGTGTGCAACAGTGTAAAAGAAAATCAAAGTTTAGAGAAAAATGGCTTTGGAGCGTCAAGTTCGTGCAAAGGTAGGTTTCGCGTGAACAAACAGTGTAATTATTGAGAGTGGAAAAATGTACAAAAGTGTTGAATTTGAAGAAATAACCAACTTCTCCACCACGTTCAGATTGCCGGTAAGCGCGATCTGGAAAAGGACAAGGAAGCCCAGTACTGGATGGAGGAGGTCCTCGGTGAGAAATTCCCGGCCGGAGTCCTGTACGAGGACGCCCTCCGAGACGGGCTCATCCTGTGCAAAGTGATCAACAAGCTGAGCCCCGGCGCCGTGCCGAAGGTGAACACCTCCGGGTCGCAGTTCAAAATGATGGAGAACATCAACATGTTCCAGCAGGCCATCAAGAAGTACGGCGTGCCCGACCTGGACGTGTTCCAGACGGTGGACCTGTACGAGAAGAAGGACATTGCCCAGGTCACGAGCTCGATATTCGCGCTGGGACGAGCGGTGAGTTAGTCTACAGTTCAGAGTGGTGTTTGATGGAGAAGCGTGGTGTTTTGCAGAAGAAGTCAACGGTGCACATCAACCGGGATGATGCTCCAAGACTTGTTTTACAAGTATTTAAATATCTTTTGAGCGACTGGAACTATCAATATAAATTTTGTGTCAAATTCTGAAGTTGTCTACTACATAATAAACAGCAAAGTTGGAATGCTTTGCATTCAAATTGTTTCAACAATGTGTTCAAGATAGTAAGAGAATAGAACAACGTTTAATCTGTGGAATCATCTGTAGTAGTTCATCCGAGAATAAGCATTTTTTTATTTGGATGAAACATTTTGTGTATTTTTTCTATGAACAAAGAAGTAATTCTCCATCTTTAGTTTCTTCATACAAAACTTCATATAATTTCAAAAGGTCGCCATACAAAAGGCTATTGAAATATTCAAAAATCTGTAATTTGCGAACTCTGTATCTTGCGATTTTCTGATCGATTTGGTGTATCGACAACGTAGTAGGTGTTGCATCCTGGAAAGAAATAGTTACAATCTAAGCAAAATTACCCATTTTTATCGACTTTCCCACAAAAAAATGTATTGTGCAAAATTACTATTTTGAAAAATCTCATGTTCAATGACAAAAGCTTTGAGAATTTAAAAAAATATATTAAGTTTATTATTCAAATTTTATTTTACAATTTAATATTTTGATTTCATTTAAGGAGTACATTAAAATTTGCAACTGAAAAGTATATTTTTACCTTGACTTCCAAGTTTGATTATCACCTAAAATTTATTTTTCGAAAAGGTATAGAAAAATTCCAACAATATAGCGTTAAGTCCTTAAAGGACAAAAACTTGTTAAATATGCGTCCGATTTTCAATGGTAAAAAATGAAAGTTTCGTGAAGTTTTCTGATCTCTTAAATAAACATATTTTATTGTTGTTTTTTCATTTGAGCATTTGAAAAACCCAATAACATTTTTTTTCGGCCATATCAAATGTCAGGTCTAATCTGAAAATTTTGAAAATGTTTTTGATCGAAAGCTCAGAAATTTTTGCAAGAGTTCCTTTTTTTTTTCATTGAAAATCGGACGCAATTTCGGTGAAAATTCGTTAATTTTTTTATTTTTTTTTCCCAGGTAAAAAAGTCACGTTATTAGCAAAATAAATCTGTGGATATTATTCGAAAATCTCGGGTACGGTATCGAAATTTAATTAGAGTAATATTTGATTGCAAGTTTGATTTTACATCTAAAAAAGTCAAAATATTATTAATTGATGGCTGCGCTAGAATTAGCTTAAATAAGATTTAAGTTAAAATGTTCACTTATTTTTTCCATGTTTTTCAAAAATAGAGTTTTTTTTAAAAATGGCAACACTACCAAAAGAATATTGCTCAATTTGTGTCATAGCTTAAAAAATGCTACATTTTGTCATGTAAAACATATCCAAAAGTTGTAAGGACGAGCTAATGATGCAAAATTACTTCTCTGGTCATTGGTCATAAAAAAGTAAACACAATGTTTCATTAAAACAAAAAAAAATAAAAAGAAAAACTAAAAATAATCGTTGCCCGATGCCTTTAAAAAAGTACTCTTCAGTATTGATTTTAAATTTTTAATTTAAAAAATCGGAATAATGAAGCCATTAGGTGATATTCATTTCATTTCATTTTATTAGGTTGCTTTAACAATTACATTGGTGCAGTTGTTATTAGGTAATATTCAAATTAGCTCCCCAGTTTTACAGTGGATAGAATTTTAAAATTATTAATCTATTTAAAAACTTCAAAAAATGTCTCTGTGAACCCCAGATTTATCTTTTGTCATGTCATTAAATTTGCTTAACTTGATCGCCATAAATGCTTTGTTTTTTAAAACGCTCAAAGAAGTTTTTGGACCAAAATGATCAAATATTGAAATAAATAATTTTGGTAATAAACAATTTAAAATAAAAAACCAAACTTTTTAGAATATTACTTGGAACATTTTTTATTTTAAACTCATAATTAGATTACAAAATTTGTAAGGGATATTTTCAGTATCCGAAACGAAACTATTGGCACTACGCCCCCCGGGGCATGGCCTTCCTCTAACGTGGGATTTCTGCTCCAGCGCCTCTGACGAGACAGGAGAAACCGGGACCGACGTTTTACTTCACCATCCGATAGAAGCTCAGTGGATAAGGCGGGAATCGAACCCGCGTCTCATAGCATCATCGGGATCGGCAGCCGAAGCCGCTACCCCTGCGCCACGAGACCCACCCTTTCAGTATCCGTTTGTACTAATTAAAATTGCTTCCAGAACGACTGATTATGGAGAATTTTGGTCTCTTCTGTTTCCCTTTGTATAAATAAAAATAAAACAAAACAAGATGTATATTAAGGGGTTATATACATGTAGAAAATCACAAAATTTCATATTACAAAAAAATTATTAAATCAACTTAAAAGATGATTTTCAAACACTCCTGAAAGTTTCATAAGGTATTTCATGATTTAACTGAGTTAGAGACGATTTAAGCTCAGAGTTTTGCCATACGCACAGCAAACTGTCTAACTTTCTGAGCGTTTTTCTCTGAACACCAAGTTAATTTAGGGGTGCCACGATATATCGAGATGGGACGGACCAAATTGGCTGAAATTTTGGGTGAAGACTCCCAAGACATATTCCGTGTGCATGACGATGCCCAATTTTGAAATTTTGAATTTTCAAAAAATACAAAAATCAAAAACTGACGATTTTTTTTATGAAAAACAGAAAAATATTTTTATCTTTTTTTTAAATAAATTTTTTGAAAATCGGCTTTCGTCATGCACACGAGGCCGGTTTAACGAGTCTTCACCAAAATTTTGAGCCAATTTGGTCGAAGCCATGTTGAGATATCGTGGCACCCGTTTTTGGAAACTGCTAACTTCAAATAGCTATATCTCGGCATAGCTACAACCAAAAGTCTTCAAATTTGTTTTGTTAATAGATGAAAAGTAATATTTTAATGCACTGAAAATAGATTTTAAAAAAAGTTTAAGTGTGTGCTCAAACCAACCTCTGAAAAATTTTTTTATTAAATATTGAACAAGACCTGATAAGTGTTATGCTATTGGCAAAAATTGTCAAAAAATAAAAATCATTTTTAAACATTTGGTGTAATGTACATCATTTTTTTTATTTTCAAATCAACTTTTCAATAATTTATGATTAATTTTACCTTCGGATGCGGATTCAAACAAAAATAAAAGTGGGTCAGTGGTATTATGAAAGTATTAAAAAAATATAACCAGCGATAAACCTTTATCTACTATTATAATTTTCATGCTGTTAAAGAAAAAAAATATTAGACCATTTTAAAAAATTCCCTCTAAATCATAGTTCAAAAGACTTATTTTCTCTCTCTTCTTCTCCAGTGCTACAAACACCCGGAATTCCAGGGCCCGTTCCTGGGGCCGAAGCCCGCCGACGAGTGCAAACGCAACTTCTCCGAGGAAACGCTGAACGCCGGCCAGAGCATCATCGGACTGCAGGCCGGCCAGAACAAGGGCGCGTCCCAGGCCGGCCAGAACATCGGTGCCGGTCGCAAGATCATCCTCGGAAAGTGAACACCAACAGTTTTCTGAGTTTCGGTTTTTTGTCTACATATTTTTATTGGCCTGGTTTTCTCTATTTATATGTGTAATTTTAAACTTTTCTGTTTATTTATTCGTATTATTTGATTGATTGTGGCTTAAGGTTCGCGTAATCAAATCCAAATACCCCCTGACTTATTTAAACTGTAACTATTATAGAGAGAGACTACCCCGCATTATGGTATGTAGCCGGACGCAGAGGAAGAAAAATCTTGTATTAAACGTTAAATCGTCTCATAATATCATTTTGAAGCATGAATTATCAGTACGATTTTTGTACCTTAACGTATTAGCAGTTTGGAGGAGGAAATCACTTTTTTGTATTGCACAAAGTATCAAATTTGAAAATATATTCGTACAAAAAAATAAATAAACAAACAATACACAAATAAACAAACATTTCCACAAAAGAAAACATTGAGAAATTTCCCTAAACCCGCACGAAATTTTCCACTTTGGTCGATTTCACAACCAAAGCCAAATTGAAGAAGAAGAAAAAGTCTTGACATTTGAGCACGCTTTCCAGACCATTTCGGCACATGCCGCAACGCAACTGGCACGTTTCACAAATTTTGGTTTATTTTCGACAGCTGAGTAATAACATCCAACCGGCCAGCCAGCCAGCCAGCCAGCGCGTGTGTGGAAGTCGAGGGCGTGGAGAATCCTTCAAATGTGGCCCGCCCGCAATATAGTTTGTGTTGGTTTTTTCCGCTGCTCGGCGTGAGGTGTGTGCTCACATCACGAAACTATATTTAAATTGTGGAGCTTGGAGCAATGATCACTGGGGATAGTTTTTGTTTCTTGATTTGACCGGATTCGGTTAGTAGAAAGGGTTTTGAGGTAGATTGGACTAAGGGATGGCACATGACACTGTTTTTGAAGAAACTGATGCAAGATTGGATTAAGAGAATTGTAAATTATGTTTTAAATTTTTCTCCAAATAATTACTTTATTAAAATTATGCTGTTTGAAATATTGATATTAAGCCGAGATTGTAATTTCTTAACACATTTGTATTTTGGACAAAACATTTCCAAAATAATGCTACTGTAAAATAAATTTCGACAGATTGCTTGCAGCCATTTTATTTTTCGTCTGCAATACATTTAAAAAATCACTGTATTTCCTTTGAAACTGCTTTTAAAGACTGAAGTTGTAAAATCCACAAGATATCTTAGATAAAAAAAGAAAAAAAATAATTTGATGTACAATGACATATGAATCAAAAGCATTTAGTACTAATTTTAACTTTTTATGTATTGCCAATAACATAAAATATTTTTTTAAATTTTGTCGTCAAATCTTCTAAATTCTTATTTTTTTTGTGGTCTCCTAAATATTGTACACTTTCCTATTTCACTTCAAGTCAAACATTAAAACGTAATTTTCTTCTACATGTCAGACGACGTACGACCAAAGCATATAGATTAGATTAGGTAAGGCAGATTTTATGGGACAGTTTTCAGAAAGTGAAAATTCGACCATTTCCTGAAAGATCAGGAATCACCCACTCATCGCCGAACGAATGTCTGCCGACTGGAGCGCGGAACCATTCGCGAGCGAACACGACTCTCTAACTGCCAGCGTCTTTGTAAATCTCTTCACCCAGCGAAACAAATATCTACATCGTGATTTTTTTGACTTCTCCATCCGTCGACCCGAGTCACGAGCGAATAAATTCAAAGAGGAGAGAATCTAAAAAAACACAGTTTGCCGTAAATTTGTATTTGGCATGGTGAAAATTGCTGTCAATTGTCAAATGCGTCATGAGTCAGTTTTAAGAGAAAAAGTGCAATCATTCTTTTCAGGTATTCGCTGTACAAGCCTATTCAAGTAAGAGAGAGAGCACAGAAGGAGTATTCAGTTGCAATTGGTGTGGAAGTGATAAACGGTATTAAACGGTTAGAGTATTTTTTTCGCCACGTTCGATTTGTGATGGCGAACGAAATGCCGGCAATGTCAAACTGTAGAGTAGAGTGGGGTAAAGGTGCGCTCCTAATGACAATCGTTCTATCACCGGTGCACAGTGTTCGGAATGGCAAAATTAAGTGGAATAAATTGATAACTCCTTTATTTGACGTCCTAGCCAAATGGTGTCTTCGGAAGAGTTGTTGTACTTGATAAGGACTATCTTTTGAAGTTATTGACATACAGGGTGACGACCTTGCAGAGTGTCAACCAAAAACTAACTTTGTTGGATGACGTTGTAGGGCTTTGGTGTCTTCGGCAAAGTTGTAGAGGAGAAAATTTCATGAAAGTTTGTTCAAGGCACCAAATTTGTAGCTCTTAATCTACTAGAAATATACGCCATTTTTGCAAAAATGGTCCAAAAAAGCACTTTTTTGGTGATAACTCAAAATGTTATTATTTTAGCGGCCTACTATGTTCTGAAGAGTTGTTTATGACACAAAATTACACATCTTTGCCGAAGACAGCATATGTTTTGAGCCTTTATTGAAGAGTTATAACCATTTTTATGTGATTTTGAGCCTATTTTCAAGTCGCTATGTTATCAAAATGGCGCATTTTGGCGCAAAACCGAACAATACATCTGAAAGTACACACTTTCATCTACATTCCCTGAAAATATCTCCGTGTCTATTTTTAGATATCTCGATTTGAATTTGACGGTTTTTAATCAATTTATTTATATTTTATTGCGGATTCTTATTGAGAACGTGGTAATAATCGATAAATTGATCGATTTCTATGGGACCATCCATAAACCACGTGGACACTTAAGGGGGGGGGGGGGGGGCGATTGTCCACGCTCCATACAAAAAAGTTTTTTTTTGTATGGACAATTGTCCACGATGGGGGGGGGGGAGGGGGTTGAGATTTCCAAAAAAGTGTCCACGTGGTTTGTGGATGGTCCCTATGGAAAATACATTGTTTATGCTTAAAATTATGACACACATTCTAAAATTATGAATAAAAACATGTTTAGCCCAAAAATATTGTAAATTAAAATTTTAAATCATTGTTCGTATTTAAAATTAAATATTTCCTTTTATAGTTGGTCAGTTTGGAAAGGTTGTCGTATTTTTTTATAGACAAAGTTTTTTCCATAAAAACTGATCAATTTTCCCTTCAATCCACCGATTTTCAACTCGTATTCAATATGATTTCGATTACCATTTATAAATAGATAGATTAAAAACCGTCAAATTCAAATCGAGATATCTAAAAATAGACACGGATAGACACGGAGATATTTTCAGGGAATGTAGTTGAAAGTGTGTACTTTCAGAAGCATTGTTCGGTTTTGCGCCAAAATGCGCCATTTTGAAAACATAGCAACTTGAATATATGCTCAAAATCACATAAAAATGGTTATAACACTTCAATAAAGCCTTAAAACATTTTGCTGTCTTCGGCAAAGATGTGTAATTTTATGTCATAAAGAACTCTTCAGAACATAGTAGGCCGCTAAAATGCTAACATTTTGAGTTATCACCAAAAAAGTGCTTTTTTGGACCATTTTTGCAAAAATGGCGTATATCTCGAGTAGATTAAGAGCTACAAATTTGGTGCCTTGAACAAACTTTCATGAAATTTTCTCCTCTACAACTTTGCTCAAGACACCAAAGCCCTACAACGTCATCCAACAAAGTTAGTTTTTGGTTGAAACCCTGTAAGGTCGTCACCCTGTATGTCAATAACTTCAAAAGATAGCCCTTATCAAGTACAACAACTCTTCCGAAGACACCATTTGGCTAGGACGTCAAATAAAGGAGTTATCAATTTATTCCACTTAATTTTGCCATTCCGAACACTGTGCGGTGACCATACAATATTTTTAATTCGTTGTAAATGCAAAACGGTACCCTTATCCATTGCCTTCAAAACGTAGTACTAGGTTTTACCTCAAATCGCTTACATCTCAAGAACCAGACTGTTCGTAGCGGACTGTAGATTTGCACTTCAATGCCGGCGGACTTGGGGAACCAGTTTTGGAGGGTCGGAATTACCGCAAGCAAACAAAAACACTAGAATTTCTCTTCACTAATCTATTTACTAAACATAACTTAATTTTAGTGGTAAAAACTAGCGTCTCTTCCGACGATCGCGACGCGCTCGACTTGACGTCCGACCGGTTCTGCTGCTTGCGATGGACTTGCTCGTTTCGCGCACATTTCTTGTTCTCTCCTCCTTCGTTGCGCGCCAAAATCTTCTCTCACAATCGTCGTCGTGCGTCCTTCGTTCTCCCTTTCGCTCTCTCGCTCAGGCCGTCGTCAACGGCGCGTTGTTGCCGCGCACGTCGTTTCGCGCGATCCCTTCCTCTCTTTACGGCGTCGTAGTCGACGCGCTGTTGCCAGTTCTGTCTCGCTTGTTGCCGAGCACACGTCGTTGCGCGCGTCTTTTCCGCTGTTGGCAACGACGCAGGCTGGGTTGCCACCTTCGTGGCAGTTGTCATCACAGCAAGCGCAGTGCTGCCAAAACCAAACCAAATTTTCTTCGAGCTGGCGCTGTCAGGCTCGAACACAGACAATTGCTCTAAAAAAATGAAGTGCGCACCTTTGCCACTTATGTGGGGAAAAAGTGTGCACTAATCGGGGCTAAATGATTTTTAAAAGTAATTTTCTTAGTTTTGTTATTTAGTTTTCAATTGGGGTTTGTTATTTACCTCAAATAAAATTAATTGTATTATAAATTGACTGATTTGTACTAGTTAGTACTTATAACTAAAGTTTCATTTTTGAGGTTAAAAACCTTACACCCAGAACTGGACATCGGCATACGAGAATGGTGCTGTGTGCGGACTGAGAGGATAAATCCCGAATTAACCGAAAGTACTTTACTCATGGGTTCATCTAAAAAAAAAGTTCATCTATCAAAAAATAAAAAATACCGGTACCGAGACTCGAACCCAAGACTCTCTTTTTAATTTCTCGATACTCTCGCAAAATAACACTTACCAAGCTTACAGTTTTTCACTTCATTTTTGAAAAAAAACATAAATTTGATCGGAAATTGATCGGAACACTTATAAATGAGCTTTTGAGGTTGAAATTAAAGTATTAAAAAGCCTGGTGGCGCTCTCGAAGGTGAAGATTATGAATTAAGAATGCGCCTCTGGATTTATTAAAGGTTAACGTATCGATTTATCCACTCTCTTTCGCGTGTGAAGAAAGTTCACAAGTGAAAAAGATTTGTTTGCGATTATTCCATCCCTGCGACCCACTTTTTCAAAAGTGAATGATCAATTTTTCATAAAGGGAAAATACTATGAATCGCATAAAAAACATTTTATATAGATTCTTAAATAAAGAAAAAATATGATAAATACCTAAGCTCAATTTTCAATAAAAAGCATCGTTCAAGACATTAAAGGTAAATTGGTGTAATTTTGGCTCTTTTTTCATCTCTCATCTCCAAGCTGAAGCTGAAATTAAATAAAATTAATTAACAATTTTCCAAGAGAATTACTTTTAGGTAGCATTCAATATCTAGCTGGGAAAAATTTCAAACAAAAAATGATGGATGATTTTGAAACGATAAACGCTGGTAATAAAATTAGATTTATTTTGTAAACAGTTTTTGGAAATCAAAAATCAAAGCACCATTTCAGAACCGTTACGATCATGCGCAGTTTTCTTTCAAAAAGCACAAATAAAAAGCTCAAAAAGCAAGAAACGAATAGCTTTCAAGGTAAAGAAACGCTTTTTCGTGATGTTCCTCCCATGGAAAAACTTTTATAGCAGAAATATTATTGCTTGAATGTCTAGATGGAGCAGCACGATACATTGTAGATACGTGATTATTCAAAATTTACAACTACACTGTCGTCTGCGTTGAATCGCGATTCTCTGGGAGAATGGTGACAGCGGTTTCATAAATGTTTTTGCAAAATATTTGCCTATTTATGATTATTTAGGGTTAAAACAAACAGTTAATTTGAAGCTTTTGGGTGCTTCAAAAACTGTTGTCCCAATTCAGACTGTAGTCTGTATTTACCCAAGTTAACATTTTTTAAAGTTTCAATCAATAATAAAAAGTTCAAATTCAACGTTATAAATTAGAACATTCGCAAAATTGAAAACAAATATAAAATACAGTATTAAAGGTCAGCTTGGTCCGTCACAAAACAGGCCGTAATTTATGATCACAAACTGCCTAATCTCCTTGGCTCCTTCCGGCTCATATCTCATTACTTAGCGCCATTAAAATGGCAAAAAGCACCGAAATTTAATACCCAATAAATAACAATCCACAAAGAATGTTTTTTTTTCCGAATTTTATGCGGAAATTCAGAAAAAAAGGAATGGATATTCTTCAACGGAAAGAGGGGTAAAAAGGGAAGACAGGTGCGTTTGACGCGTCTTTAGAAATAATCTGCAAAGTATCCATCAACTAGCCGATTTCTGGAGGGCACTTTGGAGTGACGAGAAGGGAGATGTTTGCAATATTGGAGCGCGCGTTCCGAGTGGGGTATTCCAAAAATAGCCGTCGACTAATACCGCTCACGGTTCATCACGGTCCAAAATAGAATTCTCCACACGTTCCTCGGTGTGTGGCCACTTCGAAGTGGTTGTTGTGTGTGTATAAATATGCTGTTTTCCCTCAATCACCTGTACTTGAGATATTCAGCGAGTGCTCTTCGCAATTCAAACGAGAGGAAATTTATGTTTTAACTTGCGATGTGATAATTTTGATGATTTGGTGAGGGAAGCAATGCTCAACAATGTGTGAAATTTTTGTTTATTGAGGGTTTGTTGGCAAAATGTGAAAAATTTAATACAATAATGCATCATGAGCAATTTTCTGGTCAAATGAGTTATTATTTATTGCGTATTCTGAATTGACCGATATTTTAGGGACTTTCTGTAAAATCAATGATACCGGTTTTCAGCGTAAGTTTGTTAAGTTAATTTTTGCAATCCCGCTGTGAAACTGTCAACTTTTCCTGTCCTTCTGGAGCAACGAAACGGCCTACTTTTCCCTACCAAGAATAACAAAATGGAAAATTAATACCTTTCAACACCAGTGCTGAAAAGTTCAACTTTTCAGCACTGAAATGGGTGCTGAAAAGTTGAACTTTTCAGCACTAGTATCGAAAAGTAACATTTTTCAATATTTGTTTGTTTTGAACGGTGAGTTTACTTAACACATGAATAATTGACATAAAATTCCATTCAAAAAGCGTTTTTCGGAATTGCAAAAAATGTTGTAAGCAACTCGTTGCAAAACTTGTTTTTTTCAGCACTCATCGTATTTATCCAACTCGGTAAACCTCGTTGGATAAATGTACGACTCGTGCTGAAAAAAACTTCTTTTTGCAACTTGTTGCATAAACTACTATTTGGAAATTATTTCTTGTAAAGCTATCCTTTTTTCAGTATTCACCCTGTTTCAAAGTAATTTTAATGCTAGTAATAGCCTAGTATTAAAAAAATTTGTTTACCTGTAGATCTCCAAGCTTGACCAAATAAAAAAAAAAGATTTATGCAAATGCTTGAAAAAATACGACATAAACATTTATTTTTGGGCTTATAGACGCTGTGATACAGTCCAAACTCGATTATCCGAAGCCTCGATTATACAAAGTTTCGATTATCCGAAGTTTGACTATCCGAAGTTTTATTATCAGAAGTTTGATTATCCGAATGTTTGTATGGGACTCCGAATAATCAAATCACGAACATTTTTTTTTTTGTTTTTTCGAGACACCAAATTCGAGTTCAGCGACCTCATGATAGTCAAATTAGAATAGTTGATTGCCTTTTAATAGTAAAATGCATTTCTTCAATAATCAATCTTTGCCTCTTTGGCCGCCATCTTGGATTCAAAAATTCTCAATCACTTTAGCGTAGCTCACTTAAGCTCAAAAATCAAAAATAAGACAACGAAAAAAACATCCGAAGTGAAATTTTTAGGGCCTTCGGATAATCGAGTCTGGACTGAATTGCATCTGAAAGAAAAACAAACAGACTTATTTCTTTATTCAACACATCGCATCCTCATTCTTATTCTAATCATTACAGTAAGTTTGAAGGTGTCTTTTATAGAAAAGACTGTGCTCTAAGAAGCTCTCTTTAAAGTTGGCATCCCTTAAATGTTTATTCAATGTAGTCGAAATCATCTAGTTTAATTTGATATCTAAATTAATTTTATTTTCACTCGTGCCTTCTTCAGGAGTCTTAAGAGCAATTCCATCTCAAAACAAGAATTTTAAGGTCCTATTTTGATATCAGTAAAATGTTTTAACATATGTTTTTTTTTGTATGTATGAAGCCAGTAGCAATCAAGAATAACTTTTGATAATCAAATTCCAGGCCTGCGGAGTCGGGTCATATTTCAAACGACTCCGACTCCGACTACGGCTTTCTCAGATTAGCTGACTCCGACTCCGACTCCGACTCCAGCTTTCAACAAATGGTTGGCTCTGACTCCGGCTCCGACTCCGACTCCACATGTTTTTAAATGTTGAATAATGTTTTTAAACATTGATAAATAGGATTATTTAAATACTCTCTAAGCGTCATGTTTGTCTCAAGAAAAATAAGTTAAGTAAAAGTAAAGTAAAGTAAATAAACGGAAAAAAGTTTCTGGGTTTCAAGTTTTATACGTTATGGAAACAGAAATCAAAAAATATCTTCAGTTTAGAGGCATTTTGAGAAGAACAGTTTGGTAAGTAAATTTGGATTTACTTGCTTAACCTCAAATTTGAAAATATTTTTTTTAAAGCTAATAAATTTAAATATTAAATTGTTATTTTTGAATGAAAAACTAAAAGAAATCTGGCCTTAATGATCTTTTGAACATTAAAATTCAATTTGCTCACTTTCAGGCTGACATTTGTAAGAAGCACAGTGACAGGCACCTTGTTTTTAAAATGACAATTTTAAGCGAAACTTTTTTTGTTTTTATTTTTTTTAAGACGTACATGGACATCACGCCATGGCTGAAAGAGATTATTATTGCAAATCAATGTATCTAAACAATTTCTTCGTGGAAAGGATGCTTAAGATGTCCTTTTCAAATATCTGTGACATGGAAAATATTTTAACCTGGAAATTTTTAATTTATTTTAAAATATTTTAAATATTTTCAAGGTCACAAATATTTCATTTTTATAAGATACATTGATTTGCAATAATTATCACCTTCCGTCATATTGGCGTAATACATACAGTATAAGAAAATTCGTACCAGTTGATAATATTTTGATTCTGTGTTTTTTTATTTATAATATTTGAAAAATAAATTAAAATCCTATATTTTGTTCTATACATTTTTTTAGTTCATTTTTGTACTGAATTCTTGAGATTTGTTCAACGATAATTAGTTTACCTAAAATCAACATCAACATCAACAATCAATGATTATTTCAAATTTGTTGCAGCTTCTTTTCACATTTTTTGTTAGTTTAAATTATTTTAAATGCAACACTTTGATTTTCTTGTACTCAGTTATAAACAAAATGTGCATGTTGAGTTCCAAGTAAGAGATTGTTATTATCGTTAATTATTTGTTACAAAAGTTAAACTGTCAGTGACTCTTTTTCGATCTACAAAAACAGTGATTACTATTTATAATCTTTTTATGTACCTCGTAATTTTTTCCTAAAAAATGATTTAACTTAAAACCTCTAAGCTTCAAATACATAATGGCATCTGATAAATCAATTAAAAATATAAGTTGTTTTGTAAATTATGATGTTATATAGGAAATACTGAACAATAAAATGGTAGTTTATGCAACAAGTTGCAAAAAGAGGATTTTTTCAGCACGAGTCGTACATTTATCCAACGAGGTTCACCGAGTTGTATAAATACGAAAAGTGCTGAAAAAATCAAGTTTTGCAACGAGTTCCATACAACATTTTTTGCAATTCCAAAAAACACACACTGAGTGAAGTTTTATGTCAAATTTTCATGTATTTTGTCAATAAATCGTTTAAATCAAAAAAATGTTGAAAAGCGTTACTTTTCAACAGTCATGCAATTTGAACGGAACCCGTTCTGCGTTCGTTCTCTTTCTTCAAAACGAACTGAACCCACCGCGCAGGAGCCATTGCTTTTCGTTCCAAAAACAGAACGTCACTTTTTCGTGCCGTTCTCTTCAAAGTTTGGAACGCGTTCTGTGAACCGCCTGTAGCCAGAGGCTCTCTATGGCAACTGTTAAACTCAAATAAACATTCAGTAGAATGATTTTTACAGAGCTTAGTTAGCTCGGTGGCAACACAGTATTCAAAGGAAGTGAGTTCGAATCTCAATTTTTTGAAATTATTATTTTTTTTGTATGGTTGGATACCAACTTTTTGACGACTGAAATTACATTTTATACAAATCAAGGGACACTCCAGCTGGGAGGCTAGGGAGACTAAATGAAACGGTTAAAAAGCAAAAAGCACCCCAACTAAAATGGAGACGAAAACTTATTGCCACCGTGATTTAAAAAAAATCAATGCTTTTCTAGTTCAGGAAAAAAGAGATTCGAACTCACTACCTATGATTACTAAACCTAATTGTTACCACTAAGCTAGCAGTACTGATATATAAATGGATGATTAACAGTCAATGAAGTTTAGCTAGTCTACTGAGGTCTTATCAAAGGAAAATGTTGAAGTTCTGAACTGGGTTCTCCGTTCGTTTCAAAAAGGCCTACTGAACGAACGTTTCTTAGAGACGAGCGTTCGTTCTCAGAGCTGTTATTTTTCGTGCTGCTGTGTGAACTTGAACGAACGGAGAACCCGTTCAAAAGCATGACTGCTTTTCAAAACAAGTGCTGAAAAGTTCAACTTTTCAGCACCCATTTGAGTGCTGAAAAGTAGAACTTTTCAGCATTTATTTTGAAAAGTGTTGCTATTCGATTCTGTTATTTTTGGTACATAAAAGTAGGCTATTTCGTTGTTCAAGAATGACAGGAAAAGTAAGTAGTTTCACGACGGAATTGCAAAAAAACATATTTTTTGTTGAATTTAAGATAACTCCGGCTCCGATTCCGACTCCGGGTTATCAGAAATCTTCGGCTCCGACTCCGACTCCGACTCCAGCTCATAAAATTTAGCCGACTCCGGCTCCGATTCCGACTCCAGCTGTTCGAGTTTTGACGACTCCGACTCCAGGTCCCCAAAAAGACCCGACTCCACCGATTCTGGCTCCGACTCTGACTCTGACTCCGACTCCACAGCCCTGCGAATTAATATGTCTCAAAAAATGGTCGAAGACAAATTTGTAAGAAATTTTGAAGAGCTATCTTTAAAAAATACTTTGAATGAAAAATACACACTACTTCATATCATTTCAGAGTACCAAAAAATTATTGAAAATGTTTCAACAAATTATTTTGCCTGTTTATTGAGAATGATTATTGTTTTTGTTTTGTAATACATCATGATGCGAATTAAAATCATAAATCCAACGGTGTACTGACATTTTCCTGGAACATTACTATTTATAGTCGATCGTCACACTCTCAGCCACAGGTAAATCGTGCAAACGAATCCCAGCAAATGAGGCAAAAATGTTAACGCCCACGTAGAGCAAAAATCAAATCCACCTCACCGCAAGCTGTCATCTTATTAGGCCACCCCTGGTGTCATAAATTTCGCCACATTTTTGCACCAATAAACATTCTCTAGACACAAGTGGCGATGGGCACGACCACAAGTGCACACGCCGCTAAACACCAGTGCCAAAACTCAGGTGAATTTGCTGAGGCAAAAATCCAACTGAAATCTGCGCAGGTGCGAGAAATTTGATGCTCAAAGTCATCCAAAGGAGAAAGTTGTTTTTCTTCTACAAATTCTATCCTGTAAAGTGCGGAAAAGGATTGATCATGCCGAATCGCTTCCTCATCAATTAGCGGTTTTCGATTTCGGTTTCGTGGGCGGGGAATGGTGGAATGTTTGGACTTTGGAATTGTATTGAACCATTTTTTGCGTGCTGCGTGTTTCATTCGTAGCGGTATCTTCAAGACAAATTTAAACAAATTTCACTACGGTCCAGCATTGAATATCCGAAGTTTCACATATTCGTAGCGTCTTCAAATTTCTTGAAGGTTTTTTTTCCGTGAAGTTGACAAATATTAATAATTTCCAGGTATAGATTAATTTTCTGAGGAAACGAACAATATTTTTTTATTTCGTTGGAACTTTGTATGTATGAATGCATGTATGAATATCAACGTTGCAGCACTTGGCTATGACTGTTCATTAATTCTCTAGATTCGAATGAATCAATTTTGCGGGCTGGTTGTATCTGTATCTTGAGTCATTGAGCAATAGGGTGCCCAGATTATGGGACTTTGTCTTCAAAACATCGCTCTACATGCTGGATATTGTTCCTTAGGACACTGGGCCAAATATGAGCAAAATCGCTCAACGTTTACCCATGGGCTCAAAGGTGAAGTCTGTATGGAAAAAAACGGAAAAATATATGAAAAACCCATCATTCTTACGGTTTGGCCTCTACAACTTTGTAGAACATACCAATACTGAAAAACTCGATCCTGAAAAGTAATTAGCGATTTAAAAAAGAAATTTTTGTATGAAAATTATTATTTTCACCAACTTTAGGCTCAGATCAGAGATGCCAGATACACAGATTTGTCTGTGTTTCACAGATATTTGAGCTCGTGTCAGACATTTTTTTAGGTGCACAGACTTTTTAAAAACTTCAATAAATTGTTATTTTGTAAAAATATCAATCGAAACTTATTTCGTCAGTCTTCAAATGCTTAAAAATACAATTTTTGATAGATTTCCATGACTATACATTGATTTATTTGAATTTCAGACAAAGGCACAGACATACACATACTTTTTCACAGACATTTTAAAAAATCATATGGCATCCCTGGCTCAGATATCAATGGGTTAATCTCTACCAATTTCGCTCAACATTGCAAGAGGGCTAATTAGATGACACTGATAAAAACACATTTTTCCCTGAATTTAATTTCAAGAGGCTAAGGAACCGATCAACTAAGACAAACAAAAAAAATAAGAACATTTTCTCAGCTTATTGAAAACATTAATTGCACAATACATTTTCAAAAAATCACATGAGATACCTTTAACTTTATCAAAAAAATCGGTCAAGTCATTTTCAATTGTAAATTTAATTTTGCGGACAAAAATAACTTTTTGAAATTTAGCTTGACATTTTTTTAGATTTTTCCAAAATTACCAATTTATAACTCCGGATTACCAGATTTTGCACCCTTCTTAACTCAAGAACAGAAAATGCCATTTTTGCAATTCCGTCGTGAAACTACTTACTTTTCCTGTCATTCTTAAACGACGAAATAGCCTACTTTTCTGTTCCAAAAATAACAGAATCGAATAGCAACACTTTTCAAATTAATGCTGAAAAGTTCTACTTTTCAGCACTGAAATGGGTGCTGAAAAGTTGAACTTTTCAGCACTTGTTTCGAAAAGTAACACTTTTCAACATTTTTTTGATTTAAACGATTTATTGACAAAAAACATGAAAACTTTTCTTAAAATTTCACTCAATGGGTGTTTTTCGGAATTGCAAAAAATGTTGTATGGAACACGTTGCAAAACTTGATTTTTTCAACACTCTTCGTATTTATCCAACTCGGTGAACCTCGTTGGATAAATGTGCAATCCGTGCTGAAAAAATCCTCTTTTTGCAACTTGCTGCATAAACTACTATTTTAGTCCCCTAAAACATATCGAAAAAAAAAAAGAAAATTTAAACATAGTGGTAAAAGCCAAATAAAAAAAGGGGATTTATTCCGTGTACCTTTTATTGGCCATGGGAATTTTGATGGCAGAGCAAGTCCTTAAACTACGAAATAAATTATTGGTTTTGGTTTTGTAATTGAAAAGGAGCAGTCCATACTCATGCATAAATAAAGAATAGGATTGAATTGAAAAAAATGTTAGCGTCCCAGCGTCCGATGTGAATATGAATCCTGCATGATTTAATGAGGTATTTCATCAATTCAAAGAAACGATTTCTTCAAAAAAATGGCAGCTATTCATTACAAAAATGCTTGAACAAATAGTAAAACTCTTTAAAAGATAGACAGCGAATGACCAAGAAGGTTAAAGTTATCTTAAATAAATGTACAAACAACAAGAATTTAAAAAGATCTCATTCACTTTCTTAAGTAATTTGCACAAATTGATGTTGTACAATTATATTCAAATTAAAATAATTTAATAATTTTAAATTTAGTGTTATTGCTTTTTAATTCGTTTTATTGTTATCTTAAACATATTCAAAAATGATCATTTCTATTAACAGTTCTTTTTTTTACAAAAATATCATTTATGAAAACGTTAAAGATGACAACAAAGCACATTCTTTAAATTAAAAAAATAAAATTTAATTAGAGAGTGCTCTATTAAAACAAAAAAATAAAACTTATTTGGAAGAATTTTCCGGGAAAAAATCATAGAAATTGGAAGCTGAGCATCGTAGTATAAAAACAGCTTAGGTTATTTGCAAAACTTTAAAATGTTGTGTTTTCATCTAATTTTCTTTGAACTTTCATTACGATTTTTGGGCAATATTAGCAGCATTTATTGTTATTTTTAGTGTTGAGGTATATAGTTTTTGCCACAAACTTCATTATTTTGTAGATAGATGTGTCCAAAAACATCAAAAAATGCATTTGTAATTAAATTTTCTGCAAAAAGCGTGGTCGGGGCAAAATGCACCGCTGTGAAGCTCCTTGTAAAAACAGCGGTGTCATCTAGTGGTGACTAGTGAAAACTGCTTTTACCATTTTGCCCCATGTTGTGGTGCATCTTGTCCCGTTGTTGTAGTGCATTTTGCCCCAATGTTGCGGTGCATATTGCCCCGCATGGTTGCTTAAAATGAATCAAAAATGTTTTTACAATTTCGATATTTTCGAACAATTTTGAGGTTTTTTAAGAATTATTTCACAAGGATGACGAAGAATAATAGTTATTTTAGAACATCGAACAAAATTCTTCCACAGTAATGCTGTAATGGTTGAGAAATCACAGTTTTCCCTAAGGGGGTACATATTACCCCCTCTCCGCCTATATCAATTTTAGGCTGTATTAAGATAGCACGACACGATTGAAACTTCTTTCATATGAAAAGTGACAACAATGCACGGAGGTTTTTCGGTTTTATTGAATTTCTCAGGATTGAAATCGAATTTTGGAGATCTGTGAAGGTCAAAAGGTGAGGCATTGTGGGCTGCACAAAATGGCGTTCTTAACTCAATTTGGCCCAAAATGCGCCTACGATAAGTTACAAGAACCGAAAATTAGAAAATAAATCGTTGTTTCCCTGTAAACCCTAGAAAAGGTCAATATAATAATTGATACATAACAATAATATACAATAATTTTACATAAAACTTTGTATGCTCTTTGCGTACAAGCCACCGAGTAGAACCGAGAAGGACCAAGCAGAAGTCTTGCAAAAGAGCATTGCTAGAAAGCCTCTCCACTGTGTTTTTGCCTTCCTCACTGAGGTAAGGCTATAATCCTGCTCTAAAAATGAACTTTTGAAAAACAGGTCAAAGACCTATATTCATGTATACCTATCGACTCAGAATCGAAAACTGAACAAATGTCTGTGTGTGTGTATGTGTGTGCGTATTCCCCTTGGTACTCAAAATTCTTGCCAAGTTTTCTCGGCACTGGCTGATCCGATTTGAGTCAAACAAGTTGCATTCGATCCGGTTTGGTGCCCCATACTGCACTATTGAATTGTTTGAAGATCCGATAAGTAGTTCAAAAGTTACGTATAAAAAGTGTCAGAGTTGCGAATCAGATCTCACTAAAATGCATGTAAACTATGTCCAGACTCATCACCCGTTGGTTAGATAATCGAAAGACCTTTCCAATGAGTCCAAAACATTGAAGATCTGGCAACCCTGTCTCGAGATATGACCACTTAAGTGATATTTATGTACATTTTTGAAACCGGATCTCACTTAAGAGGCAGTATTTGTAAATATTGCTCGGTTTGTTCTAGAGGTCGTATCGAGGTGCTCCGATTTGGATGAAACTTTCAGCGTTTGTTTGTCTATACATGAGATGAACTCATGCCAAATATGAGCCCTCTACGACAAAGGGAAGTGGGGTAAAACGGGCTTCGAAGTTTGAGGTCGAAAAAACATGAAAAATCTTAAAATTGCTCGCATTTCCGTTAAATTTCATCAATTCCAACTCTCTTAGGTGCATTCGAAAGGTCTTTTGAGCACTTCAAAATGTGCCATAGACATCCAGGATTGGTTTGATTTTTTCTCATAGCTTTTGCAAATTACTGTTAAAAATAGATTTTTTTAAACCTTAATATCTTTTTCCAACAGCCTCCAACACCCATACTCCCATAGGTCAAAAGATAGGTAATTTCATGCACTATAAGCCTACGGTAATAACTTTTTGGCCAATCGCATTTTTTCTCATAGTTTTTCAATTTTTCTAGAACAAACATTTCACAACGTTAGTTTTTGCCCTGTAGGCCGCCATAGCGGCACTTTTTGGTCTCAATTTTGTCATATTCGGAATCCTCGGACAATTTCACGTAAGTTAGAAGTATTGGAGTTGTAATTTAGATTGGAAAAATTGCCATTTAGAATGAATTAAAATATTTTTTAACAATTTGTTGGATTAGGGGTAAAACAGGTTTTCGCCTACTTGATACAGCATTTGACGTATTGATCATAGGATAAATAAGATCTATTTCTTTTTTCAAAAATATTTTATTTAAATATTTTTTAAATCTAAATTACAACTCCAATACTTCTAACTTACGTGAAATTGTCCGAGGATTCCGAATATGACAAAATTGAGACCAAAAAGTGCCGCTATGGCGGCATACAGGGCAAAAACTAACGTTGTGAAATGTTTGTTCTAGAAAAATTGAAAAACTATGAGAAAAACTGCGATTGGCCAAAAAGTTAATACCGTAGGCTTATAGTGCATGAAATTACCTATCTTTTGACCTATGGGAGTATGGGTGTTGGAGGCTGTTGGAAAAAGATATTAAGGTTTCAAAAAAATCTATTTTGAACAGTAATTTGCAAAAGCTATGAGAAAAAGTCAAACCAATCCTGGATGTCTATAGCACATTTTGAAGTGCTTCAAAAGACCTTTCGAATGCATCTAAGAGAGTTAGAATTGATGAAGTTTTACGGAAATGCGAGCAATTTTAAGATTTTTTGTGTTTTTTCGACCTCAAACTTCGAAGCCCGTTTTACCCCACTTCCCTTTGTCGTAGAGGGCTCATATTTGACATGAGTTCATCTCATGTATAGACAAACAAACGCTGAAAGTTTCATCCAAATCGGAGCACCTCGATACGACCTGTTACACATTGGTGAAAAACTCGCTCTTAAATGTATGTAAACTATGTCCGGACCCATCATCCGACCCATAGTTGGTTAGGTAATCAAAAGACCTTTCCAATGAGTCCAAAACATTGAAGATCTGGCAACCCTGTCTTGAGATATGACCACTTAAGTGATATTTATGTACATTTTTGAAGCCGGATCTCACTTAGATGTATGTAAACTATGTCCGGATCTATCATCCGACCCATCGTTGGTTAGGTAATCAAAAAACCTTTCCAATGAGTCCAAAACATTGAAGATCTGGCAACCCTGTCTCGAGATATGACCACTTAAGTGATATTTATGTACATTTTTGAAGCCGGATCTCACTTAAATGTATGTAAACTATGTCCGGATCCATTATCCGACCCATCGATGGTTAGGTTATCAAAAGACCTTTCAAATGAATACAAAACATTGAAGATCTGGCAACCCTGTCTTGAAATATGACCACTTAATTGATATTTATGTACTTTTTTTAATGCCTATGCTATGTCCGGATCCATCATCCGACTCATCGTTGGTTATAACCTATAGGTAATGAGTTTTTCCCATGATTCCAAAACATTGAAGATCTGACAATGCTCAGTTTCAAGTTTTGACCGCTTAAGTGACATTTGTGTATTTTTTTTTATTGAGAAATAGATGGAATTTGTGTCCTGATGGGTTTGGACCAAATGTTGATAAAAAGTGAGGAAGGCACCAACCACATAGGTGGATTAAGTTAATTTTTTTTTAATAGTTGGTACTTTCATTGCAAAAAGCCATCACCACCAATACCTACAACTACAAATTGGCCACACAAAAAACCCCGTCTCAACGAGTTACTTTTGCAAAAACAAAAACAACCCATCTCGTCAACCTGTCCACACCGGACGATGAGTGTTCCTTAATTTGCTGACACTTGACCGATGCAGTAATGTTCCTTGCCACGCCTTGCTCGGGCTCACAATCCGTTTCTACTCATTTAAATTGCTTTTACGTAATTTGCCAGAACCGTTGGTTTTTTTTGCGGTGGCTGTGGCGGTTATTCAAACGCGAAAATTATTCATCGCGAATAAAATTACCCACCTTTACCAACGGAATAAATGTATTTATTTTGAAAATAAACAACCCAACGGTGAGTCTCGTGTGTATTTGTGGCACAGGGCGAAAGGTCTATTTTTGGCCCATATCGTCATTTTTTGACCGTCTCAAAATAGCACACGACACTTTGGATCTGTCGACGTCGACCTGAAGTGTTGTGTTCTGTGGGACCCCCGCGAGAGAGTGAGAGGAGGAGCCCTTCCTTCCCCTTCCATTAGTGGGATGACGAAGCTGCCCCATCGGGAAAGGTGACCACCTATTCAAAACATCATCATTATAATATTTTCCCCTTCTTTCGTATACGACAGCAGACACTCACGCGCTTTTGCGTGTTTGTCTTTTTGCTCCTCCCCCAAACGGTGGGAAAACTGTGAAAAACGGGAAAATTTCCACCAAGGCAGTGATGCTTCCTCGATGGGCACGTCTTCAAAAATGTTGACATTTTTGAAACACGATAGCTGACAGTAAGAGTTATGCGGTTTGTAAAAGTCGTACATAATGGGAAATATTTTTAAAAAGTTAAAATACCATCTGGTGCCAAAAAAAAGCCGAATTGTCTAGAACGTCTTTGTCGTACACCGCACCGACTTTTAGCAGAAAAATAAAGTAAAACAAAGAAAACACACTGACGTAGAAGTTTTCCCAATCTATTTGTAAAATATAAGCGTCCCATTCGAGAAAATACAAGCGTGATTCATCCGCGAGTGCTAATAAAAACCAAAATGGTGAACTTTTGTTGTTTGGGATGATATAAACAGCGTCAGGGTTGGGTTGTTTTCGTTCAATTTTCAAAGGAAGAATTCACTCATTGGATACAGCTCGACGTCGTCGTGCTATCTTGTCGCACCCGCCATTTCGACGTTCCGAGAAAAACGCGTTTTAATGTTTGACCTTGAATATACAAAAACGAGAGCACGCAATGTAAACAATAACAGACACCTTTTGTTTGGCTGACCATTCTGTGCATTGTCCCAAAGTTTGGTTGAAGTTGGTTGCTGGAGTCCCGAGTTATAATTACAAATGTTTACGGTAGTCTAGCTTGTACGTGCGACAAACGCATCCTGACTTTCCTGGCCTGAAATCCCTTTGGCCTTTTGCCGCACTTACATCAATTTTCATGGAGTTACAAGATAGCACGACAAGATTGGAACTACTTTCATATATAAAGTGACAAAAATGCACGGAGTTTTTTCGGTTTTTGTTGAATATCTCAGGATTGAAATCGAATTTTGGGGATCTGTGACGGTCAAAAGGTGAGGCATTGTGAGCTGCACAATATGGCATTCTTAACTCAATTTGGCCCAAAATGCACGTACGACAAGTTAGCACGATGGCGACGAGCTGGCGCTGGGTAGCGTTCGTGATTATAACACATCGTTATGTCATAAATTTTGTGCTGCAATGATTAATAGGAATTTAGGCTATTTTAAAAATGGAAAAAGAACCACTTTGAACATCTTAATTTCGTAGAAGCTTAACCTATAAAAATAACAAAAAATCCAAATATTTCATAAAATCATGTTTGTAATTCTGTTCTCTGAAGAATATATAATAGTTCATTCAAAATCCAAACAAGGGCAACCGATTTTCTTGAGAATTCAGGCAAGAATAATTTGTATTATATGTAGAGCAGATAATTATAAAAAATATATATATTATTGCGCATGTTTTTATTTCGAAAATGAAAAAAAAGTATAGGTACTAGATGCCACCAGAAAAAAGGAGCTTCTTAATTTTTTTTAACTTTCATATTTTAAAGGGTTATAAGCATTATTGTGCATGTTTCTATTTTGAAAATGTCTCAGTAACACGAATATGATAAAATTATCACCAAAAATGCGATCTAAGGGGTCCCCGAGCAAAAATTTACAACTAAAAAATTCACTACAAATAAAAGACTTAGTGTCTATTTAATATGCTAAACTGCCTTATCCAAAGCGTTCTCAGTCTCAGATAATAGTCCCAAAAGTCCCCTACAAGCTGCAGGTCGAACCGAGTTGATATCTGGATGGAACAATTTTTAATTTAAGTTTGAGAATTGTGCTATTTTTTCACCAAAATGCCAACAACTCCGTTTAGATTTAACCAATTGGGATGCTTCTCCCTGCATTTTGTTGCATTTTGTAAGCTCTTTCAGATGCATTTTGAATTTTGATGTTTAATTGAATTTTGTTCAAGTTATAGCCTTTTCAAATTGTTTGACATGTTTGAACCTGTAAACATTGTGTCCCGATTTGCCCCACTTCCCGTTGACCTAGAATGCTAATATTTTGGCCAGATGTTAGTTTCATATGTATAAACAACCCCTGAAAATTTGAGGCAGATTGGTGAGGTCCAAACGACGTCTCATACAAAGGGGTATTCCCTGTTCATGGACTCGCTCATAAACATAAGGGGTTTGCTTATAAACATCACGAAACAAAGAGCAACACAAAAAGTTACTTTTTCAAAACTTTTTTTTCTTAAAATCGCGAGAACTCGTTTTTAAGCAATTACCTTTTGTTGAGATATCAAATTTTTTGTAATTGTCTGCTCTACAACTTTGTAGAACATTGTTACACTCTTAAGAACAACCGTACAAATACAAAATTTTAAAATTGAAATGTCTGTTCTAAATGAAAAAATGACCCTTCTGGGTCAATGTAGGTTCGAAAAGTACATTAAATTTCCCATATAATGACATGTTCCAAAAAATTTTACAGTCAAGTAACGGAAAATGGGAGAGTTTTTAAAACTTTTTTAGTGTGTTTTTTATGAAAAATACGTTTTTTCGGAATTCTGAGTACGCCATCGAATCGGGCGTCCAATTTTACATAAACGTCCCTTTGACACCAAATTTCTATCTCATCACCGTTTCAGGCTGCAAATTAATGAAAAACACCTCTTTTTTCGCATGTTCAAAAATGAAAGTGGTCTTACAGCCCCTCCGTCACGAGATATAAAAAAAACGGACCTCAGATTCGTGATCAGGGACAAAAGTTACCCATTAGGACAATGTTTCACGCAAATCGAAGAGTGGTCGGGGCTACTGCTGTATGAGATAGCGGAGAATGACCAAGGACAGACATTTTAGCGCTAATTATCATTATATCAAAAAAAAATATTTTGCATAGTTGTATTCTCCATACTAGTCTCTATACAAACTTGGAAGCTGTTCCTTAAAAAAGTGCTAAGTGGTGGTTGCTGAGATGACTTTACAAATAATAAAAACGTTAGAAACATACATAGGCCCGACTTCTCTTCGATATTCGTGAATCGATGCCCTAAGAAAAGAATTTTGGTTTCTGATCATGAATCCGAGATCAATTTTTTGTTATCCAATGATGGAGGGGCAGTACAACCCCATTCATGATTAGCATTCGAAAAATTAGTGTTTTTGTTTTACTTTCAGCCTGAAATGGTGAACATTTGGAAATTTGGTGTCAAAGGGACTTTTATGTGAAATTGGACGTCCGATTTGATGGCGTATGTAATAAAATTTTCCAAAATTCTTTATTTCATAAAAATACCACAATAGTTTTAAAACGTCTGCCTCATAGATAAAAATAAGAGTAAATTACTATCTTTTATGCATACAATGACTCGGAAAATGGAAATCATGGGCGTCATGTTTGTTTTAATTACTTATTATACACCTATGGATTTAAAATTCTCTTCTAACCGTAATGATATCTTCTTTCCATTCTGAAGTCTAAAGAATATTTCACCAAGACAGATCTACAATGTTGTTCACAATGAGGAAAACCTTTTGACGGTCAAGTTTGTGACATTTCCTTATTCCCCTAAATAGAACTTACCTCTCATATCAGACAAAAATAATCTTCAAGCTCGTTACCTGCGGTCGTTCCGATGTCTATTTTGTTTCGACCATGACTCATAAACCGGCCGCACCCCACAGCATCTTTGGTGGGAAAATGCTGGCTGACCATTAGACCATCTCCACCGGGCGCGCGCAGTAAGGATTTGGAAGCGCTCCACCATCACTCTTCCCCACACCGGTCGCTCATAAACGCGCTCATAAAATAGCAGCTCGACCCTGGGTGAACAGCGGGTGACCAAATTTAGTGACCCGCTAGTAGCGCGCACAAATATTTGACATCTGCTTGAAGTGAAAGGAGAATCAACATTTTTTTTTTGAATTGACTTTTCATGGTTCCATGGAACTGGACATTGATGATGAACATTTTCATTGTACTGGCCACAACCCGGATTGGCCCAGGTTCCCCGGGGGATGTTCCGTTGAAAGGTTATGGGCAATATTGGTGTCAAACTTCACGATTTTCAAAATCACATGTGAAAATTACGGAAAAGGACATTTTTAACGAACTGGCCACAACCCGGATGGTTCCGGGTTCCCTGGGGGATGTTCCATTGGAGGGACATTGGCGGCACCGATGAATATGGGCAATATTGGTGTTAAATTTCACGATTTTCAAAATCACATATGAAAATTACGAAAATGGAATTTTATAGTGGACTGGCCACGATCCGAATTGGTCCGGATTCTCACGGGGATGTTCCGTTGAGCGGACATTGGCGGCACCATATGAATATGGGTAATATTGGTGTCAAACTTCACGATTTTCAAAATCACATGTCAAAATTACGAAAAAGGACATTTTCAACGAACTGGCAACGATGGTTCCGGATTCCCTGGGGGATGTTCCGTTGGAAGGACATTGGCGACACCGATGAATATGGGCAATATTGGTATTAAAATTAACGATTTTCAATATCACATATGAAATTCCGTAAATTTACATTTTAAACAGACTGGCCACAACCCGGATGGTTCCGAATTCCCCTGACGATGTTTCGTTGAAGGGACATTGAAGGAATTTATTTTTTGAATTAATTTAAATTGTGGATCTTTTCAACTTCAATATTTGTTATTTATTTATTTGTGCCGATAAGGTCCCTTCAACGAAACAACGAATAAACTTTATATGTTCATTTTCGTAATTTCGATAGGTGATTTTGAAAACCGTGAAGTTTGACACCATTATATATAACTTCCCCCGGGGAACTCGGAACTACCTGGGTTGTGGCGAGTTCACTCAAAAAGTTCATTTTCGTAATTTTCACATGTAATATTGAAAATTGTAAAGTTTGACACCAATATTACCCATATTCATACGGTGCGGCCAATAACCTTCCAACGGAACATTCCTCGGGGAACCCAGAACCATCCGGGTTGTGGCCAGTTCGTTGAAATATAAATTTTGGTAATTTTCACATGTGTTTTGAAAATCGTGAGTTTTGACACCAATATTGCTCATATTCATACGGTGCTGCCAATGTCCCTCCAACGGAACATTCTCCGGGGAACCCGGACCAATCCAGGTTACTATCAATCCAGTTTTTTTTTGGAAATAATTACTTTTGGCTTTGAAGATTTTGGCAAATTGGTCATGCCAATAAATTAAAACAAATTTTATTTCGAAACGTCAAAATAAGCTGATACTCACCCCCGGTGGGGTTGGCAGTGACTATTTTACCAACCCGTTTTATCAACGACCGGTGTGGGAAGGGTGACTAAACTAAAATAGTAGCGCTGTGGGTGAACAAAATAGTCACTCATTTATGTGTGCACCGGTGGAGATGCTCTTAGACGAGATGTTAAGCTCAAGGCAACAAGAGTAGAGCTGTGGCACACCTAACTTCACCTATGCTGTCGGAAAGCGTGTGGAAAATATTAGCAAGTGGGGGTATTTTTAGAAATATTTCACTCCAAAGCAGCTTCCGAAAAAATTAAAACGCTAACGGCTTTCAATTCACAGCAATTCCATCATTTCTTTACAATGTAGTTTTCATAAGAAAATATCAATACCAAATGTTAAAATTTTTAAAGTGTTCAATATAATATTTATGCAATTATAAAATTCGAATAAAATATTTATTTAATATTTATAAATATTTGCTTTGTCACGCCAAATCCTTTGAAATCCGCTGCTGTTTTGAAATTGTCCAAAATTTTTCATTTTCAAAATATATTCCGATTGAAGCAACCTTTGCTTTAAACTTTGCTTTGACTTCATAACATATCGACGTTTGTCACGAGCCCGCATCAAGACATCCAGAAAAAATCATGTTTCCGACAATCATGAAAATTTTGAAGAAGGAATCTGACCAGGAAGGTAAAAACCTAACTTTTGTAAACTTGCAGTCTTGAAATCTTAACTTTCCCTCGGTTCCCCCTCTAGCCGGTGTTCCGTTCACAACCCTAGTGACGAAAGTCCGAACCACTCCGGAAGGTTCGCAGTTTGATGCGGATTCCCTCCCGGAAATGGTCCGGCAGGAACTAGAAAAGGCTGTCAGGCAAGGCCTCGTCGAGTTCAAAGACGACATCGTGAAGCTCCGTCCCGCGTCTTGCGAGTCCAGTCCTCGACTCCCGGACTCCCCGGAAACATCCACCCCGGAAGTGACCACGCCGCCGTCCCAGCCGGAAATCGTAACGGCGGACTTCATGGAACCACCCGTGGATCGCAATGTGGTGGTGACCCCAACCCGACCCGTTCCGGAGGTACGTAGGGCTTCGACCCGGGTGCGGACGGTGCCGCCAAGGTTTGTGGTCCACGAGGACACCATTGTCGAAGGACGGCGTCCGGGACGGCAGCGTCGGACTGGTGCCATCGGTGGACGGGCCAATCGACATCCGGCGGCGAGATCCCGGTCCCGATCCAGGTCGGCACGACGCGTGCGTTCCGCGTCCAGGGGCCGCGGAAAAGACTAAATCATTGCGAGTGTTGTACGTGAAATTTGAAATATATATTTTTAAACAAACCTAAAATCTATTGTTTTGTTGTATGACTTTGACTTCACCATGTAACTTCTCTAGAAAAATCGAAACCATCTGGCCAGATTAACAACCGGGAGCTGGCGAACCTGGGTAACAGTCCATGATTGATGACAAAACAAACCATCCACTTTCACAACCCCCAGGTCTTTTGTGGTCTCTATTGGAAGTTTCTGCTCGAGCCAAGGAGTCCAAAGGCTTGAATGGCGAGAGCACCGAAACCTATTTTTACTCCACGGAACCTTCCACTCCAGGGTTCGAACTGACGACCTTTGGATTGCAACACTTGGAATGACTTAACAGCCTAACAACATCCCAGGCCGGGACCGACGTTTACTTCCCCATCCGATGGAAGGCTGGAGCAGATAAGAATCGAACCCATGATCTTCCGCTTACTAAGCGGACAGGATTCCGAATATGTAAAAATTTAGCCCATAAAGTGCCATCTTCTTGGGCTACAGTAAAAACTAAATCTTTCCCTGTTCCTGAGCGGAACACCCGTGAAGAGTATCGGGGCCGGCATTTACAAAGCGAATTCAGTGACAGTTTATTAATCAACATGTTGAGGTTTATGTAAACATTCCAAAGGTTGTCTTCCTAAGGTGTCTTGATAAGGTCCAGTTTGTGACGATACACTACCTTCCTTTTACTAAGCAATCGAATCCAGAATGGAAAAGATCACCAGTTGTGTTGGTCCGAGCCGGGATTTGAACCCCGATCTACCACTTATGAGGCGGAAGCGTTATCACTGGACTACGTGACTTGGGCTACAGGGCAAAAGTTAACGCTGTAAAAAGTTTGTTATAGAAAAATCGTAAATCTATGAGAAAAACTGCGATTGACCAAAATACCGCATGCTTATAGTCCATGAAATTACGTATGTTTTGACCTATGGGAGTATGGGTGTTGGAGGCTGTTGCAAAAAGATATTAAGGTTTTAAAAAAATTATTAACAATTTTTAACAGTAATTTGCAAAAGCTATGAGAAAAAGTTAAACCAATCCAGGATGTCTAAGGCACATTTTGAAGCTTCAAAAGACCTTCCAAATGCATCTAAAAAAAATCAAACCATCCAAATTAACGACCCCCGGGTCTTTTGTGGTCTCTATTGCAAGTTTCTGCTCGAACCTTGGAGTCCGAAGGCTTGAATGGAGAGAGCACCCAAACCTCTTTCTACTCCAAGGAACCTTCCACCCCAGTGTTTGAACTGACGACCTTCGGATTGCGAGTCCAACCGCCGCCAGCGATTCCACCGGAGTAGGCTTGGTTTAGTGCGTTGTTTGTACTTATGGCATGGAGACGACTCCTACACCTGGGATGACTTAACGGCCTAACAACCAAGGCCGGGACCGACATTTTACTTCCTCATCCGATGGAAGGTTGCAGCAGATGGGAATCGAACCCAGAATCATCCGCTTACAAAGCGGACAGCGTAACCATTCGGCCACGCACTGCCAAATGCATCTAAGAGAGTTGAAATTGATCAAGTTTTACGCAAATGGGAGCAATTTTATGATTTTTCATGTTTTTGGACGTCAAATTTCAATGCACGTTTTATCCCACTTCCATTTGTCGTAAAGGGCTCATATTTGGCATGACTTCATCTCATGTATAGATAAACAAACGCTGAAAGTTCCATCTAAATCAGAGTACCCCGATACGACCTCTAGAACAAACCGAGCAAAATCTACAAATACTGCCTCTTAACCATTTGGCCAAGCCTGATTGATGCATCATCTTTTTCAGCTCCGTTACTGTACAATATTTGGATAATTATGATTGTGATTGGATAGAACAGACACAGGTTAACAAAAACAGTATATCGATTCGACGTTGTCGTGCTTGTCGCACCCGCCATTTCAACGTTACGAGAAAAACGCGTTTTAATGTTTGACCTTGAATTAACAAAAACGAAACGAAAACGAAAGCACGCAATGTTAACAATATCAAACACGTTTTGTTTGGCTGACCATTATGTGCATTGTCCCGAAGTTTGGTTGAAGTTGGTTGCTGGAGTCCCGAGTTTTAATTACTAATGTTTACGGTAGTCCGGCATGTACGTGTGTCAACCGCGTTCTGACCTGAATTCCCTTTGGCCAGTTGTCGCACTAACATCAATTTTCAGGGTGTGTCAAGATAACACGACGAAATTGAAATTTCTTTCATTGGGACCATCCATAAACCACGTGGACACTTTTTTGGGAATCTCGAACCCCCCCCCCCCTTCGTGGACAATTTTCCATATAAAAAAATCTTTTTTGTATGGAGCGTGGACAATCGCCATAACCCCCCCCCCCCCCTCCCTAAAGTGTCCACGTGGTTTATGGATGGTCCCCATATGAAAAGTCACAAAAATGTACGGAGTTTTTCCGGTTTTTATTGAATGTCTCAGGATTGAAATCGAATTTTGGGGATCTATGAAGATGAACTGCACAAAATGGCGTTCTTTACTCAATTTGGCCCAAAATGCACGTACGACAAGTTAGCACGACGGCGACGAATTGCGACCTCCACAGGTAAAAAACTGAGCACTATTTTTTTAGTACAGTACCATCCCATTTTGAAACATTGCAAAAAATCAACATCATTTTTTAAATTGATCGTTATTGCGTTAAGTTTAAGATTGGTTTTAATGAACAATTTCGAACAAAAATTAAGTTAGTCTCATTCATCAGAAATGTGTCGAAAAGTCGTGTTGCCAAAAATGGGATGGCACTGTAGCCCTAATCAATACCTACAGCATTGCCCAAGACACCACATCGATAAGGAAATGTCTTTCCGTGATACATATTTTTGAATATTTGCAAACTTTATTTGGAGGTTTATATTGACAAACCAGTGATGACAAATACCAGTAGCTTGGCCATCACAGTCTGGTTAGGTTGCAATGAATTTTTTTTCATGGTATTTCATTACATAAATCTAGCAAAACATTGCAATAGGGCCGAAGCCGAAGTGTAAACAAAGCGTCTATCCTGCTCGTTCTTAATGTAAACATCAACTGATGTAAGCAGGATAGACTCTTTCTTTACACTTCGGCTTTGGCCCTATTACAATGTTTTGCCTATACAAAAATTGTTAAGTAATTTTCTTCTTTTCAACGGGACAAATGAAATCACACCTCCGGGAAGTCAACAGGTAATAAATTCGATGATTCAACCTTCCTGGGTCACACACTCAACTGCCAAATGTGACAGCACCAGCGTCATTTTCATTTCAGCAGGATCCATAAATTTCACTTTTACGCCAGTTCTAAAGTACAACACAAATTTCACTTTCCAGTCAAACTAAGAAATCGCACATTCTCTCCTCTCTGGAAAGGTGATTTTCAACACGTCAATCTAAATTTAGACCAAACCCCGTCAGGTAAGCTTCACAGTCCGGCTCGTGAGAAATCGCTATTTTTAGCCCGATGAAATGATGCAATTCTCGTCATGGGCTGGATAAATCACCTGTGGAAATGGTGTGTCCGTTTCAAAGCGAATATATTTATATACACAGTTAATTTTATAGCTGATTTTTACAATAATTAGTTAGTATAAATTGGTTTATTCTTAGACCTGTCAAGCGTGCTTCACTCTTCTTAGTACATTTCAAAGTTCGTTGATTTATGGCCCCAGCCAGCAATCTCTAGGTTGCGCCCACTCGCAGGACCGGCGGCATGTTACTTGGCATGTTGTTTTCTAGAGTTGATGCTTTGGAATGCAAATTAATGCAGCAGCAGCAGTCCGGCAAAAACGTTCAGCGTTCAAAAACTGATGAATTTGGAATGCAAAGTGTCGAGAGGAAAGTGTAGAGAGAAAAAAAAACCCTTCTCAAACTTACGTACCTTTTGGACCGATCATATATTTGTGCAGCGAAATGTTCAGCATCGAAAGGAAAAACGGTGTGGAGTGGCTTCTAAAAATAAAGTTGGGAGATTTTCGCACAAGCACGAGGAAAAACGTGCATTTTCCTTGCTTTGGCACGATATGAGCAAAGGTGTGCGGCTCTGGCTGCACTTTTAGCACGGTTTAGGTGCGGTTTGAACGACCAACATTTTATGCGGAGTAAAAATACATTGTATGAAGCTAAAATGAGTAGTACTCACTTTTCAAAGTGTTTAAAAAAACGACTTAGAGTCACGACGAATCTGTCACTTGATGGATTTGCATACATCACACTTTTGTCTTATAGTGCTAAATAAAAATTTTAGTTCTTTAAAGTAGACTTCGAAAACTTTTCAAAACAAAGAAGTTTATATTACTTTGAAAATATATTTTGTAAACCAAAATACTCAATTCCAATTCATTTTTACCAAGCAAAATTAGATAAATGAATGATTGTTTAAAATAAATGTTTGAATTGATAATTTCTCAATTTTGATATCTTTAAAATTTATTCTAAGAAGGAAATCCCGAAAGCCTAGTACAAGAGTGCACAGAGCACAAATAAAATAAAACATTCCACATTTATTCTGTTAAATCAATTGATGTTAATGAAAATATAATTAGTAGAATTTATATTTAAAAAATATCAGGTTTCATAGTTGCCTTCAAAACTCAAAAATCTATACTTTACTATAACTTATAAATAACTTTGCAGGATTTTGCAACTATTTTCAATTTGCATGAACAGCTCCAGCAACTTTCCTCTTCAGCTATGTGCACCACATCTTGGTATTTCGAAAAATAAAGGCAAATTTTCCTCCGTGGGTGGTAACTAATTCTGACCCGACCGGGAAGGTAGCCAACGGCCATTTGCATGCCCGCCATCGCTCAACTATAAACCCTGACGGACTAAAGATTAATCCAAGCGATTTTTCTTGCTCAAAGTGCGCTCGTGTTTACTATTAATCCATGGGTGGGGAAGATATGCAGAAGATGTTCCCACTACCGGCGACGACGGCTCGCAGGAATTAGACCAGACTATCTTCCCAAAGCCGGGGTTGTTTACATATCGACACGTCTCAGCTCAAATTTACCCAAATTACTCACGCGGATTTTTTTTTATTTGAATTTTCAAAACCAAAAGTGAGAAAACGAAAAAATCTCCACTACATAGCACAAACCCTGTCATGTCTGAGTGTGACCCGAGCATGGGTAAATAACAAGGGAAATGCGTAATAATACCTTTCTCTGGTATCAATACCAAATTTTGGTATTCCTGGACCCTTTAAAATTTGTCTTAAGGATTATGCTAGAGCAAAATGTGGTATCATACCAATTTAAGGTATTGTTTTGATATTGCAAAATTGCAGAATTTGTCAATGATCGAACATCACATTTTGGTATTCTTTTGGTATTACAGTATTTTATCAAATTCCTCTGCAACTATGGGAAAATTTTGACCAATTTTGACAAAATAATTAATTTTGCGCTATAATGATGTCTCAAAGCGAATGCTTTCATTCAAAACCGGAAATTTCAAACTTGATTTTAAACATTTTTGATATACCCCCTATAGAAATGACTTGAAATTGTGGAAAAATTTCTAAGTCAGGATGGCACATTTTGGTATTATTTTGGTATTTAAGTGTTTTATCAAATTCCTCTGAAACTATGGGAAAATTTTGACCAATTTTGACAAAATAATTAATTTTGCGCTATAATGATGTCTCAAAGCGAATGCTTTCATTCAAAACCGGAAATTTCAAACTTGATTTTAAACATTTTTGATATACCCCCTATAGAAATGACTTGAAATTGTGGAAAAATTTCTAAGTCAGGATGGCACATTTTGGTATTATTTTGGTATTTAAGTGTTTTATCAAATTCCTCTGAAACTATGGGAAAATTTTGACCAATTTTGACAAAATAATTAATTTTGCGCTAAAATGATGTCTCAAAGCGAATGCTTTCATTCAAAACCGGAAATTTCAAACTTTATTTTAAACATTTTTGATATAGGGGAACTATACCCTTTCTCAGCCTATTTCTATTATCGGCCTATCAACACTTTGAACATAAATTACAGCTTTCATATAGTATTTTTGACTGTTCCAAAGTATGAAATAGCTCAAACAAAAGTGAGCAAGCAACTTTTCATTGTTGATACATCTGAAAATGTTGATTTAATAGCGGAAAATTGCAAAGTGATGAGAATCGGTCGAACGGCTTAGAGTGATTAAAATGGGCATATTTACCCTATCCCCTACAGAAATGACTTGAAATTGTGGAAAAATTTCTAAGTCAGGATGGCACATTTTGGTATTATTTGAATATTGAAAGGATTCATCAATTTTCTCTGAAACTATGGGAAATTTGTTAAAAAAAATTTACGAGTTAATTAATTTTGCGCTAAAATGACTTGAAACCCAAAAATGTTAAAGATGATTTCAAAAATTAGTGTGATATACCCACTAATATTTTTTTCAAGAAGGTTGAAATATCTCTAAGTCGGGATAACCAAATACTTTGAAAAACGAGTCAATCGACAGATTAATGAATTTTGGTGAATTTCAATTCAGTTTCATTTTAATAATACTTATTTTCAATCTTGTTATTTTTCAGAAGCTTCAAGAACTTCAAGCACAGGCCGTTCATCAATGACAAATGCATTCGGTGTGGTGAAGTATATCACTAAGAACAACATGGAATCATCAGGTGAGTAGATTTGGCTGTTGCATATGAATAATTTCCGTTATTTCACTAACTGCAACTGCTGCACTAAAAATGGTATGAAAATACCAAATTTTGGTATTACTTGTTCAAATACCAGCGACCATAATGTGCTCTTGGTTGCCCAGTAATAGATGGTAAAATACCATGAAATCATAACCAAAATCATGTATGTGAAAGACCACAGAAATACCAAAATATGATTTTCCAAGGGCGCGGGAATACCTAAAAATAAAACCATGGCAATACCAAGTTTTGGTATTCAAGCAATGTTCAAAAATCCAGAAGACCTCAACTTGGTATTGAAATGGGTTTATTTTGAGCTATTATTTTACCCTTGGAATAACATGGTTTGGTATTGTTGTGCCCTTACACATACAAGATTTTGGTATGATTTCATGGTATTTTACCATCTATTACTGGGCAACCAAGGGCACATTTTGGTCGCTGTTATTTGCCCAAGTAATACCAAAATTTGGTATTCCCGTGTTATTTACCCCTGCTCGGGGATCGTGGTTGGATTTAATCTAGGAAAACACCTTCTCAAGTTTGACGTGAAGATTAACCGCCACCGCGATATGACTAGACTTGGACTATGTAGGATTGTTGTGTTTGTCTCTAATTTCTGCACCACATCCATAGGTCACACAACCCAGCGGTATGCCTTTATGCATACGGTGGAAAGTTGAGGAGGAAAAACTTCACGATCGTGGTGGTTTCATAGGCAAAATTTCACAACCACCGAGAAAAGGCCCCGTGGGACGCCCACACGCGTGCGTTGGGTTGGGAAAGTCTGGTCACAAATTATGGTTCGAAACAGCCAACAACACACAGAACCATTCCTAGTGTGAACTCACCTTTACTTTGCTCTTCTCGCGCGATGCATGTGTTGGAAGCTCTGTGAGTCAAACGAAGGAAAAGGTGCGCTGATGTTTTGTGAGCAAGATGATTGGATGTTCAAACCTATAACATTGAAACAGTGCACTTTAACAAAAATTGATCATTTCCGATAGCAAATTTGCGACTGATCATAACTTTTGAACTTTTTTGTTGAGAGTATACCCCTCCTATTTTTTACCGTACCGTAACGTAAACCTGATAGATATTGAAAGGTTGAAGATTGCTTTGTAAATGAAAAAAATAAGAAAAAATAAATACAGACAGAATGGTATGGCGTTATTCTAAGCTATTAGTTTTTAAATTGCCTCATGAAAAAGTTGTTAACAAATATTCAATTGTTTCAAAAGTTAGATAGTGAGAAAATATTGATGAAATTAAATACTCGAAACGAAAAAAAACGAAGTTGACTTTAAAGCTGTCAGCCACCATTGCTAGTACAAACCACTAGCGTCCTCCTTTTGATTTACAAGCCCCCCTGGGCTCCTAAGTGTATGAAAGTATGGCACGGAGCGACGGCGCCGAATACCCATATTTACACAAAGAATTTTAGAGCGCCCGCCGTGGGATTCGAACCTGCGACCTTTGGATTGTGAGTCCAGTGCGCGGTCCGATTGATCCACACGGGCGGGACATACTCTCTCAAAGTTTAATAATTTTGTAGATGAAAATGAGTTCGAATAGGAAAATCGGTCAATTTTACATTAAGAACAGCTGAAATTAATTTCAGAGTTAACAGTTTAAGCTTTATTGAAACAGAAATCAAAAATGTCTTCTTATTTATAGGCATTTTCAGTTGATCAATTTTTGATGTTAATTTAAAAAAAATCTACAAAAATTGGTTCACGGCAACAGAAATTGATTTTTCTCCGAAATAAAAATATATTGAATTTTGATCAAGCTTACTGTATTTTAAGTTAATTAACTTAGTAGTATAAGAAACCCAGTAACAATCATAGTCAAAAATAACAATTTTCAACGAAAATATATTTTAATGCACATGGTAAAAATAGAAATAAAAATTGAAATTACAGTTCTGTACAATGGAATTTCACTAAAATTTAAAATAGTTTTGATCTATCTCAGACATGCTTAATATAATTTAAATCACAGGAAAATGCACATAAATTTTTTTGCAGTTCATTTAACTTCTATTTCATTTTAAATTTTGAAGTTTTTAAATTATTGTTCCTTGAGCTATTTTAGGACTCTGGGTCAAATATGAGCAAAATCAGTCAACATTGATACCACTGACCTACAAAAATTGACAAAAATGACTGCGCAGGTTCAACTCGAGGGGAAGCATAAAGTTTGGGGTCTTCAGAAATACGTGCCTTTTTTTAATTTTTCAAAAATATTTATACAGGGCCGAATGGTTTTTCTTCAGAGTTTGTATGGAGAATTAGGGCGAGAGCGAGTTGTGGCGCTATAACCACGGCAAATAGTGTCCAGGGCATTCGTGGAATTACAGTGTCCCATCCCAGAGGGTCCCGGAGTACCAAACCTTCTTAGCATGGTGCCCCCAACGAATACAACCAAATCTTGGAGCGTATGGTGGTGTGTCCCCACGCTTCTTCCTCCCCTGTCGATTCAGAATTGTGTTGTTGTTCGAACACTCTGTGCTCAAACTCAACACAATTACGAGTCATCTCTGCGATACGGCTTTACGCAGTAGGCCTGGCCGCTTTAACGCTTGTGATGTTTCAATGCATTCTAATGCAATGGCGCACTACAAATGTTAATAAATGACAAGAAGAGCGCTAGGCGTCATCTAACCTAAGGCACTCTCCAAGATCCCTTCGAAAGATTGGCTGCGCTAGGGTCTGATTAGATTAGATTAGATTAGAGTTTGTATGGAGAATTAGGGCGGTTCGTCGCTGTTGCATACAATATAAAAATTGCTTGCAATTTGTGGGAGTAGTGATCAGCACTAATTCTCCATACAAACTTTGGAGAAAATCCATTCGGCCCTGACTTAATATTTTTGAAAAAATCTAAGTGCACATGTTTCTGGAACACTATTTTATTTAAGTTAGAAAATTGTGCTGTTTTTTCACTCAAATACCAATAACTTTCTTTAGATTTAACAAAAGCTATAGCCTTCTAAAGATTTGACGATTTTAAACCTTCCATCTTTGTGTCCCGATTTGCCCCACTTCTCGTTGATCTAGAGTGCTCATATTTTGGCCAGATGCTAGTTTTATTTGTACAAACAATCCCTGAAAATTTCAGGCAGATTGGTGAGGTCCAAACGACGTCTCATGCCCTGTTCGTGGACTCACTCTTAAATTAAAAAATACATTTTGTTCCAATATGTTATCACCGCCATTTTAACCGCCATCTTGCCCGACCATCAAAAATAAGACAATTAAAAAAAACGTGATTTTATTATCCGCAGATTCGATTATCCAATGCAATTAGTTTTTATTATTATTAAATAATCAATTCACAATAGCGTAATTCTTATCACCTAATCTGCCTCTGATCGCATAAATGTCCCATATGCATTTTCATTACTTTTGAGTTATTGGCTCAAAATCTTGTGTTCTTTCAAAAACGCCTTAAACATCCAGTACCTTGCTCTAAAATTTAGGAGAAATCCAGTTTTTTCGTGAAAACTTAACACCTAGCCTATGTGGAGTGCATAATTGGCAAAGGGAGCGCGTGGTCGTAAAAAATATTCGGAGTGAAAAGTGATTTTTTTTGTGTGCCTTTTGTTTCGCATTTTTGTCGTGTATTGTGTGCTGTGAGAGGAAAATTACCATCTGAAAATGCAGCGTCAATAGAGTGCATAATTGGCAAAGGGAGCGCGTGGTCGTAAAAATATTCGGAGTGAAAAGTGATTTTTGTGATTTTAAAAGCCCTTCCTATATCATCGTTGATCGGAAGGCACGGTGTCGGATGGATTGTGTTTAAATTTTCAGAATAAGGTTTTATTTTTTTGCAGTGAAAAAGCCATTTCTATATAATGAACGAAAGACGCACTGACAATTTGGATCGTTGAGTTAATAGTGGAGCAAAATAACTGTGTGTGAGTGAGTTTGTGTGTTAACCAGAAAGACCTTCCCATAGCATCGTTGCTCGGAAGGCTCGCCGACGGGTCTGTTATGAAAGTCCTCCCCTAGCGACGTAGCTCGGGAGGCATCGAAAAGCCAATACCTTATCCTACTAACCCAAAAAAAATTAATCACGTGATGCTTGAAGGAGATGCTGTGGATTCAACGGTCTCAAGCGGTATCAACAAGTATATAGCGAAAAACTATGTGCTTGATGAGTCTGCAACTTCAACTATCGAACTAACATTCCTCCCTTTCGTTGAACTGCAGGCTTCTTGGGAGGGCGCCGGTATTGACTAATAAAGTAGAGATCTTCAGAGGTTAAACAGTGAACGGATGATTGGCTCCCACTGATCATTATTGATTCATTGTTTAGCTTCAGCTGATCTGTCAATAACGGAGTAGCAGCTCATTGGCAGTCAACCATGCTCATGCTCATGCAAAACTTAACACCTAGCCTATGTGTGGGACAATAGGGTGTAATAACAAAATCGATTTTCCAGCACAGCAATTTTTCAGTTCCTTTTGGGGTCCTAAACAACTCCCCAAAGTTTGAGAACTATTGGTGCAGTCCTCACATTGCGCAAAGCGGTTCAATCACAGAGTAATCCAGATGGAGCACTGGCATTTAATTTATGTTTGCGTTACGCGGTACATCGTGGTACATCGTCCCTTCAGGAAAAACTTAGCATGAGAACTTTTTTTTTTGCTATCTTAGTTCACTGGATTTTCACAGGCGTTAAGCTAAGAACAAGATTGTCCGTCAGGCCTTGACGCAAACGCAAAATTCTGCGCCTGTCATCATAGCCTGCCAGTCATCGACCATTGAACAAAGCAACCCCTGCAGATTGTTCGACTGACAGCTGATGGAAAAATCGAACTGGCACAGCGTTCTGCGTTCACCACTGCGTCGAACGGACAATCTTGTTCTTAGCTTAACGCCTGCTACCCTTAGAAAAATCCAACAAAATTCGATGACTTTTGTAGGGACTGCGGCCTCTGTATTACTCTGTGGTTCAGTTTTCCATATAAATTTGTATGGGAAAAATCATTTTTTTGGATTTTGATATTTTAAAAATCCACGTTTCACGCTATATCAAAACCGGACTCATATTTGGATGCTCTGGAAGGTGCTCTACAACTTTCCCAAAGAGAGTATTGCGTTAACTTGCTCCTGAAAGAAGATACAGCGTGTTCAAAACTCGTCTAAGAAGTGTTTTTCGAGCAAAAAACACGTTTTAGACGAGTTTTGAACACGCTGTATCTTTTTATAGGAACAAGTTAGCACCATACTCTCCTCGGGAAAGTTGTAGAGCAGCATCCGAATATGAGTCCGGTTTTGATATAGCGTGAAACGTGGATTTTTAAAACATCAAAATCCAAAAAATGATTTTTCCCATACTAATTCCCATACAAAATTTAATCGCTTTGCGCAAAGTGGGGACTTAACCAATCGTTCCCAAACTGTAGGGAGTTGCTTAGGACCTCAAAAGGATCTGAAAAGTTGCTGTGCTCAATAAACTTGTCTTGCTTTTTTCTCAGCTTGCTGTTTTTGCATATGGGACATTAATGCGAACATGCGAAAAACTCAGGAAGCGTGAAGATCTCCCGTAACGTCTGCTTGTCTCGGTGGAGTACTGCTCCCAGATGCGGCCACTCTAGCGTACAAACCACCCCATCTGGGAGGGAACGCTGTATTGGCTGATGGAACCGCTGCACCGCCAGCTGCTGTAGCGGTCGAGCTCGATGTCTTCGGAGGTTGGCGGGACGGGGCGCGGCACAGCCACGGAAATTCACCGTGTGGTTTCCGCCACTGTTCGCGCACTTGACGCGCGCTTTGTGCTGCTGGGCGCATTCCTCCAGCTGGATTCGATTATCCAAAGTGATTTTTTTCCGAAGCCTTCGGATAATTGAGTCTTGACTGTATTCACATGTCCATTTTTATGAACAGTCCATAACATTATATTGAGCCTTTTTCCATCAAATTCATTCCACTTTGATCAGTTTTGTTTTCAAAAGAATAATCACTGATCACATTAGTCGTGCTACCTTAATCTTCCGCAAATCTCCCAAATAACGTGTGAATATCTGTGCCTTGATCTCGGGTAGCGTGCGCGCGAAAATCCTCCGCGCACGTCTCTCGAAAGGTACGACTGCGGTGTTCATATTTCCACCAGCTAGCTGAAAGAATTTTCCGCCACCAACGTTTGAAAGTGTGTGTGTGCGTATGTCTCTGTGTTTGTGCTCGATGGCACTTTTTGGCCGTTTAAAGAAGTGGCGTGCCGTGTGCAGTTCGATACATAGACTACCGAGTGCACGCCACCCCATTCAATCATTCGAATTACGACGGTTGATAGTGTCAGAGATATTCCGCCGCGTGGAGTTTGTGGGTGAGCAAAGTGAGATTTTTTTTTATTCTTCGACGACGAGGAGGTCTCTACTGGACGACCTCTCGCTTACCTGGGCACACGCGTCCTAGATTTTTTTTTTGCTCGTCTCGGTGCGACACGTTCCGCGAGGCAACTGCTGCTGGCTGCCGGTGGGACCAGAACCTGCTCGATCAGTCTGCAAGGATCGCTCGGCTCGATACCATCGAAAAGTGCAGTGTGCTCCGCTGAATTTGAAAGTACCAGTGTCGAATAGAACAGTGTGAAGGTTATTGGAACTTAAAGCAAGACATATCTAAAGGACACTCAATGGACTGTGAAAAGTGCAACATTTGGGAAAAACTTCAACTAAATGTGAACAACTATTATTCTGGAGAACGAAAAGTGAAAAAAAAATCCTTGAACCAAAAAACAACTCAAAGTGACGACGGTGACTTAAAATAAGTGACCAGTCAAACCAGTTCATGGCAAAGTGACACAAAATTGAGAAGTGATGTGCGAAAAATAAACTCAACCTCGTCCGCGAGAAAAAAAAATCAGTGTCCAGAATGACGATGATCTGCTAATTGTGGCTACAGCTATTTTTGGGCGACGAAAACTCGCTACATTTGAGGACCGTATTTTCTCGAAGAAACCGCCTCACGGAGTCGTACTGCAATTTTTCCACGAAAATTATGCAATCCCAATTGTCGGGATGGAATTTTCACGCCCCATCCTCATGGAAGGTGGTGCTTGTGAGTGTGTGTGTGTGTGTGTTTGTGCGGCAAAATGCATTGCCCGGAGAAAATTGCTATTTTTAGGCGCTTGATCGTGGTTTTTGCTGCAGCCAAAATGCTGATGAGCTGGCAAGTTGGAAAATTGTGGAGGTGATTTGTGGCGTTTTAATTGCATTTTTTTTCCCTTGAAAAAAAAAAAACATTTTTTTCTTTGAATAAAAAACACATCACTGTTTCTCTTGAAAATGTAAATCAGATCCAAAAATAACATCGATAATTCAGTTGTTTTTCAAAAGGCACTCCCATGAGTTTTTCAAAAATAGTGATTTGTGCATTTGTATGTATTTTTTGCACAAGTCTTAGGAAAAGTTTCAATTTCGATTTAAGTACTGAAAAGTTCATCTTTTCAGCACTCAAATCATTTTTTTTTTGTTTTGAACTGTTTAGTTTGCAACGTACATTCAAGGATAAGTTTAGGAAATTGTTGTTTAATCGGCCGCAAAATAGTATGAATTTGAGAAATTGGATTATTTTCAACTCCTCCATTCCCCCCTTCAATTATAAATTAAGTATCAATTCACAACAATCATAATTTTGGCTAAAATTACGAAATATTTTTCTACTCTTGCAATCAGCGATTTGTTTTGTCATTTTTTGCTGCTCATGGTCAATGGAATGCAAATGTCTAAAGAAAAATTAAGATAAAGATTAGCTCATAACCGAAAAAAACAGAAATCGAGGAAATTATAAAAAATGATGCACTGCTCATATTTGAAATAATTGACATGAATTCTGTATCACAGATTCACATACATTTAGTACAGCTAATTTTTGAAAACTAGAACTAAGATATTCGAGAACTCTTCATGTTTCAAACAAAATGAAACTTCAGAGAAATTTATTTTTTGGAAAAAACATTCATAATTTTTAATTTATAATCGTATTTTTTAAATAATCGTATTTTAGACATTTTCAAAAAAAAAAACGACCAAAAATGGCAGAGAAATTCACGCATTTCACAAGCAATTTGAAAATAATTATAAGTATTACATTTTGTTAAAAATGCCCTAGATTTTTTTTAAGTTTTCAGCAAAAACGTTCAAAACAAAAACATTATATTGCATCCTCATTCCCCCCAAGAATGGTCAAATTCCCTCCCAGGGGGGAATTCCTCACCGGTTGAGAAACACTGTTTTAACATAATCTTTTTAAAACATTCCAAATAAAAACAAAAGGTCAAAAAAAACTGTAAACTTAACTATATATTGTTAGTGAAAACATTAAATATGTTCTGCCATGTTTATTTTATGATTAACCAAAATCAATTTCAGCAGCTTATTTTATATAGTTTAAACTGCTGATCGAAAAATTTTAAATGTTTAACCTAATCATTTTCAAAGTATTCAAAATAATGCTTGGAACAGAAATAAATAACTGTAAACAAAACACAATATTTTCAGATAAAAAATGCTACATTTTTAAATAATTTGTGTCATTTTTCATCAACTCATTTTCTTTAGTATATGCTTCTGATCACAATAAATGACAAAAATGACAACAAAAAATTAATGATATTTTAAGATATTATTGAAATTTTTTGTATCATTGTTCATGATCTAAATGTTTCCATTCTGAACCATTTAAAAAAATGAAATATATCTAATAAACGTAATGTAAAGGAGGTTTTGGACAGTGACAAAAAAAAACTTACACTTTTTCCTACTTGAGTTGGCCAAACCCGCAAACTTATTTGCGGCAAACTATAAACAAAGCCAAATGTATGCAGGCTGACGTTTCTGCTAACAAATACAGACAAACAAACAAAGCAGACCAACTAGCAAAAAGTGCGAGTTTGTTTGGCATAGTCTTAAAACTCCTTAAACGGCAACATTTCAGAATCTGGACTGTTTGAAAAAGTAAAAGATATGTTGAATCGAATTGAAATGCAAATCGTTATCAAATAAAAAATTATCATTCAAATTAGGACCAATTAGGAAGCTTATATTATAAAAGACAAGATATATTATTCCAAATTTGCGCACAAAAAGCAACACCGAACCAATTAATTTGCAAAATATTAATGGAGAATCATGATCAACCATGCAATTCCCCAGAACAGAAATAGTTCAAATGTTTTGGTGGAGCCGCTCGATGCTTGATAAATGTCGTGCTCCAAGGTTCTAGAAATAACAATCTTGATTTGATGAATACTCCAGATATTCTAAAAAATCACACAGAATTAGACAAAATCGGACCGTAAATTTCCAGACAGTCCCGTATATTTCCAGCTGTAGAAAGTGTCCCTACCACCTTCCTTCTGCCTTCCTATACCGGTATCCAAAATGCAACAAAAAGTATTTATAAACCGTCGTGGACTAGTTTTTCGACGACCGGTTCAACATGGCTCCTTGCCAAAAGAGCGTTTTGTTGCTCTTTATTTCAGATAGAGTAAATGCGGTGATTTGGTTCAACTTTTAAAATTTTTATTTTGAATTTCCTAAACAACAGTCTTATGAACTTTATTATAGTGTGTTTAATGCTATATTAGGAAAAAATTAAGAAATCTTAACCAAAAATTGTTTCTTTACCCTATTAAAAGCAAAAAAAAACACCTGGTGGAATTTGTTTTTCACCGAATTGTCTTTATTTTTACTAAAAGGAAGAGGGAAACTCGCTGAAGTGGAACGGATGCGTTTTTTGCCCACTGCACCACAGCGAAATCGGGCGAGGAAAAGTGCGTGTGCCACTCCGCCTGGCGTGGGTGGGAAAAACACACTTCAACCGTGCGTGGGTGTGAATCTCGTGAGTTGATTCTTGACACACAGCAAAAAAAAAGCAACAAGAGAGAGTGAAAAACACGCGTGGAATGTTGCCCGTTGGATTCAGGCAATTTATCTGACGATGTGCCAGCACGAGAAGGTAATTAAGATTGAGGATTTTTTATACTCTTGAGAGTGGGAAGTAATGCTTTGCTGACTGTGGAATGATGGGTGAACATAATTATTTCACCAATTTGTACGAGTGAAAACACTTGCATAACTCAGCGGCACGAGAACGCAATTATTTAGCTGAAAGTGACAAGATGAAGAAAAAATTGGATGTGAAATTAAATTTTGAGTCACAAGCTGTCGTGTCGTGTGGCTACTGACACTAATCAATCTTTCAAATTTTACTTGGTATGATGTAGATATTTTGATTTTCTTATTTTTTGAACACCGTGTCTTGTTTTTCTGTGTGACACCGTTCTTTTAACACCAACTTTGTCCAACTTGACGGGTCTAACTATACATCATTTACATTTTTTAATTAATTATGCCTAAATACCTAAAAAATGACAAAAAAATCAACAGTTTATGATTAAAAAATACACAAAATCTGTTACAATTCCCAGATGTATTATAACCATAATTGGGTCCTAAAATGAAGCTTAGATTGCTGATATTATTGTTTATAGCGATAAAGCTTATTTTTCTGAGAACAATGACCCTTTGTACGAGCACAAAGAGTTTAAAATGGATTTTTAAATCAATTTTGAAAAATTAACCTCGCGGTCCTTCTTGACAGAAAAGCTCCTACTTGACAGCTCGTTCCAAGGGGACCATAGTTGATCCATCGGAAAAATGTTGTCTTGTCAAAAAAAAATTTTGCATTAAAATGAAAAAAAGGGATCAGAAATGGTTTTTTATCGTGTTTTTTACCGTTGTACATGAAAAATTGACATAGGGCTTTAGTACCCAATTGTTTTTACTGTGTACGTCATCATAGCCTAGAGAAAAAAATATAAATATCTGGTAAGTCATGTCCAGAGATGGAAGAATCTTATTCAAAGGAAAATCGTTGGACGTTCATCAAGAGAAAAAATCCGAAGGGAACACGGCTCTCCTCTCTCACGCACGAAAGTTCGGTTAGAAGAAACTCAAAAAATCATCATCTGGATTATTCGGCAGAACACCGACTTCACAATAAAACTTGCAGGTGTAGCGTCAGACGTTGAAAAATGACCTGTCACTTTTCCTAGATGAACTTGAATGTTTGTAAACAAAACGAAATGAATGAATTTGAGTGGTGCTAGCAATGATATTCACAAAAAAATCTTCTTGATTTATCTCATTTCATTTATACTGCCATTTAATGGTAAGAACCGACCGATAACCGATTTAACATTAACGGAGAGAACTAAACTATCATTTTGACTCAGAGGCAAAGAGGCTCCGGCTCGAGTCTTGGTGGCATAAAAGCGTTTTCATGAGCTTGAAGGTAAATGCTATTTTATCAGTAATAAGGTAAAAATTGACGAAAGTTAGTCGTTTTCTGACATCTCAAGATCCCCTACAGCTGCCTCAAACCCATAACGACAAGCTCCATTAGCTCGACCCCTTCCCACAAGATCTGCTAGCAAACCTCAAAACTGCACGCATCCGATCAAAGCAACCATCATCGCGCGAAGAAGACCCGCGTCGAACAGGTGGCAAGGAACCAAAATTAGTGCAAACCCCTCCTCCCCTTCGCCGAAACAACATCTCGCCTACTAGATTTCCGTCAAACCGCGAATCCCTCGCACGCAACTGCAACACTGTTGCAGCTGCTGCTGCTTCTTCGCTAGTTGATGCCGCAACGCGTGACTTGGATTGCGCGACCACAGGCCCGACCTACGACGTAACGTAAACAGAACTCGCCGCACGGCGACAACATCGGCGCCGCTGAACGTCTGCTGTTCAGACTGTTCAGGCTTATTTTTAGCGCGCGATTGCGTTGCAAAGTTGCATCGCACTGCACTTGTGCACAAACGCACACAGAGTGCACCAACACAGCGGATAGTGTTCGGTTGTTGACAGTAGCCGCGGCGCTCCCGGGTGTCGTAGGACCGCGGTCATTCGACATACGGTTTATAAGATCCAGGTTACAAGAACAACATTCAGTAAGTTGCATAGATGTTGCAAGAATGTTGCAATATGTATGAGTTGAACAACACATTGCACTTGTTAACTCTCCACATTACATCTCCATATTTGGGACATGCTGAACTGGAATTTTTAATTCAATGTGCTCTCATCTAAGTTGCGTATAGAGTTATCTAAGCCTGCTTTCACGCACACTAGCACACCATTTGTTTTGCTGGCGGGTACAAAATTTAACCTCAATCTTTTTCGTGTACGTACACGCAATACATGCGCACGTAGATAGCTCTATAGACAACTTTAGCCTTTGTGTCAGTTAAAGACATTGATTGAAGCAGGTATTTTGTTTGGGTGTAGCAAAACCTGCCCAACAGGACTACTAGATCATTTGTGGTCGAACCAACGACGTTCAGCGGTTCATCGTCTAAGCCTACTACAGTGTATGGCTGTTATCTAATCGACCGATGCACGATCGTGAACCGACGTGATCGCACGGCTCTTCACTAACCCGATTCGTCGTGAACCGCCCGCAGTACGTTCTTCGTGGTGTCCTCCGGCGGTTGTGCAATGTAAAATACGGTCCTCTACCTTTCAACCGAACCTCCACAAGTTCCACAAACACACATGTAAAAAGAGATCCCTCAGTAGCTGCCACCACCAGTAGACGATCCTCGCAAAAAGATTAATCGCGCGTTTCTCCAGAAGAATAGTTTTTGCAAATAGCCAAGGCTTAGGACTTGTTGTGACTTGAAGTGTGCCCAGTGTTTCCACCCTAATTTTTACATAAGATTCATGTATAATCTCTTCCTTCTTTTCCGCAAAAATCCACATAAAAAACGACTACGTAACCAACTGCGTTCGTGTGTATGTGTATAACTCCCGAAAAAAAAAATCATCAAGGAATCTAGGCCGGAGAATAAGAATCTTTCACATCGACTAAACGACGAAAAAGTTCCGAGTGTGCGTGCGTGTTAGTGTGCAAAAGCCCCTTTGAGGTCCGATTTTTTTACACCTTGTGAAACTAGCTCCAGAACCGAGAACCAGCCAAGATGCCGTTCAAGCCAGCTGAGAACCCCAAGTGCCCCAAGTGCGGCAAGTCGGTCTACGCCGCCGAGGAACGAGTCGCCGGTGGACACAAATGGCACAAAGGATGCTTCAAGTGCGGTAAGTACAAGAGAAAAAAGCAAAAAAAAAATGAAGTTACGCAACGTTTTCCTCCCTCCCGTAACCGTTCAAAAACTCGTTAAACGCACACAAACTCACAGAACGCACGATCGCGATCGTGAATGCTCGTCACGACCGACGTAAACGCGCGAAGTGTTCCTTTGTTGACACATTTGCCGACGATCGGTCTCGTGAGGAGAGTGTTGGGTGGTGTTGTGCGTCCTCCGAAATGACCGGCTTGTTAGAAGTGTTTCTTATTTCTTTGCTTCTTTACACTTTAAAATGGGGAAGCCATAAAAATAAAAATAACCATTCTCGAGCGAGTGACGTAGATTTTTATTCGCGTTGACAGCTGTTGCGTTGTTAGGCGGTGGAAAATGATTTAACGAACGAGCGCGCTGTTTTTAGATGATGTCGGTTAAAATTAACTGAACTAAATGAATATTTTTATAATTTAAATTGGGTCCTAGAACTAAAATTAAATTTAAGATATTATTGTTCACAACGATAATGCTAAATTTTCTGAGTACTATGACCCTTTGTACGACCGCAAAGGATTCAAAAGGTGAAGATCCATCAATCAATCAAAAACAAATAACTTCGCATTCTTGGTAGAAAAGGTCCTAATTGAGAGCTCGTTCCAAGGGGGGAAAAATCTAGTCTTGTCAATTTATTTATTTTTTGCATTAAAATGAACAAAACAATATCTGAACTGGTTTTTATCGTATTTTTTACACTTAAATTAAAAAAATTACGTATGGCTTTAGGTACCTATTGTCAATCTAAAAAAGTGGGTTGGGCTTTTCGTGCTGAAATTATAAATAAAGAAAAGCTTTTTATATTTTCAAAAAAAAAGAAACTCACATAGCTAATAATTTGTAAAGACATAACTGAGGACACCGTCTAAAAATGCGTTCCCAAAATCGTGAACGATCGTTCATAAAATCGGGAACCAAGAATAAAGTGTGAAAATTTCATGGTATATTTTTGAAAACGTACCATGACATTTGAAAACTTTCCTCGTGGTTCCCAATTCTATGTTCACGATTTTGGGAACTGATCTTTCTCCAAGTACACAAATGACATTTTTCATGATGAGAGATTTGACATAATTGTAATTTTTGTTTTGATTAAAATAAATTCTTGGAATTGTTTTTAATAGTTTTCTAATTTTATATATTTTATTAATATTAATTTTATTTTATTTTAATTTTACTAATTGAATGTTTTACTAAGACTGGTAATTAGTTTATTTTTTTTTCAACGATTATTTGGCAATGTGCTTCCTTATTTCTTTAATTGGTTTGCAGTTTAATAATGCATGTAAAACATGCCACGTGATCAAAAAACATTGCTGTTTTGTTTATAATTTTCTTAGCTATGAATTTCAAAATTATTATTGAATTTTCAAACAAAATAATAAAAAATAAATGACTGTTGAAATAAAAACCTTGAATTAATTAAAAGTAAAGATTTCCTTGTTATTTAGGCCATTGCGAATATTTGTTGAAGTTTATGTCCCTCGACTCTGGCCAAAGTCGAGAAAGTGTGGGGGGGGGGGGGGGGATCACAAGCCATGGTACTAACATTTGAATGAGAAGTGTTTTAAAATACATTTTTGCAATTCCGTCGTGAAACTACTTACTTTTCTTGTCATTCTTGAACGACGAAATAGCCTACTTTTCTGTACCAAAAATAACAGAATCGAATAGCAACACTTTTCAAAACAAATGCTGAAAAGTTCTACTTTTCAGCACTCAAATGGGTGCTGAAAATTTGAACTTTTCAGCACTTGTTTCGAAAAGTAACACTTTTCAACATTTTTTTGATTTAAACGATTTATTGACAAAATACATGAAAATTTGACATAAAATTTCACTCAGTGTGTGTTTTATGGAATTGCAAAAAATGTTGTATGGAACTCGTTGCAAAACTTGATTTTTCAGCACTCTTTGTATTTATCCAACTCGGTGAACCTCGTTGGATAAATGTACGACTCGTGCTGAAAAAATCCTCTTTTTGCAACTTGTTGCATAAACTACTATTATGCAACAAGTTGCAAAAAGAGGATTTTTTCAGCACGAGTCGTACATTTATCCAACGAGGTTCACCGAGTTGGATAAATACGAAGAGTGCTGAAAAAATCAAGTTTTGCAACTAGTTCCATACAACATTTTTGGCAATTCCGATAAACACCCTTAGAGTGAAATTTTAAGTCAAATTTTCATATTTTTTGTCAATAAATCGATTAAATCAAAAAAATGTTGAAAAGTGTTACTTTTCGAAACAAGTGCTGAAAAGTTCAACTTTTCAGCACCCATTTCAGTGCTGAAAAGTAAAACTTTTCAGCATTTATTTTGAAAAGTGTTGCTATTCGATTCTGTTATTTTTGGTACAGAAAAGAAGGCTATTTCGTCGTTCAAGAATGACAGGAAAAGTAAGTAGTTTCACGACGGAATTGCAAAAAGTTTTTTTTTTTGTTTTGAACGTTGAATTTCGGAATTTCAAAAAATGTTGTTAGCAACTCGTCGTATTTATCCAACTCGGTAAACCTCGTTGGATAAATGTTCAACTCGTGCTGAAAAAATCTTCTATTTGCAACTTGTTGCATAAACTACTGTTTACACTTGCCTTAATGTTTTGCAAACATTAGTTTTCAAAATATCTAAGTATTGATGAAATTATTTTCTAGCCGAAAAAAAAACCTTTTTGCAGCGCTGTTCAACGGAATTTTACAAAAATTTAAAATATTTTTAAACAAACTTGAACATGTGAAAAAGGTTTATAAACACAGGGGAATGCATTCTAAAATATTTAAAGGTGATTACACTCACAGTTCCGTTAAAATTTTGAAGATTTTTGAAAAAATATTTATTTGCCCCCTGATTTTTGGACCGATTATGAAGGGCAACATAAACTTTAAAATATATTTGCAACAGCCTTAAATACAAGTAAAACATCAGCTCTATAAAAATTGATGCACGTATTTCAATATGACAATGCATACCCATTAGAATGTAACAAAAATAACTTTTTGGCGGGCATTCAGGGGCTGGTTCCGGTAGGCGTACTGGGCCTAAATCCCAAATATGAGCTTGATTGGACGTAACAGGAGCTGGCGCTCCGCCCTTCAATTTTCAATGGCATATAACCCGTAAAAAAAGATTTTTTCGTTTACCAAAAACATCACTGGCGTGTAGGCCAGATCCTTGCGCATCTTTTGGTAGTTTTGAAGTTTTGAGCTCCCTAGAGCTCGGTGGCGTACACTGGCACCTGAATTATTTCGCTTTGTTATTATTTGTTGACGTTTGCCTGATTTGTAACTGCATCCTTGCGCATCTTTTGGTACATATGACATTGAAGTTTTGAGCTCCCTAGAGCTCGTTACAGGCCTTCAAAGTTAGGCATTTTTTTCGAAAAATCGGCCCTAGCAAAATCAAATTGCGTCTCGGGCGTCGCGAGGTGCGACGCATATTTTTTTGCTGGGGACGATTTTTCGAAAAAATGCCTAACTTTGAAGGCCTGTAACGAGCTCTAGGGAGCTCAAAACTTCAATGTCATATGTACCAAAAGATGCGCAAGGATGCAGTTACAAATCAGGCAAACGTCAACAAATAATAACAAAGCGAAATAATTCAGGTGCCAGTGTTCGCCATAATCAATTTAAAAAAAACACAATTTCTGTCAAATTTTTTGTCACATTTGAAAAAAAATTTCACTTAATCAATGTAAATGGACCAAAGCCGAAGCGTAAACAAAGGGTCTGTCCTGCTTGTTCTTGATGTCAACATCTTCTGACCCTTCTGACAAGTACTGTACTTGAAGTATTTATTTTTTTTAAATTGTTGTGGGTTGTTCAGTGGTTAGCGTGGCTGCCTCTAACCTTAGCTCAGGGCTCAGTCCCAATTGACCTGACTGTTAAGTTAAGACGTTAGATTATTCCAATTGTAGGAGTCATCTTCTTGGTGTTGGTACAAACAAAAATGTACCAGGCCAAGCCTTTTTTGCGAATTGAAATCTTGCAATAAAAACCGCTAAGACCCGTGGGTTATACTGCACTTAGTTATGTTTGTTTTTCTTCAAATTTGTTGAAATAAACTGATTATATAAAATATCGTTTGTACCTTTACTCTATCGATTTTTTCTACAGTAAAAAAAATCTAAATACCTTGTCCTTAATTTAAATTGACATTTCATTCGACGCTTACGCAAAATGGCGCCCACGGCCCTAGCATAATAAGCCAAACAGCTGCTTCTGCAGTGGCCAACTCCGCACACTCTTAATTAACATTTCGTCGTCGGTCGCCGCCGGCATCCAACGCACCCCCAAAAACGAGGTCACCCGTCTCCGTCGCCTGTCGAAACTTGTCGGCTGCGGCACGTTGCCAAGAATTTTTCAATTAGAGTTATTTATTTGGCAACCGTGCGGCTCCACGAATGCACTTCGGTCACGACAAATGACCCCAAGCCAGGCCAGTAGACTCGGCTCGAAAGGGGGCTTTTTTCAAAATTTTGGGATTACTTTAAAAAAATATCTAGACAATTTCGTGTCATGTTCCAAAATTTAAATAAAAAATTTAAAGAAAAAAATACTTCTTTGTATTCCATAGTCCAAAACTTGATGGGATAACTTTTCATCGTCCCCTTCTTAATGAGACGTGACATTTGGCCATTCCAGAAGGCAGTTTAACCACAAATTCTCGTGAAAATTGGAAAGCAATTTATTTTTAATTTTTGACTTTTCCGGAGCCGGAGTGGCCCCGGATGTCGGCAGTTTATACATAGTGCCACAATGTTTATGGCCCCGAGTTTGTGGTGAAAATTGCACACGAAACCACCCCTCTAGAGTGAACGCATGTGTGGCGCACCAGGCGCCTAGTTATCTAAATTTAGCGGTTTGTTAGAGCGTTGTTTTTTTCGGCGGATTGATTTGCTACATTTAACTTTTTGATTGATTGATCTTCTAAATGGAGCAGAAAACAGGACAAAATTAGATTGTAATTACTTTTGAAAAAATCTGAAATAGAATTTATCGTTTAAAATATAAAAGAAATATGCAAAACTAAACCAATTAGGATCGACTTTTTCCACAGAGGTGGATTCCATAAGTCCAAAGTACATTTTTTATCAAATATAAATCAGAAACGGGGTAAATTGACATGTTAACATGTTCACAATAAAAAAGGGAACGATAAACATAAGATCTAACACTAACTTGACCAAAAACTGAATACTCCATTGAAATACAACTTCATGATTAGTTTAATGGAGATGCTTGGTTAATCAGAAGTATGTCTCGATTTTGGATTTCTGATCAATATCTTCAACTTTTAGCTGAACTTGTTTTCCATAATTAATTTTCTATCAAGATGAACAAATTTTAACATCCTATATTGTCTTCTCACCGATCACAAAATCATTGTTTTATATTAATCACAAAAACCACATTAAGTCAGTAGATTTCTTCACACCCAAAATCTCAAACCTATTTTTTAAAGAATTTATGTCTGATTTAAAAAAAATACCAGTATAACCTTCTAATAACACTATTTGTTTCTTTCTCCTCCCCTAGGAATGTGCGGCAAGATGCTCGACTCGACCAACTGCGCCGAGCACGAGAACGAGCTGTACTGCAAAAATTGCCACGGCCGCAAGTACGGACCCAAGGGTTACGGATTCGGTGGCGGTGCCGGCTGCCTGTCGATGGACTCCGGTGCCCAATTCCAGACCGAAGGGTAAGTGTCCCCCTCTAATTGGTTTCTCCTTAGCATAAAAATGAGTGTGTGTCTCCGTGTCGTAACTCCCAATTCAAGAGTAGTTTTGATAAACGCACACTTTCAAGTCTAAATTGGTTAAACAATAGTCCCCTTTATTGGTATGAGGGAGTCCGTCTTTATTTTCAGTTCAAACATTGAGAATTGATTTACGTGAATTGAATAACGATAAATCTATTCACAATCTCTACAAGGAGCACTTGAGTTTGGTGTAGACAGGCCTTTCCTTAGACTTTTGCCTTACAGTATCATCTACATTGATCAGTAAACATTCGACTAATCAGATTCCCTATCTTAAATCCGAGACAATTTCATAAGGGCCTTTTTCCATTTTGTTTTTTGACATGTCAGCTTCGTTAAACGGTTGATTTAATGATTTCTACGTTAAGAGCATCCATGTAGAACATTTAGGACATTGTTGTACAAAAAAACTTAAACGGAAACTCTTAACATTCTCTACGTACACGGAGAAAAATGAGTTCCCAAAATTGTGAACAAACGTTCACGATTGTTTGAACAAAGTGTTCAAATTTCATGGTTCGATTTCCACGATTTTGGGAACAATTTTTGTCCGTGTACTCAAACTTACCCGGAGTGTTTTCAAATGTTTAGTTCACCCCTTTTCTCCCGTGTTGATGAAATGATAAGTTTTTTTGTTAGTTTTCTAGAACTTTTTTGTAAACCTGTCCATTGAATTTTAAAAATTGCTTGAAACTAACGACAAATCCAATTTTTAATTTATTTCTTATCAAGCAATTATTAAATTCAATTTTGTTGATTACGATATACATATGTAAACCCTTCGATGCATGCTGATTTACTTCATTTTCTGTTCTTCATTTCTCTTGTTTCATAAAAATATATATATAAATGCGACACCACCTGCAACTACCACCACCACAACCACCAAAAACCACCAACCACCACCGCAAATGCTACTATATATATTTTAACATCCACTGACTATCACCAAACCACCACTACAACCAAACAATCAACCACTGTCATTCCAGCAAGTAAACTCTGCCAGTGTCGTAATACAAGTCCCAACCGGCACCAGTTGAACGATAAGATCTTTTGAAAAAAATCCCGTTTAGGAGAGAGTAAGAGAGAGAAAGAGAGAGTAAGCAGATTATTTTAAATAATAAACAATGAAGAAAACTTCACAAAACTTCAACACAACGAGCAAAAGTTTTTTCCTCAAATTTTGGCACCATGAGAAAGTCATTTAACGCGCGCACACACAACAAACGTCGTAATATTGAGGAGAATATAAACTAAATCTAACAATTTTGTACTTTGAAAAAACATCGTATTTGCCAGGCATACTATAAATAATTCTTCCTTGTATTCTATATCATTAAAACATAAACACACATACACAGATATGAATATCTAAGTAAAGTTGAGTAATACATATGAACGACGATAGTTTCGGGTTTTGTTTCGTTTTAAATGATTGTAGAGTGTTCAAACAAAATAAGTATTTTTGTTAATCAAAGTAAAGATAATGTGTTCTGTTATGCAACCATGAGAAAAAAAAACACAAGTAAATGCAGCATACCAACGGAGTCAAATATTTAACCCAAGTTTAGTTTGTAGGAAGCTTCTTGAATTGTGAAATTTTTACTGATTTTTGGCCACTTCGTAAAATGTAAAACAATTAAATGAAATAAATTGATTTTGAATAAATCACCTGTGACTAATTTCATTCCGTTTTGTATATTGTCACGCGCGAACTAAGGATTTTGATTATTATGTGATTTCGAAAACTTTCAATGTTGATAGCACATGCTTGGTAAATAAAACTAAAATCACCAATACACACAAAACTCACGTCGCACCATTGAAAAAAAGGTGCAGGTGGTTATGTTCTACATGACCAATATGACAAAGAACTTTGTACAAAACTCCTAAAAAATATTCTATTTTATTTTATATTTTTAAAACATTGCCTATGTACTTAATCCAAAATAATTTATTCCTATAAAATGTTTTCAATCTTTGGCACCTCTGTGGAAATAAATTGCCAAAACAAGTATGGTTCGGAAAATGTCCAATCAAAATGGTAATTTTCATGTCCAGTATCAAAAACCATGAATTTTGGTACCCATATTGCCCCAAGTCGAATAGTTCGATTAATGTCCCCCCGGTAGAACCTTGCCCCAAGTCGTATGGTTCGATTGATGTCCCCACGGTAGAACCTTCCCGAGGGCACTGGCCACTCCGGGTGTGGCCAATCCAGTCAAAATGGCCATTTTCATTACCAGTTTAAAAAACCATGAATTTTGATACCCATATTGCCCCAAGTCGTATGGTTCGATTAATGTCCCCCCGGTAGAACCTTCCCAAGGGCACTGGCCACGCCGGGTGTGGCCAATCCAGTCAAAATGGCCATTTTCATTACCAGTTTAAAAAACCATGAATTTTGATACCCATATTGGCCCAAGTCGTATGGTTCGATTAATGACCCCCGGTAGAACCTTCCCGAGGGCACTGGCCACTCCGGGTGTGGCCAATATCCTATAAATGTGGTCCCAAGCCCATTGCCCCAAATCATTCTGGTCCGGTGACCGTCCTTACAATCTTCATAAGAACAGAATTCCTCCCAATTTAGTGCACAAACTGTGTCTTTCAATGTGTGCGTGTGTGTGTGTGTGAGCAATAAAATTACCACCGTGGATCCGCTTTTGTCGAAACCTCGTAAGGCACTGAATTTTTCCGAGGCTATCTGTTAGCTTAAATAGTTCGCATGAAATGTGGCAACAGTGGTGCAACATTCTCGCGTGACAGTTCCACGAAAACAGAAGAGGATGCAAAATTTGCTAAGTGCTCTCAGCCAATCAGCAGCCGGTATTTTTCCTGCATTCATTTTTTATTTTCATCTTAACTTTTGAATACTTTAACAAAGTTTTATCAACTTTGTGAAATAGTCTACTTGCAATTTAAGACTCCCCTTTCGTTTGGTGGATAAAGCATGCAGATTGCTTGAATTGGGTGGAAGATATAAGCGTTTAAACAATTACACAAATCGTTACACTTTCGCTTCGCGAAATTTTGGATTGACACCCGTAGACAGTGCCCTTAGGACAAAGTTTTTTTGGCAAAACCATGAATTTTGATACCCATATTGCCCAAATTTGTATGGTTCCGTAAATGTCCTCCCGGTAGAACCTTCCCTCAGGGCAATAGCCACTCCGGGTGTGGCCAATCCTGCCAAAATGAGCATTTTCATCACCAGTATCAAAAACCATGAATTTTGATACGCATATTGCCCCAAGTCGTATGGTTCCGTAAATATCCTCCCGGTAGAACCTTCCCTCAGGGCACTGGCCACTCTGGGTGTGGCCAATCCTGCCAAAATGGCCATTTTCATTACCAGTATCAAAAACCATGAATTTTGATACCCATGGCCACTCCGGGTGTGGCCAATCCTGCCAAAATGTTCATTTTCATTACCAGTATCAAAAACCATGAATTTTGATACGCATATTGCCCCAAGTCGTATGGCTCCGTAAATATCCTCCCGGTAGAACCTTCCCTCAGGGGACTGGCCACTCCGGGTGTGGCCAATCCTGCCAAAATGGCCATTTTCATTACCAGTATCAAAAACCATGAATTTTGATACCCATATTGCCCAAATTTGTATGGTTCCGTAAATGTCCTCCCGGTAGAACCTTCCCTCAGGGCAATGGCCACTCCGGTTGTGGACCATCCTGCCAAAATGGCCATTTTCATCACCAGTATCAAAAACCATGAATTTTGATACGCATATTGCCCCAAGTCGTATGGTTCCGTAAATGTCCTCCCGGTAGAACCTTCCCTCAGGGCACTGGCCACTCCGGGTGTGGCCAATTCTGCCAAAATGGCCATTTTCATCACCTGTATCAAAAACCATGAATTTTGATACCCATATTGCCCCAAGTCGTATGGTTCCGTAAA